>NC_080705.1:25658750-25987500 GCF_943734765.1 Anopheles ziemanni | reverse complement strand
GCTCGAGGGTTCGTACCCGGCCGAAGCCTGACGCCCAAATCATGGTCATTTAATTTCAAATCAATTTAAAGTCACTCCATAACTCCCTAACTGGACCGTGTAAAGCATTAGCATTTAATTTTATCTTGCGTATGCTTGCTGCCCTTCCGATCCCCGCTCCCCGCGTCCGTTGTCGCCATGCACGCAATAAATTATGAGATAACTGACGCGGCACAAAGCGTCGATAATGATCGCACCACTATTAATCTAATTCTTTTTTATATGTAAATATATTTCAACTTCAGCCTCTGCGCGGCAGGTTGTGGCGTTGCGGCGTCAAAGAGAATCGAGAGAACGAAAACAAGCCTAGAGCCCCTTTTCCTCGAGGTGCCGAATCGAACGGTATCGATCTGCGTGTCCGGATTGAACCGACCTTGGCACCATTTATTCGGACGACAGAAAAATGGCCCGCTTCCAGTTCGGTTTCGGTGCAAGTGTATCGACCGGGTGCCACGTTTCCGCTGCTAATTTATAGGACCGGACCGAAACCGAAGCTACGCGCATCCTCAAAAACTCGACGGGCTCAGCGGTTTAAAAATAAAAAAGGCCGACCAAATCATATGCGGCGAGCATGAATAATTGATCCTCCGTACGCGGTTGGTTCGGTGATTTGCATCTTCGGTTCCAGTTCGGTTTGCCCTGCATTCGAGCTAGACGAGCTGCAGTTATTTATTATCCACCCTCCCGAAAAACGAAAACCATGGCATCCACCAGTAATGCCACTCATTAAAGCACCGCGGTCCTTGCTGGCGCCACACGAACTCGGGTCAAGCCCTTATTTGTAGCGACAATCGATGTCAAACACCTCACGAGCGGAATCTTCTTCAAGCAACATTCCAAATCTAATTCCTACCGTTCCTCGCCATCGACGCGGAGGAGGAGGCGGTCTCTTCAGCGAAAGGCTGAAGGATGACGGGGCGACGTGTAACACATTCCACAACCAAACACAGCCCACCCCCCCCAAAATGTGCATTCGACAGACTCATCCTTACCACCCGATGAATGGACCCAACCGGACTGGCCAGCCTGAAGGTCACGTTTAGTAACGACGGAGCCAGCACCCGTTAACCTGACTCGATTTGTAGCCAGTTTGTTATTTTATTTGCTTTTACATTTCGTTTTGCTTGTCGCTGGGAGAAGGGATCCTTTAGTGAAAAAAGGGAGCCACAAAATCAATCACCAAAATATGTAAATGGCTAAAGAAAGGAAAGGGCATCTGCCAGCGGGGTCGCACTCTTGTCGCGAGCTCTGTTGAATGCGACGTGCACATTGGGATAGCGTACCGAAAACTTGTGGATATTTTAATAAACGTTTCGGAAGGAAAACTCTCAATGATTGAAGTTTTTTGGATCAGTCAAACATGGTTCCATAGTCATAAAGAATGGTTATTTTAAAGGTAGTTAGATTTAACCGTTGCAGACAATAGGCGTTTCAAAGAAAACGCTTGGCCTCTAAAACACAACACTGTTAATAAATATTACTATTTAATTTTCGCTACATAAACAGATTAAGTAATACAGCAAAGCAAGTGTTTGCTTGAAAAGAAATATAACATTTAATTTTCTTCAGGACTGACGAGGCTCGAGGCGTTTGCGAACTTTTTAAGTGCAAAATCATATCAGATGGTCCATTGAACTTAAATTCTTTTTTTTATTTAAAATTAACTAGATTTGACTGTTTAACCACGTTGAAGGTTATCATGAACAAAAGAGTACAGAAAATAATAGAGATAAAATTATTACTTTGTATCAAAAAAGTTTAGCCAAAATAAAGACAAATTCTTTAAAAATCAAGAATTCTCTGTTTCAGACGAAAGGAATCGAAATTGATTAAATGTTTTCATACAACGGGGATGTTAAAGCCCCGAAAATAAGGAATTAGTTAGTTTTTCTATTTACATTCTAAAGTAAAAATATATATACCGTTCATTAAGCATTTACACTTCTCTACAACTACAACAGAATTTAAATCCAGTCTATATAAATTTTATAAAAATCGACCGTTACTTATCCCACAGTGCAATGGCGCCATCCTTCGACAGTCGGTTGACCAGGTTAGACAAGAAACGAGGGGGACCATCGGGGAGCTTAATCCGAAACCAAATCCCCCCACACGACCCTGTCGAATTCCAACGAAAGTGCCCGATTCGATTGATGCGTACGCGCGTGTGTGAGTTTGTGGCCGCGGACATTAATTATGCTGCGGGACACAAATTTATGCTCCCAAACGGACTCCCGCGCAATCGACCGGTGAGGATGGGATGAGTGGGAGGGGTCGATGAGGGGATCGGCTTGCGTAAACCAACCGGCGCTGGTGGATTCGCTTCCAGGAGGTACGAGGGAACTTGTTTGTTGTCGGTGTATCGGTGCGTGATCGTACGATGATAACGCCCCACCATCCACCACCCGCTCTCCCCCTTGTGCCCGGGATGGTGTCGGTTTATTTATGATGTGCGATGGTCCGGCAAACGGTTTGGTAGGAACCTGTTCCCATGCTTCGTTTGTTACCACACGCACGATGGAGAAGAAACCACACAAACCGATCAAGCGAGCGGATTTCGGTCGCTAGAGATGCATCTTTATCATCAGCTGGTAGTTTTGGCTGATGACAATGACGTTGATGATCCGCCCTCCTCCCTCCTGCCCGCCGTAACCAACGGAGGGCAACTCCCGGTGCACTCGTTGGGATGCGACGCAGGTGCATCGCAGGTCCGTTTGATAGCACGTTTGATGTCCACACATTTTACGACCACTCGACACGTTATTGTACGCTTAACTTGCTGGATATATTGATTAAAATGCTAAGCTTACAGAGAGGGTTTCGAATTTCGGCACTCCAAATGCGGCCCTTTTGTCGATAAAAGTAGCCAACGTCTTTTTTAAAGCTTAATTTTTCGTCCCAACTTATCGTTCTTGCTGAAACTACTTTTAATTTAATGCCAACGTATATGTGTGTCAATTAAAAAGCTTTAGTTTTACACAAAAGGAACGGATGAGAGATAATGTCTACCGTCTTCACTTCGATTGAAATTTGATTTTTCAGCCAAAATAAGCTGCCAATTTTTGATATCTCTTAGTTTTCTTGCACTAGACTCCCTTCGCTGTCAGCGATCATTTATATCCCACAAACCGATTTTCACTATTACTGAGAAGAAATTTGGATAAAGTTTGGTACAATAATTAATCAACCATAGAAGAATCTTAGATCTTACTTATAATCTCTCTGAAACGATACTTCTCCATCTATTCGAAAAGCTCCTTTTATTTGCCAAAAAAGTGCCACAAAACCCTACTAAAAATAAGTAGAGATTGCCATTAATCTACAAACATTTTTCATTTTTAGAATCTTTCCAGCTTGCCCGTTAAAAAATTCCATAGCTCTAGCACTTCAATTTTAAAGTAAATATTGTACATTAAATAAAATACCTATAATTATTTGAATATCATCAAATTAGTTACAATTTGAATATTCCAAACCGAGTTGGAGTCTTACTGTTCCTTCCAAAAAAAACTTTAAAGTTAAACTGTTCAGTGGTCGAGCTGAAAAATCGTTATGATTTTGAAACATAGGATTGAAGAATAATAGTGTACGCAACATCCTTTATTCCTAGTCGCTAACAGGAAGTTCGTTGGCGATTTCTCTGCCATCAACCATTGCAAACATCACGCTGATAAGCGATGATTAATGAACTTGTTATTTGCCAATTTCGAAACTGTCGTATCCACGACACTTGTTGACCATCAAGCATTCAAGGTTCAAACGAAAAACGAATGATGTTTTAAAACACTGGTGCAAAACAAAACCAAAACCGGCAGCGGAAGATAGAAGCTTCCGTTTTGCTACTACCAATTTAAAATCTATGCCATTCTGAATATTTTTTCCCTCCAAAAGCTGTCACCGTTTTCAACCGGTATCGTTAATTACACTCCCGATGTCAATTATTTAGCCTGCTTGTAAAAAGCTACCAAAAAAATAGTATAAACTTCGTAAAAATGAATAATTCAGCTTGTTTTGAATATCGATGGAGCGAAGGGAAACATCCATCCATATTATTCCAGTAAAACATAAAGATCGACTGATCAAGATTTTGGCTTGAAGGGATAACAGCCGATAACAAGATTAACTCACCTTGCCTTCAACACAAATCGCACCAACCAGTGATAGTTCGCCCACCCGATCGAGGGAAGTATCGAATTTCGCGATGAAAGGATTACGATCGGGTTGCATGATCGTGGGCCACGGAATCGAACGTGCGACAACACAACATACACCAATGTGGTGAAATATCTCTCCCGGGCAGGCGGATAGGTTTCGCACCTCGGAGGGACGCAGCATGGAAGATGGAAGAATTTGGAATCCAGCGCATTTCATGTGCGAAGCCCCATGCGAAGGGGAAAAACTTGATCGTGAAGTCTTCAGGGCGGGCTACCGGTATTACGCCGCCGGTTTCGTCTTACTGAAGGCGCTAGGAAGAAAGAAGGTATGTCCACTTATTTTTTTATGTTTATATTACAGAAGTTAAGCTTCTAAAAGCAATAGAAATATTTGCCTGTCTTATTCTCAACCAACTTTTTTTATCATGATATGATTGTTTAACTTTTGTGAGGAGCATCACCCAAAAACTAGATTTTAAAATTTGTATTGAGTTGTTTTTAACTTTATGCAATATTATTTTTGCATTTTTTATTTTTTCTTTATTTTGAAAAACATTTTTTTGGGTTTAAAAAAATCCCTTTGAGTCAATTACATGAATGGTAATAATGAGTTTTACATTAAAATCCTTTGTGTTGCATCTTTCAAAAGCTTCCCTTTACTAATTATCTTTACAATGATGCTACTTAGCTGAGGTTTAGTCAGTTTATGTAGCCACAGATTTTGGGATTTTTCTTCTATAATGTATGCATTTGTACATGATTAAACAGTTGCGTAATTCCTTTGTGCAACAAGTTAGAGGATTGCCCCACGAAACTAATTGAGAACGTATCCGGGACCTGCTGTGTAATGTTGTAATGCGTCGTTAAGTTGATTTATCATGGAAAATCCGTCATCGATGTCAGCAATCATAGCAGTAACGTTTTTTCTACATAGTCCAAGAGATAGAATTCTATTTAACAAGTGTCAGATAAGGTTAATTGCCGTCGTCAATGGCAAAAAAGGATGTGTTTACTTACGGAACCCACACCTTCGTTGGCATCGCTGCAACCCCACCAGTTACCTTTCGCATGCAAACGGGTGCAAAATTAGCAAAACTCGCCCCCGACCCGACTGCATCGCCCATAATGTGTCCGGGTCCTCTTCAACTGTTTCGCGGGTGGTATGTTAATTTCCGTTCACCTCGAAGGACGCTGGAGAAGCTCGCAAGGGGAGGGGATGGGAAAAGGAAAAGCGACAGCGTGGCCACGCGTCACAACCCGATCGACAGCCTGAAGATGACACAGCTTCGGGGTCCCCTTCCCGTTTGACAAGGTTGGCCTAATTTGTGCGACAAATCAACAATTATGCAATCGTCCATCATCCCCCGGCCACCGCATGCACTCAACCCCACCAATCCAATTCCTCATCTGCACGGCCTACAAGTCCCGTCCAAAGTAAAATTCCTTTCCGCGCGAATAGACCGCGATGCCGGAGCTGCGTCTTGCCAGCTGGCCAAAAACTGGAACCGATTGTTCCCAGTTCGAAGCGCTAAAATCGGGAAAAGAAAGCAGAAAGGCTAGAAACGACGACGACGGCTACTTACCCCCGAACGACCAAGGCGCCGCAAAGAAGTGTAAACACATTTGCATACGTGCAAAAAGTGTCTCCCCTGATGGGAAAGGTGCCTTTTTTCCGCTGAACAAAAAATGTATCCCATGAAAAATAACACATGGCACACTTCGACGGCGTGATGGATAAAAAGTGGAAGTGCATGCTGCGCTGCACAGTCTCAAGGGATAAAAATGGGAACAACGTTCAAACGAGCTAATTTGATGATTGCGAAACTTACTTAATAAATTTAATTTAAACTAGTATAGAACAGATCGAATTAATTAGAGAGTTAGAACAATAAATTTAATTTGACTTAACGGTTGTGGATTTACTGAATGTCGATACCAATTAGCTACTTTACTTTATCATCTTGGCATTTCATTAATTCATTTTCTTATTTAATAATTTTGTTTCCAACTTGATCGCATCTTACCTTTTATTGGCGAAGAGGTCGATACATTAAATCGGCAAGCCTATCAATCTGCAGTGGATGTCGCGCTAATTGCTCGTAAGCGAAAGTAAATAAATGTGTATTTTTATCGCTATGGATTTCAATGGATTTTCGGTCAGTTTGTGTTCCGTTTCTCGCTCACTTTGGTTCAGTAACTTGCTGGCGAATGGTCGTGGGCGCTTTTCTCGGTCCGCCCTGGGGTTGATGAAGTCACATTTATCGTATCTTGTTTACCGCATGTATCACGTACGTACGTTACAAAGTTGCAACCAAGTTCGTTCGTCCCGCTTAAGTCAGCTAGTAAAATGTTGAGGAAAGGGTAATTTTGGATTTAGTATTAAAAGCTACGGAGATTGTAACATTTATATAAACAACAAGGCAGTGGAACCCTTTTAAAATGTCCGAAAAACAAACCTTATCGGGCAGCTTCAACAACACAAACATTTCATCCAAAGGAGTTAGCTTGTTCGGCTCATGATATAACCACCACCGATCATTGTGGATGTCTCCAGTTGTCCCAACACAACAATAAGACATTTGATTAGTTGTGCGAAATGCATGGCTCACAATGGCGAATTTCAAATGGTGGTATTTGCCAACAAGAGGCGCGTGCCCTGCGTGCACCTCCTATGGCGTGAAAAGGAAATTAAAACAACCGCGATGCAAAAGCCGAAGATTAAAATGTAAATTCTACTTCACTAGCACTATGTATAGGTTAGCTTTTTCCTGCATCTATATTCATTTCAACGTGCTAAAATGAAAGAATAATTTAATTTTTCGCAGTTTTTTCACTTTCCGGTGTCAATAGTCTGTCCAAGGTGTAGTCTTAGTTTTTGTTATTATTGTGCAAAAATTGCATAATATCAAGCAGATCATAATTTGGGCTATCTCTAGTGACTTACAATAGGCCCTCACACTCCAGTAAGCATTGTTTTAAAACTATAAATAATAATCAACCAACATACTCACAGTGTTTGATGGCAGATAATTAAAAAGTATGCGCCACAAACATAAACATAATCTAACGCAATTCAACGGAATAGAAAGTTGACAAAATCATCCTTCCTTTGAAAAAATGTGCAGTTTACAGCGCCCCAGAATAAGTCATACTTGATGGTTGAGAAATTACATTTATTTTTTCCACTGCACGTAACATTCGCTCCAATTCAATGAAGAAATATAAAAATGATGCTAATTAAATAGAAAGTTGTGAAGTGATTCACCAACAGAAGACATTAATCATTGATACTCTTCAAAATAAACTGTTTTGGTATCAATTGTCTAGACATTTGGAGCTCGAGAACTTAATCATAAGTTTAGCATGAACATCAATTTTTAGGAGATGTTCATCCTTTGTCACACAAATTTTACGTGAAAACATGTTCCTGTGGCTGGCACAACCAAATAAGCGGTTTAAAGTATGAGCGGTATGAAAAACGTATTAAAAATCCTAGATCTATCGAATTAAACATAGACATTGAGATGCGCGAAAAACAATCTACAATGCGAGACAATAAAATTTCCACTATCGAACATTGATAATTCCTAGCAAATTGTCCACCGATTATTTCGCTCTAGACCTCCACACTTACCACATTCTACGTTATTGGTAATGTTGTTCCGTAATTTGCCAAATGCGTAAAATATAATGATGATGTAAATGTTCCCCGAACTTTCGCAACGCCATACTGTAAGAGTAAGTTTAAATTATGATTAACATTACGCACTTAGATAATTGCAATGAGCAAGTTTTATTTGTCTTATTTGATAACTTTTTCTTGCCGTTTATTTGGATCCCAGCGCAATCTTCCACACAAGTTACTAATCTACCTTATTTGCTAAGATTTATGTACCACTTCCTCCTAACACATCTCGAGCGCAGCTAGAAGAAATTGGTTCCATCCGTTTTTCGTTCCAAGTTACAACAGAACAGCATGTCCTACAGTAGGGAGCGCGTATTATATTTTCACAACCGGATGCAAACCATTACAAATGAATGAAGATAAATTAAAAGGTGTCCAATATATTCACACACACTTTTTTCATCGAGCCGTAGTGCAGACACTACAGCTAATATGTTTTCTACATATGTTTCTAACATTCTGCTATGTTTTCACATCTCTTTGAATGTTTTGTTTTCCTGTTCTCATTCATTGTTCAGCTATAATAAAAGATGATTCGATGGTTCTGCAATAGTTTCAGGCACAATCTAAATAACAGATTGTGGTCCTACAGGTCCAAGGATATTCTTGATATCCCATCGCCGCCTTGGTATTCAAAAGGTATGAAATGCTGCTTACACCTTTTACCACCGTTTAGCGCGATGGCCAAGGCTTTTAGTGAAACCGTCCAAAATATTAACACGATCACCTGAGCTATTAAGATAACGCAAGCGTCGTTAAGCGACTCCATCCAAAGCATTAAGAAAATGGCTTCTAAGATAATGGTAGAACGCTTTTAGCGGCAGTCATTTTTCTGAGCGTTTGTTCAAAGAGTTGATTGTAGAGGTGGATGTTTCATTTCGTGGTTTGAACTTTCTGTTACGTATCAATATTTTCGAATATTTTTTGTTTGGCTTTGTTAATCGGCATGAGCAAGAAACTTATTTTTTGCATCTTTTCATTAGTATAATTACTCAGCATGATACCGGAGTTTATGCTTCTCGAGCGTCACCCTGCAAGAAAGATATAGTTTAGACAAAACTCATAGAGTAGGTGCGATCAATTTCGTACATAGTTTTGAACAGTTTGCCACAATCTTCGCACTTCAAAGCAGACAGTGAATGCTCCTTGAGATGCTTATTGTACCCGTCCCAGGACTTCAGTTTTCGGTGGCATGTTTTACATTCATGCACGGCATTCTTTTTATGAGAGTTAACCTGGAAAAAAGAGGGTTCTTTGCGATTAGTTGATCAATATTCAATGTCACTGTTCCATACCGTATGGTAGAAGAGGGCCGACTGACTGACGAATCCTTTACCGCACTCTTCACAGGTAAACAGTATACGTCTCTCGTGCCGTGTATTGATGTGTTCTTTCAGATAGAAATTTTCCGCAAACCTCTTCGGACAGTGTGGGCACACTAATTTCTTCACTGCGTTGTGCCTCCGTTTTTCATGGTGAGCTGCATTAGCTGTCTTTAACCCACAAATGGAGCATAATCCATCTTTGCCACTGCTAGTACCGTCGACGTACACCACATCTTGCCCATCGGAAAATTTTGCCCACCATTCTGTGTAAAGAGAAACTATAGAATCATCCGAGTCGTCGGAATCAGGTGGTAATGAGCTTCTTTTCGACCAGTACGTCGAAGAGTCCCAATTTTTCTGTTTGTTACGTCCATCTCCTGTTGATTGCTTTTCGGTGCCGCTTTCGGTTGAGCATTCTGTACTTTTCTCCTTTCCAACTTCGTATTTCGATCGATTGTTCATAGATTCTTGGATAGCTTCACCATATAGAGACGGCATGGAATAATCGGAATCATCACCATCTAATGTTTCTACTTCGAGTTGTTCGACGATCTCGATTACTTCAATCTCTGTGCTCGTAGGCCTTTCTAATGCGTCGCGAGGGACAGTCTTACTATTTCCGTTTGGCGCGGGCTGTGACGTAGAATCATTTGATTCTGAGTTGTCCAGTGGAATTATGTCATCATCACACCAAACGACATCTGGGGATTCAACAGGTTGGGGGGCACTTTCGGCAGGTCCTGTAGCAAGACATGTTATAGTAATATTGCTCTTAGCACTCCCGTTAATTATGTTAGCGAGCTTCTTAAAAACGATATCATTGTTTAAACATGTCCGACGGAAGTCCACAGCATACTTTATTGCCACGCAGCACTCGTGGCAAATGGTAATATCTTCGATGTTCGTTATCTGCAAAACATAACCAAATGAACAACATTTTGCACAGAGCTAACGAATGGAATTTGTTGCACCCACCTTAATACCGGTACAGTACTCCACATCTTCGCGAGAAAAGGCTGTATCTACTGTTTTCGACAGCAATGTTAAAGCATTTTGGCCGAGGCAATAACGACAAATTTTTCCTATTGCAACGACATTACTAGCCATCGCCAAAATGTTTCAGTGGCTTAAAAATAGAGCTAGGGTCGATAAAATATGCCCGTGCAATACTTTGTAAACTTAAGTGCGACCGACTACAAAACAATGGAACCAAACATTCCAGCTGACCCGCGTGAACTTGTTTACCAACAACTGCCGCCAAATGTCAATTCTTAACAACACAAATGAAGCTGCGTTTCCACAACTGTCAATACAGCGTTTTACAAGACAAATCCAGCAGCATCGTTTCAGTTCCAGTTCGGTGTCGCATCAAAGCGGATGGTTAGCAGTGCACGAGGTTCCTGAAATAGTTAGCGGAAAAGTAAGGTTATCTACGGCACGACCGCTTGGTGGAGCTCAAGTCAGAGAAATCCTAGCCGACGCACATCTTGTGCTGTTTGAGTAACTAGGTAAAACGGCCCGGTTACACGGCCCAGTTACAGGTCCCGGTTCCAGGGCCCGTTGACAGGTCCCGGTAACACGGCCCGTTTACAGGGCCAGGTTACAGGGCCAGGTTACAGTGCACGTTTACAGGACCCGTTTATAAGACCCGTTGACTGGACCCGGTAACACGGCCCGTTTACAGGGCCCGGTAACACGGCCCGTTTACAGAGCCCTGTAACACGGCTAATTTACAGGGCCCGGTAAACGGCGGTAAGACGGCGCTTTTACAGGGCCCAGTAACACAGCTCGTTTACAGAGCCCGGTAACACGGCCCGTTGACTGGTCCCGGTTACAGGGCCCGGTAACACGAACAATTTACAGGACCCGTTTACATGGCCCGGTAACACGGCCCGTTTACAGGGCCCGGTAAACGGCGGTAACACGGCCCATTTACAGAGCCCGGTTACATTGCCCATTTACAGGACCCGTTTACATGGCCCGGTGTCACGACCCGTTAACAGGACCCGCTTACGTGGCCCGGTAACACGGCCCGTTTGCAGGGCCCGGTAAAAGGCCCGTTTACTGGGCCCAACCTTATGGATGTAGTTTTATTTTGCGTTGGTTATTTTTATTCTGCGTTGGTTATTTTCATCACGTTGAAGAACCACCTTTCCCAAGAGTAGATGCAATGTTCGATTCTAAATTGTCCCCAAAATCACAAAAACGTTTCATTTCGTTTTGTATGCCCAGTGAAAATGGGAACTATTTTACTACGATTGTGCAAACATTATTACGCATACGGTATGGTATACACGGTGGTGCAAACATCATCACGCATACGGTATTTGGTTTCCCTTAGCAACAGCATAGCGGTTAAGGGGAAATTTCGACGCTTAGGGGAAATTTCGACGCGTCGAAATTGTGCATCTCACTTTGGCGCTCGCTTCGCTCGGCATCTTCGCTATTGCTATCTAAGCTCAAGGTAGAAATTGTCGAAATTGTCTGCATCTCGCTTTGGTGCTCCCTTCACTCGCTTTCAATGCTATTGCTATCTAAGCTCATGGCATGGTGTAAGCGTAATTTGAGAGTGGACTAGGTAAAACGGCCCGGTTACACGGCCCAGTTACAGGTCCCGGTTCCAGGGCCCGTTGGCAGGTCCTGGTAACACGGCCCGTTTACAGGGCCCGGTAACACGGCCCGTTTACAGGGCCAGGTTACAGTGCACGTTTACAGGGCCCGTTTACAGGACCCGTTGACTGGACCCGGTCACAGTGCCCGGTAACACGGCCCGTTTACAGGGCCCGGTAACACGGCCCGTTTACAGAGCCCTGTAACACGGCCAATTTACAGGGCCCGGTAAACGGCGGTAAGACGGCCCTTTTACAGGGCCCAGTAACACAGCTCGTTTACAGAGCCCGGTAGCACGGCCTGTTTACAGGGCCCGGTAACACGGCCCGTTGACTGGTTCCGGTTACAGGGCCCGGTAACACGAACAATTTACAGGACCCGTTTACATGGCCCGGTAACACGGCCCGTTTACAGGGCTCGGTAAACGGTGGTAACACGGCCCGTTTACAGAGCCCGGTTAAATTGCCCATTTACAGGACCCGTTTACATGGCCCGGTGTCACGACCCGTTAACAGGACCCGCTTACGTGGCCCGTTTGCAGGGCCCGGTAAAAGGCCCGTTTACTGGGCCCAACCTTATGGATGTAGTTTTATTTTGCGTTGGTTATTTTTATTCTGCGTTGGTTATTTTCATCACGTTGAAGAACCACCATTCCCAAGAGTAAATGCAATGTTCGATTCGAAATTGTCCCCAAAATCACGAAAACGTTTCATTTCGTTTTGTATGCCCAGAGACAACGGGAACTATTTTACTACGATGGTGCAAACATTATTACGCATACGGTATGGTATACACGGTGGTGCAAACATTATCACGCATACGGTATTTGGTTTCCCTTAGCAACAGAATAGCGGTTAAGGGGAAATTTCGACGCTTAGGGGAAATTTCGACGCGTAGAAATTGTGCATCTTACTTTGGCGCTCGCTTCGCTCGGCATCTTCGCTATTGCTATCTAAGCTCAAGGTAGAAATTGTCGAAATTGTCTGCATCTCACTTTCGCGCTCCCTTCACTCACTTTCAATGCTATTGCTATCTAAGCTCATGGCATGGTGTAACAGTAATTTTAGAGTGGACTAGGTAAAACGGCCCGGTTACACGGCCCAGTTACAGGTCCCGGTTCCAGGGCCCGTTGACAGGTCCCGGTAACACGGCCCGTTTACAGGGCCAGGTTACAGGGCCAGGTTACAGTGCACGTTTACAGGACCCGTTTATAGGACCCGTTGACTGGACCCGGTCACAGGGCCCGGTAACACGGCCCGTTTACAGGGCCCGGTAACACGGCCCGTTTACAGAGCCCTGTAACACGGCTAGTTTACAGGGCCCGGTAAACGGCGGTAAGACGGCCCTTTTACAGGGCCCAGTAACACAGCTCGTTTACAGAGCCCGGTAGCACGGCCTGTTTACAGGGCCCGGTAACACGGCCCGTTTACAGGGCCCGGTAAACGGCGGTAACGCGGCCCATTTACAGAGCCCGGTTACATTGCCCATTTACAGGACCCGTTTACATGGCCCGGTGTCACGACCCGTTAACAGGACCCGCTTACGTGGCCCGGTAACACGGCCCGTTTGCAGGGCCCGGTAAAAGGCCCGTTTACTGGGCCCAACCTTATGGATGTAGTTTTATTTTGCGTTGGTTATTTTTATTCTGCGTTGGTTATTTTCATCACGTTGAAGAACCACCTTTCCCAAGAGTAAATGCAATGTTCGATTCGAAATTGTCCCCAAAATCACGAAAACGTTTCATTTCGTTTTGTATGCCCAGAGAAAACGGGAACTATTTTACTACGATGGTGCAAACATTATTACGCATACGGTATGGTATACACGGTGGTGCAAACATTATCACGCATACGGTATTTGGTTTCCCTTAGCAACAGCACAGCGGTTAAGGGGAAATTTCGACGCTTAGGGGAAATTTCGACGCGTAGAAATTGTGCATCTTACTTTGGCGCTCGCTTCGCTCGGCATCTTCGCTATTGCTATCTAAGCTCAAGGTAGAAATTGTCGAAATTGTCTGCATCTCACTTTCGCGCTCCCTTCACTCGCTTTCAATGCTATTGCTATCTAAGCTCATGGCATGGTGTAACAGTAATTTTAGAGTGGATTAAGCAGATCACGAGTTTCGTGCGATCTGACAAACGGAAGGAAATATTCATTCAAATTTAGTTAGTTGAATATAAAACTGTTAAAACTACCTGCGTAGGTAGTGGCAAACAAGACGGATAACCGTTTTCCTTGAGTCTTACTCGGGGTCTACACTACAGCGCGACGTCGCCTGACAGGAGCTGAACTCCATTTTAAAAAAACCTTGCGTGATGTCGCGCGAATCGCGCTAGATTTTTTTTTGCATGGAGTTCAGCGCCTGTCAGGCGATGTCGCGTTACGCGACGGTGCAGTCTGGAAAGCGTGTTAACTGGCAGCCTCAAACCGCGAAACTCGCAGTTTCTGCCTTCCTCAGATCCTCAGATACATTCCTTCCTCAAAATCGGAACCGGGCACGACCGGTTCCTTCCTGATCTGAGGCTGAGGTTGATTGTATTCTGAAACAATCTTTAGCATGTTTTTACCTAAAACAAACCGAACATAAAAGACAAAAATACCTGGCCTCCTGGTGGGTCCGCGACAGCCGAGCAGTAGCCCCGGTTAGAAAATCGGCCCATGAGCGCCGAGGCTCACCACCTCGACGGCGTGAGTTCGAATCCCAACCGAGACCGCACCCTCCTCTGTACGAGAGGACTGACTATCCACGTACGACAGGGAAACAAATCTCGTAAGCCCTTAACGGGCAGGCATGACCAAGAGGTCGTTACGCCAAGAAGAAGAAGAAGAAGAACCTGGCCACATCTATGGCGTCAAAAATGTACCTAAGAATTCAGTTAGTTATCTGCTTCCAAATCAATAAGAAATGGCTAGACCGCTCTTTTATTGGTATAAACTTGCTTTATATGTCATGCTTCTTTTTGTTCACTTGTTGGAATCAAGCAACTCAGTACCGTGGCAGTCGCTACGAGGAATGATAACGAAGATTATGCTTCTCTAACGTGACCCTGCAAAAAGAAAAAAAACATATAAGAGATTTCCCAAACCTTGACAAATGTGTCATTTCATACATATTTTTATATAGCCTGCCGCAATCCTCGCACTTCAGAGCAGTCAATGAATGTTCCTTTAGATGTTTTTTGTACCCGTCCCAAGATTTCAGTTTCCTTTTGCATGTTGTACATTCATACACGTCGCTTTTAACGTGTTTGTTTGTCTGAGAAAAAAATCAATCACTTAAATGTCTGTCTTTTAAAATACCTATTTCAAAAGCGAAAGTTTATCAATACCATATGATATGAGTAGCTGCCTTCATTGACGAATCCTTTTCCGCATATTGAGCAGGTTAAAATTATTTTCCTCTCATGCCATGTATTAATATGTACTTTGAGATAGTAATTTTCCTTAAACTTTTTCGGGCAGTGTGGACATGCAATCGTTTTTTCACCGTTGTGAGAACCTTCTAAATGGCGTTTTAAACTTTGTACGATAGCTCCGCAAAGATGACATAATACATGATAACGCCGTAAAGAAGTCTCATGGCTACTACTGGCATGCACTGGACAGACAGTAAGTATAAAGTACGGACCAGAACGTTTTCTATTGCATTCAGTGTAAAGCGAAGTTATAGAATCATCCGAGTCATTGGGATCTAGATCTATTCTTTTTCTTTTTGACCAGTTTGTGGAAGATTCTTTGTTGCGACTGATGCATGTGCAATCCGTTTTTGCCTTTTCTATATAATCGTCAGTGGCACAGTCTGCACTTTTCTCCGTTTTGGTTCCGATCATCGACTCAGCGTTCAAGGATTGTTGCATATCTCCATCGTTCGAGGGTTTGTGAATAGCTTCATCGTATAGAGAAGGCATAGAATAATCGGAATCATTCCCATCTAATTTTCCGAAATGTCCGTCGGTATCGGACCCGTATCCCGATTGTTCGTAGGTATCGGTTTTTCTGTGTTCAATAATCGATTGGTTTCCGTCATGGGAAAAAGTATTATTTTTGTCGTCTGGTACAGGTTGCCCCAAATGCGAAGCAGATTCATCGGATTCCGAATCGTCCAATGTTATTACATCATGTTCACTCTTCACTTCGTCCTTTGGAGCAGCACATGTTACTGTTATATTGTGCGTAGGACTTCTATTGCCTAGACACATAAGCTTTTTAAAAATCGAATCATTACGCAAACAAGTGAGCCGGAAATTCTTTGATTCGTTGATTGCTGTACAACACTCATTGCAAACTGCAATGTCTGCATCTTTAGCTAACTGTAAAGAATAATGAATTATTTTCAGTGTTCTAAAACACAAAAAACTGAACTAGAAAAAAACAGCTCACCTCAATGCCGGTGAAATGCCGAACATCTTCGAAGTCGAATGCGGTATTTAATGCTTCCGAAAAAGATAAAAGATCATCTGAACACAGACAAAAGCGGCACTTTTCTCGTAATTTAGTAGTCTTAGCGGTCATCCCAATAACGTTTACTTTAGTTTTAAAACCAGTTTAGTCGACAAAACTACATGTAAAGTACTTTAATATAGGAGGATTTTCAGAAAACCCCAACAAATCGTGAAGCAGACTACTTACTGCCGAAGTGCTTACACTTGTATACCAACAACCTACAAATGTCAAAGATCGACAAAAGCGATAATAAGCTGCGTATACACAACCGTCAAACTGAACGAAAGAAATTCGAGCAGTTTTTCGTTCATTTTCGAAGTATTCGTTATCTGCTCGCCGAAGGGTGCGAATGCACAAGAATCTCATTGGGTCTGCAGATAAACCACTCTAACGTAGCTAGTTTCTTAAATGTTATAATTTACAGAAAAAAGCAATTTCAAGTCGTCGGTGCAACTTGTTGGTGCGATTCCGTAATCCGGGTTTATTGACCGTTTATGCCATCCTTCGATTATAGTTTTGGACTACCAAGCCTACACTGTTCTTCCGCTCGGCTAGGGGCACTCAAAATTGTTTTTGGACTCATTGAGGGTTTATTAGACTTTTCCCTTCCGGTAGGTCCGTTTTCGGTTAAGGTTCAAATAAACGCGACCTACTGTACCGGAGCTTATTTTCTAAGCGGTGTACGATCACGTCTATCCCAAATTTTACATCAGGTTGCTTTAACACGTTGACTGCCATGGCTATCATTTTTGATAGCCAGTGATGTTTCTTGGGGGGCCATGGCTATCATTTTTGATAGCCACCTACCATGATTTTTGAAATGACAACTCTTACCTACAAATCCTTTGGTAGTTACATAGTTTCATCTCCTGTCTAGCTTAATTTGTGGTTGGTTTTAAAATAACTGTGGTATGAAAAAAGTTACAACCTGTTTTAGTAGAAGGTTTTTGTTTATTGAATCACATGTGAATCGCACACTACAGCGCGACGTCCCGTTTCAAAAGTAGACCAGTTTCGGCAGAACAATCGCGCAAGCCAAGCGCGACAGAAGTAGGGGAGTATATGGAAATATGTATCACATTCGGGCGCAAACTCGGCGAAATTTTTTATTGAATTTTGACGTAGTAATGCATGTTATTTGTTTAGCTATATATTTTATGTACCCTGAGTGAGTTTGGCGCTTCTACATTTGAAATTCACAGTTAAAACAATCTAAAACAAACATCGACGATATTTTGCCCCACCGTGGGAGGTATATATTTCTCCGTCATCTCCTAATTGTTGTAGAGCAGTATGTTTACGTTTCGGTACCCGAAAAAAATTTGGTAAAAATATCAATTAAAACTGAGTTTCATAACTGAATTACATTTGTTACGGCTAAAAATAAGTAGTACATCGAAAAATCCAATGTTTCGAGGAGAATATTGCTCGTTTTGTTCGCGTTTGTGTTTCGGTTTGTTTACGTTTTGTCCAGGTGTCGGATTGTTTACTGTTTCTACACCATGCAATGTCTAGCGCGATTTGTGTGACACTTTTTTTGTATGGAGTTTGGCCGCCTGTCAGGCGATGTCGCGTTTCGTGACGGGACGTCGCGCTGTAGTGTGGATCCCGAGTAAGTCAGTTATCAAACTCCGTTTTAATTGATATTTTTACCAAAGTTTTTTCGGGTGCCGAAACGTAAACAAACTGCTCTTCAACAAGTAGGAGATGATGTGGAAATATATACATCCTACGGCGGGCCAAAATATCGTCGTTGTCTGTTTAAGTTTGTTTTCTCAGTGAATTTCAAATGTAGAAGCGCCAAACTCACTCAGTGTGCGTAAAATACGTAGCTAAACAAATAACATGCATTACTACTCAAAATTCAATATAAAAATTTAGCCGAGTTTGAGCGTAACGCGACGTCGCCTGACCAAGCAACCGCAACAGCGACCTGAAAAGAAAACCTAGCGCGATTCGCGTATTTATTATATTTGGAACCGTTCGCGTCGAAATAAATAATCGTTGAAATCAGAACAACAGTTAGTTACACACTTAGGCCAGCTCCGAAATCTTTATGAGTAAAGTAAAGAAAAAGCAATATTCAGTTACACGCAAAAGCAATCAAAATTCCTGTTCAAGCCATTTGTCCACGAATATTGATACTGTACCAATAAAAGCGAGTTTTTAAACTCCATTTTCTTTTCAACCAAACCTTTGTCATACGTGCAACTTCGCTTGAGATAAAAACCATTTGTTGCGTGACTTATCCGCAAAATTAAATGTACAAAAAACTAAAATTACACGGTAATCGCGGAGGAGATAAATATTTCCTAAGAAAAGAACCAAACATTTGGCGTAAAATACATGAAAATTTACAGCTTGATTCGACCAGATAAATTCAATATAAGTCCGTGCTGAGGTTGTTCTGAAACAATCTTTAGCATTTTTTGCCCTACACAAAGAGAACAAAATACATAAAAATAAATACGTGAAAACTATATCTAAGAATTCGGCTAATTGTTATCTTCTTCTTTTTCTAGGCGTAACGACCTCTTGGTCATGCCCGCCCGTTAAGGACTTACGAGACTTGTTTCCTTGTTGTACGTGGATAGTCAGTCCTCTCGTACGCCCTGGATTGGTATAGATTTGCTTTACATTTCATGCTTCTTTACAACAAGTGAATAACTGTTGGAATAAAGCAACTCAGTACCGTAGCTGTCGCTACGATGAGTGATAACGAAGTTTATGTTTCTCTAACGTGACCCTGCAAAAAAAAAAAAAGATACAGATAACAGATTTCTCAAACCTTGACAAATGTGTCATTTCATACATATTTTTATACAGCCTGCCGCAATCCTCGCACTTCAGAGCAGTCAATGAATGTTCCTTCAGATGTTTTTTGTACCCGTCCCAAGATTTCAGTTTCCTTTTGCATGTTGTACACTCATACAGATCGCTTTTAACGTGTTTGTTTGTCTGAAAAAAAAACAATTAATAAAATGTTTGTCTTTTCAAACAGCCATGTATCAGTACCATATGATATGTGTAGCTGCCTTCATTGACAAATCCCTTTCCGCATATTGAACAGGTTAAAATTATTTTCCTCTCATGCCATGTATTAATATGTGGTTTAAGGTGGTATGGTTCCGCAAACTTTTTCGGACAGAATGGACATGCAATCGTTTTTTCACCGCCGTGAGCGCCATCTAAATGGCGTTTCATTCTATCGACGATAGCTCCGCAAAGATGACATAATACATGATGACGCCGTAAAGACAAAGCTGAATCACTACTAGTGGCATGCACTGGACAGGTAGTAATTAAATGACGCGTGCCAGAACGTTTTCTATTGCATTCAGTGTAAAGCGAAGTTATAGAATCATCCGAGTCATTGGGATCTAGGACTATTCTTTTTCTTCTTGACCAGTTCGTGGAAGATTCTTTATTACGACTGATGCATGTGCAATCCGTTTTTGAATTTTCTCTGCGAACGTCAGTGGCACATTCTGCACTTTTCTCTATTTTGGTTCCGATCATCGACTCAGCGTCCAAGGATTGTTGCATATCTGCATCCTTCGAGGGTTTGTGAGTAGTTTCATCGAATAGAGAAGGCATAGAATAATCGGAATCATTCCCATCTAATTTTCCGGAATGTCCGTCGGTATCGGACCCGTGTCTTGATTGTTCGTAGGTATAGGTTTTTCCGTGTTCATAATTCGATTGGTTTTCGTCATGGAAAAGAGTATTTTTGTCGTCTGATACAGGCTGCCCCAAATGCGAAGAAGAATCATCGGATTCCGAATCGTCCAATGTTATTACATCATGTTCACTCTTCACTTCGTCTTTTGGAGCAGCACGTGCTATTGTTATATTGTGCGTAGTGCTTCTATCATCTAGACACATAAGCCTTTTAAAAATCGAATCATTACGCAAACAAGTGAGCCGGAAATTCTTTGATTCGTTGATTGATGTACAACACTCATAGCAAACTGCAATGTCTGCATCTTTGGCCATCTGTAAAGAATAATGAATTATTTTCAATTTTCTAAGACACAAACAACCGAACGAGAAACAAAAAACAGCTCACCTCAATGCCGGTGAAATGCCGGACATCTTCGAAGTCGAATGCCGTATTTAATGCTTCCGAAAAAGATAAAAGATCATCTGAACACAGACAAAAGCGGCACTTTTCTCGTAATTGAATAGTCTTAGCAGTCATTCCAATAACGTTTACTATAGTTTCAAAACCAGTTTAGTTGACAAAACTACATCTAAAGTACTTTATTATAGGAAGATTTTCAGGAAACCTCAACAAATCGTGAAGCAGACTACTTACTGCCGAAGTGCTTACACTTGTTTACCAACAATCTACAAATGTCAAAGATCGACAAAAGCGATAATAAGCTGCGTATACACAACCGTCGAACTGAACGAAAGAAATTCGAGCAGTTTTTCGTTCATTTTCGAAGTATTCGTTATCTGCTCGCCGAAGGGTGCGAATGCACAAGAATCTCAATGGGTCTGCGGATAGCAAGCAAGATTCTTAAATAGTCTAATAGAAAAAAATAATTAATGTAAATTGAATAGAAAAAAGTAATTACAAATCCTCGCCCAGTTAAATCCTCGAAGTCATGATGGGATCTCAACGGTTTTTCGACGCGAGTATCAAAATCTTACACAGCAGCAGGAGTTGCTTATTATAAAGCAACGTCTATCCTAAACTCTATATATCAGGTTGTTTTAACTAACATTTCAACGCCAACCGGACGGTTTAACGGTACTTGGTCAAAGTAATCAATCCTAGTCTCTTCTGTGCTTGGCTCAACTTTGCAAAGGTAAAAAAACGTTTTTTAGACAGAAAAACGATTCATGCTGTGCTATGGCGCTTATCAGTTTTTTTCATATTGGATTCCCTAGTACAGGGAATTCCCCAGGCAAACAGATTATCAGCTGTAGCGGCCTCATTCAAACTGCCCATCAACATCTCATACGGAGACGCACGGATTGCAGTGATCGAACCCAACCTTCAGTCTATCAGTGTTCATCTCCGCAAAGTGATCGTTTTCTAGAGAAAGATGTCTTGCGCAACGATTCGGTGCGTCGTTTTACTTCTCGCACTGGCAACCCTCCTACCCGTGGGGCAATCGCAGCTGCGCACCAGAAAGCCAGCCGCGCATCGATGCACCTTATCGGTGGACGAGTTCGATTCCCTACTGGCGCTTCTCGATGACATCGAGCAAGAGCCGACGGACGAATCGGATGAGACCGAAGAGACGGTCGAACCGCAGCCGGACCAGACAGCCCAATGCACACGGGAGCTGAACCGGCTGCGCAATTCG
This sequence comes from Anopheles ziemanni, assembly GCF_943734765.1. Classification (NCBI taxonomy): domain Eukaryota; kingdom Metazoa; phylum Arthropoda; class Insecta; order Diptera; family Culicidae; genus Anopheles; species Anopheles ziemanni. The sequence goes on along the minus strand of NC_080705.1, from coordinate 25,965,923 downwards.
ATCCGACGGTTGCAGCGAACCTACCATCAGCTGAAGGACACCAAGGTGATCGTGAACCTGCAGGAGTTTGAACTACGAAAGAATCGGTACGAGCAGCGGAAGCGGGATCTGCAGGCCAAGCTGAGTGGGCTGGAGTCGCAGTTGAGCTCTCAGAGTCGGTCACAGATTAGCGAGCTGAAGCAGAAGATTAAGGAGCTGGAGAAACAGTTGAACGCCAGTATAAGCGAGCTGGAGCAGCAGCGGAATCAGAATGCCGCTCACTTCATCAACCTGGTGGCTACGCAAATCGATGGGGGAAAACTAGCGATGGCTAGCAAAAATTTCCTGAATCTCATGGCGTACACCAACGATCCGTACGGTGAAATTATGAAGCGCGTGAGAAGCTCGTGGCATATGATGACGTTCCTGGCGAGCGTCGACTTCAAGCACCAACCGGTCGCTGGGTACGAGGCGCTGGTGGACACCATGATCGAACGCGGAACGCTGCGTGGTTACGAGGCCATCGAGCTACTTAAGCACATACAAGCCCTCGTCCTCGCCCGAGACGGTCAGCAGCAGAGCCGGGTCATTGAGCTGATGAAAAAGTTCCGCATGAACGCCCAGTAGCCCGAGATCTTCATGTGAATAGCACATTTCGGAAAATATTTAAGCTTAAGAGTTCTACTACGAGAAATGAAAACTACTGCTGCGCTACAATTTCTTACTCCACTCAGTGTTTGTTATTTGTTTCGTAAAAAACACACACATCCACACATTTCGCTCTACACGATCAAGCACTAGAACATTACTGCAAAATCCAAACGATCCCGATAAGGGTTATCACCTTTTAACACGCTACCCCCGCCGTTACTGTTGTCTTTCTCAATGTATTTCGCATATGTTTTCTTTTTTTTTTTTTTAAATAAACTTCCTTTCTATCTTTCGTAGCTTCACTTTTATGTTTGTTATTTTTTCTTCTTTTACATTTCCTTGATACATTCTCTTGCAAGTGATGTTTACAGCCACTCAGTATCCATTCACTCTGGTTTTGCCTGCTTGCCGCGTCTCTGATCAGCGGAGGTTATCTTATGTATATTTCATTGTTCGTGCTTTGTTTCTCACATAAGGTTTGAAGTTCTTTTGCAGGTTCGTTGGTGAAGGGATGGATCTTTTGTTTCTTTTTATGTTGTGTTACTTATGGTTCTTTATTTTCTTGTTGCACACGTGTCTTTCTTTATCTGTTTTGTGCCTTCTATCGCAATTTTCTCTTAATATAACCGCATTCGCTAAACAAACTGCAAGATGATATGCTGCGATTCATATTTATATCTTGATTTTGTCTTTTTCTAACAATTGTTGTTGTTGGACGCTTGTTCATTACTGTTCCGCTGGCTGCACGTTGTGTCATTAGATTAGAAGTCCAACGACACCGTAGGATGAAAGTGTACAGAATCTGTTGCTATGGAAACTTGCACTTTGAGCGCTGGAAATCTAATGTTTTTGGCTCAAACCAGATTTATCTGAGGCTGTTGTTGCTTGGGTTACTACAATGTTTTTAGCATTTATAAAAAAGCAAAGATACTAAACTAAGAGAAATTGATGCTTTACTCAAACGACGTTAGGCGCAGTTTATTCGCGTAAATCTTATTGCAGGGCAAGGGAATGTGTAGTAATTTACCTATTGCATACGAAAACGTCCCAAAAAAGTGGGATGTTTTTTCCGAACAGTTATGGGCCTGTTGAATTCCAAACGCAGAACCGCATTCTGCACGTAAAAGGTAATACTGAAAGAACGAAGCTTTGAATAGCAGTTGAGAGCTTACTGTTTAATTCATACCATTTCAATTCGATTAAGTTCGATGTTTTAGGGATTGAAAAAACATTGTGCTACTTGATGGTTCGTTTTTATCTTTTTGTTTCCTATAACAAGCGGGACGAAATGAACGAAGCTTTAATCCTACTGAATAAGGCAAAGGAAAATTTAAAAACAGCTTATCGCTTTCTTGCTGGTCGGGTTGTTAAGTTTTCGGTTTTTCTGCAAACGAATCCTTTTCTTAGCTTTAAGACGATGGTAGAAAGGTTGGTTCATCTCTTACAATTACGCTCTCGTTCGTCTAACGTAACCTTCCTCGCGGATCATATGACTTAATTAAACTAGCATTAAATAATAGAAGCGTTTAAAACAATAATGTTGCCACGCACAGGATAGTAAGGCATAAAATAACGACATGTGGATAGCACGAAGAAACTTTTCGCTTGCACAAATGTAGCCTAAGGTTTAATTAAATTGCACACCATCACCCTTAAGAATTGATAAAGTGTAAAGGATAAAAAAAACGCAACGCAACGCAACGCAACTGCTAGCGAGGAGAGAAAATAAAATTATCTATGCAGCAAAGGTTACTTGTTTTACCCGCGGAAATGTTCCATTTTGCTTTTCTCCCCGACACTTACGTATAAAACTCTAAGCTAAAGCACAAACCATCATAAAAAGCGAGCCAGCGAGCGATCGTAACGCGATTTAAAATTATTCAATTCTGCGCGAGCGTTTACCGTACCGGTCAACTTATCCTAGCTAAGGACTATAGTAGAGTTAAAAACGTAACGTAATAGTAAAATAGGGAGATATTTCCCGCTTGTATTTGCCCCGCCGTTTCGTATTGAATCAAGACGGACGCTGGTAGCACGACGGATCGTTTGCAGTGGGGCATTTGTTTTGTTTCATATTTTCGCATCGACTTGATATGACGGATTTATTTTTCCATCTCTAGTGCGACGTTGAGAGTGCTAACGTTCATTGCGTTCATCAAACCCCTGTTTATGTTTTTTGTTTAAAAATTTAATAAAGCGATAGAAACAAGAACCTTACTGTACTTGCTCGATTTTGCTGTAAAAACTTATGGAAGAACCAAATGAACAGCAACTAACAAGTTCAAGTCGCGAGAATATCAGAGTTCAGAGTTGAGTGTTTGTCTGTAGAATTTTGTGCATTTTCCATTAACCCTAATCCCACAATACCTAGGAAGGTCCTTTGCGACTATTGCAACGACGGTCGGTTGTGTTGTGCGCCACTTTGTGTGTCTTGCTCTCTGATTGTTGCCATTCTTTACCGTCGTCTCTAGGAGACAACCGTTAATATCCATTTTTAACATGCTATCGGTTCCATCTATTAGATTCCATTTTGCACACATTAGTTGTAATCGCCTGTAGCTGAACAAACCTACTTTTTATCGCTTCTTCTAACACCTCATCTACCACTGTGTGGTTGAGCTGTCTTTTATTTCTCTTATTTGAAAAACTCAAGAAATTGTGGTCGTTCAGTTGTGTATAGTTTACGACTATTTCAAGTATTTTTTTTTTGCACTACAAATAGATGATATTGGGTTTCTTTCGCAATTCATGCTCTGTGTCCTATTTATTCGTCTTAATCGCCTACGACGTCCGTGTGATCCTGGATTCTTTCCTTGTCCTACACTTTTTCCTAGTTCTTTTCGATATATGTATATATTTACAACTGCGTGGATCTTATACTGTCCCTTTTCCACACTGAATTACTTACATAACCGGGAGCTTACCCGAGTCTATCAATATCTTTTCTCATTCCTCCACCTTATCGATTCCAACGTCTGCTAATGCTTATCCCATCTTCGTGCTTGTTTCGTTTTTTGCGTTTCTAAATGCAACTGGTCCTGTTTCTCGTTTAGTACTGACTTTTTTTTCCTGACATCTGTAGTACTCAAATGTGTATTCTCATTTTGTCTGAAGAAGGAAACAAAGTTGACTATCATCATTTGAAATAAAAAAACATAACATTTCTTTAACCACAAGGGAATATAGGAAGTCCTAGAAAACGTTGATGTTAAGGAAGATGAGTAGGAACGGGTCAAAAGAATTGAGAGAACTGAGTTCTTTGAACTTTCTTTGAACATCTTAAAAAGCTTTCCTTCAGTATGATATGCCCGTGATTTTTTTTTTTTTGATGCCACTGATACTAAAACACAACAGTTAATGCTGACCCATAACCAACAATTTAAAATCATCCTAGAAACATTCTCAAACAGAATGAGAGCCAAATTATTTAATTTTTCCGAACAACATATCTCAGTAAAGACGAACTAGCATGTCTTTTTAGTTTATGCGAAAACATCTCAATCATTGAAGAAATACTATTGTATTTTTCGCTAATATACAGTCTGCATCCAGTACAAATAATTCTGCCCGAATTAGTTAGATTGTGCTGTGCGTCTAGCAGAAATATTATTTGCAAATGGTTTTGTGCAACGAGTACAACCAAAAATAGACAATAAACATAAGAGGTTGCACTCGTTGAAGTAAGCAAAATATGAGAATGATTTGAGCATCCATGATCCCTCACGCAAAATGTCGTTAAAATGATTTCTCAATGGCCTAAGGCTAGAACTGATCATAAAAGGAAAACAGGGTAAACCAAAACAGGTGAGCTATTAACATTCCTTCATATACAAGTGAACGAGCTGTCTCTGACGGATGTGCTAAACATAATATGCAAATCTAACACAATTAAACCCAGGACCAGGGTAAGGCTCTACGTTACCAAGACGGATAACACTACACCCTCATTTTCTCTATCGATACTTTCTCTCTAGTACCCGTGCTGCACCAGGAACACTGATACAAATGGCAAGACGAGTTCGAGTTCGTCGCATCTTTCGTTACATTTTCTACAAGTCACCACCGGGGTTCCGGCTCACGGAAGTGTACCGGTACCGTGGCCCGTGTGCCAACGATTGATAGTTGCATGATTGTTGCTATCACTACCGCTTTTGCTAACGCTACTAGTGCTCCCGTTCGCGCTTCTGTGGCGTTCGATGGACCCGGCGAGAAGGTGCTGACCAGCGTGGCGGCCAGTCCCGGCCTCGGTGGCAGATCGAACACGGAACAGCGCGTCTTATCTGTCCTCGGCGATGCGGTTTTCGTTGTGGGCTTGCCACTTGAACTTGGACTGCATCAGCCACTGCTGGCCCTCGGAGAAAGTGCACGGACGCAACAGTGGCGTCGATGGGTCCTCACGCGTCGGGCGAGTCAGGCAGTTGCCACTGTTGACGTGCTTGATAGTCTTTTCCTGCAAATAAGCAAAACGGGACGTGGGACGGGTTGAGGATTAATATAAGTCATTTTGCATAGCACATCTAGCCAAATGCATACCTCTTCATCGTATATCCACTCCTGGTTGCCACCCATGCCGTGGCACCGGACCAGATTCACCGGGCCGAGCGCGTTCGACGCATCGAGACAGTTGTCGTCCGACATGATCTGGTGGCGTTTCGTGTACGCAAACACCTGGTTTCCGCCGAGCCCGTGGCAGTAGCTGCTGCCGATTTTTTCGTTCGACTTTCGGCCCATCGTGTCGAGGCAGTTTGTAGACGCCACGTTACGAATCTAGAAGAGAAAACAATGGGAAGAATAAGAAAATGGCAAAAATGGAGAAAATTTTATAAAGCGCGAGATGAAAAAGCATAGAAAAATAAATTAAAAAGAATTTTCAAAAACTACCTAAACATAAACCGGTAGAACCAGCAAAGACTGTAAACTTTAAAGAGGATAGCGTTACAGAACACTTTTAAAAATAACTTTACAGGATGACATCAATTAAAAATTGATAAAAGAACACTTTTTCGACATCAGTTTTTTCAGGCGAATATGTTGCACTAATCCTCTTCTTTTTAATTATCAATCTGATTGATAATAACGATGCCATTATCAACGCGGCTTGTCAAAATTCCATACAAAATGTAAACAAGAACTCTTTTATCTTCTACATCAAACCGTTGCAGAGATGGCACTAAGGAAGAACGAAATTTATCTAGGCTTATGCACTGGATAACTTAGTATTAAATAAGAAAAGGAACTTATTTACTACAATCATGATTTTTACGAAGTTATACAAAAAACACGATTCGTGGCACTTTGGACGAAAAAAATAATCCAAGAAAATATTATTTGAATATGGTCTTAACAAATATGATTTCATTGGAAATAATTTTAAAAGAATGCATATATCCTCTACTCTCTACATATTGCAAAAAAAACGGAACACAAACAAATGCGACGCTAAACTGTGTGCCAAGGGACCACCTTAATGTGACAGCCAAAACTTACCTCCCCGAGGAAGTAGTAGTCCAGGGGCATCTGACTTTCCGGATAGATGTTTTCCAGGTACCAGCGGAAGCTCTTGCATTTTAGCCGCTCCCGAAGGGCCCGCCGTTCGCTCACGTCTCCGGCCGATGCCTTGCGAGCGCCTGTTCGTTTGTAACGCACCGAACCGATAGGGTGAGGAATAAAAGAGGAGTTAGCTTCACTTAACTTCACCTTCAACCAGAGTCGAGGATTGGATGTTAGCTAAAACGGAGCTAGCGTGTTTAGGTAGTTTATACATGAATGGGATTGGGGAGCGATGGATGCTACAGTAGAACGTACGTACAAGGTTTTGGGGACGGGGATATACGAAAGGATGAACAGTAGAAAAGCATACTATGGACATGTAATAGAAAATATTCACGGGATTGGTTGTGGGAAACGGGGTGCAAAATCGAGTAAACGTGAATGCGTAGGGATCCTATGGACACATCAAACGGACGGCAGACAGTACAAAAGGGAGACAAAACGGATGTGAAAAATGGGAGCAACAAATATACACAAAAACTATGCACATATGCTGAAGCACACAGGAAGAACGGTGAACAGCAAGAGATCAACAAGTATAATGGCAATAAAACTGTCCCTCACAGAGACCGTCCGAACAATGGTGAATGGCGACTTATTCACTAAAGCGCGGATCTTTGTGTATGGTACAGCCTAATTTAATATTGTGTTGCTGTACATTCTATCGTAAATCATAAAGAAAGAGAGAGAGAAACAACTTTGCCCTGTAACCAATTGTAGAAAAGGAATTCGCGAGTACCAACGGAAGAAATAAATAAAATATTGTGCACAATAACCCGCTCGAATGCCGCCTCGATGTGGGTTTGTTGATTGGGTTTTGCAAGTACATTTCATGTGCATTGAAATCTTTATAGGTCATGAAGCGAATAGAATTTGTTTTCCTGCTACGAATCGGCAAAGACCACTAAATTGTATGTTTCGAAGTATATGACTTTAGACAGAAACTATTCAGCTTATGTATCCTTTTCGTTGCAGGTGCCCTTTTCAAACATACTTATGATTCAAAATGTTTGAATTTCTCTGTAAAGTATAACGCTAAAAATAATATTATCTTCATTATTTTATCTTTTAAAAACGAAAGAACATTATGCAGCACAGAGCTGTAGTAATATTTATATTGATAATAATTGTCCGTTAAGTTTTTCTATAAATTGTTGAGATATTTAAACTTTGAAGCAATTAGACAATGCTAGTTATGAAATGGCATAGTCCAGTCCTTATTCTAAATTTGAAATAAATATTCTGTTTTGGAAATTCCAACGGTTCATCGAAATTATATTTAGCTCCAAATTATCTTTTACAAGAATGATTAAATAACTTATGTACAACAACTTCATTCTTCTTTAATACACCGAAACCAGCCTTTAAGTTCTCTCAATACTTAATATTGCTGATCAATGGATTGTAGATCAACCCATTTGTGAATGGGTTGGTTTTCCCGCAAAGCACTCAATTGGCCACCGCCGTCATGAATAAAAACAATTACAATGATGCCGCACACAAATACGCTGTTCACTAGAACGGAATGAATATTTGATCGGTCTGAGGTTCGATGGTTTCGCCACCAGACAGAAGTGTCGACAGAGGATGGAGAATGTAACCATTTTATCTTTCACTGTGCGAAGTGAGTCCCTCATTCACTTTTCATCAGCTTCATCTTTTTCGTATTCAAAGTCGCTGGGCAAAACAAGAGAGCTTATGATTCCGAAATAAAGTATCCCTAAACCGTCCCTCCAAAATAAGGATTTTGGGGTTTCCCTCTACACCCACCCACAACAATGGCAAAAAGGGGAACGCATCTAAACTCAAAGCTTTGAGAACCAAAACCACAACTCCGATGCTTCTTCTTCAACGATTACGATACTTTTCCCTTCCCCCGATGGGAACGATAAAATGGCAAAGTAAATAAATTATTCACGGTTTGTGTCCTGTAACACCTTCAATGGTGCACGACAGCGGTGCGTCCTGTGTTGCCGCTCAATCAAATACAATTTGGCTTCAAAATCCAATTACGTTGAAGGGCCATCGACTGATGCCGAATGGATCGAACCATTGTGAAACCCTCGGCGTGGGTTTAGCCGTGAGAGCATGTCCTTAAAAAAAAGGAATGGTTAGGCGAAATATTGAAAGCTCCTTAACCTAACAGACGAAGAAAAAATAACGTTGCCAGCGCCAAGTGATTGTTAACAGAGCATCTAGAAGAAACTGTACGACAGTTTCTGAATTCGGTCTCCTTTTCCTGCCTTCCGACTGGTGAACGATCTTTATGGGTGTACCACCAAAACCACCGACTGCTGTCGGTGTATTAACGGGATTTAGGTGAATTCATTGTCGTTCGGTATTAGTTTCTGAGCCGGGGTACAAATGCAAGAAAAGCTCGGTCGAAGCACACCATGACACGCCATGAAACACCAGGCGCCTCCATTAGGTGGAGAAATTATTGCTATCTCAATTTTCATCCCACAGTTCGGGGTGGACGAAAGGAAAGATAATGCTCTCGACTGCCGCTTATTTGTCAATCACTGGCGAGGTTGTTATTTTCGTTTAATTTTTAACTACCCTCTTGTGTTTTGTTTTTTCCTAAAGCGAAAATCCATGATACCCGGATTCTAATTTTAGCGCTGATGACATATTTTTTTGAATTGTTCATTTATTCTACCTAGAATATCCTTCCTGATCGGTTTAATTGAATCAATTTAATAAAACTGCAAGAAAGTAACCGCCATCAATTAAGTTGACGTTTTCTTTCCTCTTAAAATAAACCTAAATGCCTTCCCGTTATATTCTCTGCTTGGTGTCAACGATAACAATAGGATATCCAAACTAACCGCCACACTTTAATTAGCAAATTAAACTGATTGAACAACGCTATCCGGTAACAAAACCACCTTCAGTAAATACTTATCCATTGTGGAACGTGTCAGCTTAATGGAATCAACAATATTACACCGAAACGGTATTGTCAAGCTGTCCACTGAGCTGGTGGCACACACACACGGACGCACATGTTGGACAAAAAACCGTCGCAATAATTTTCACTTGCCCGGCCATGTTACACTCAATGATTTCGACGTGTCCGAGTTGATCTGATTGACATATTAATCTTCCAACGGCGACACGCGACAGAACTCATCAGTTAGCGATAATATTCCCCCATGCCGACTGTCTGTCTCCGTTGACATCTGTCGACATTTTAGCATTTTTTTGTAGGTCCTTTTTTGCAACTTGTGATTGGCGAAACCTCCCGGATTTCGCCGCTTGAGTGTGAAATTTGCCAGAACTAGGCCTACGGATTGCGAAATCCTGTTAGTTTTTATTTTATTTCAAACGACATTTGATTGCAACGTGTTTTCCCCGCGCCATACCCATGCCAGCGGGGGGATTCCTAGCCGCCCGACGTACAATCCAGATAGCGCCGCATTCCCTGAGCTTTCGCCGGGCCAGAGGGTTCCGTTTCTGTCCCGTGTTCCTTTTTCCTATCTGCCCGTTTTTACGTTCCATACGCTCCATACACGGCGGTGACATTCTGTCATCGAATCGTAACAGGTTTCTTTTTTTAACGAGATTTCCTCCTCCACACCGGCACCACCGACGATTTCCACACAAACACACCGGCGAGGAGAAAATTGGCCAAATACCAGTGGCAACTCGTCGCTTTTTGTCTGGGAAATCGGTGCAGCAGCACACTATCCGCCATTGCGGGTCGCTTGAGATGGAAGGGCTTTTCGGGCATCGGGAAAGCCCCCTCTTGGACACAAACTGTTTGTCGATTCGTGATGTTGCTGAGCTTGTTTTCATTTTACTGCCTACGGATGTTTGTTGTTTTTCTTTTTTTTTGCTTTGCTTTCAAATGTTTTCGTCAATTCTACCAATTCCATGCCGCTTTTCGCTGGCCGCACATACCGTACATGCGAATGGCAATGGTATGAAAGCGTGCCCCCTAGAGCAATCCCTCTCGTCAATGTCCTCTGGGGAGGAAAGCTTGAAAAGCCGTCCTTGGTTCATCGCCGACAAGGAGAGCGAGAGGGAAAAAGTACACTCGAGAGATGCGTTTGGAATGGGCGAGGAGGGCGAAAAGGATAACGAAGACTGCCAACATTGAACACGTTTGCACTTTCGATGTGCCTGTTTAAATATACACACAGAGTGACACTGGCCCCTTCCCCGTGTTCGCCTTTTCAACTCTACACTTCCTCCACTTGCGCGCCGTCTTTGTGTAGGTGCATTCTTTACATACCCAACTGCTTCTGCTTCCTCGAGTGCAAAAGTCAATTAGTGCCACCAGATGCACCTAGGAGAAACCCGGGGGTGGTCCCGCTTTTATACACACTACCGGCACCACCGCCAGGATGATCTCAGGGATTACCGGGCTCCGTGTGGACCTAGGACGGAACCCTTCTCCATTCGCCAGCAGCAACGCGCAGCACAACACGAACATGAAAATTTCAACGAATGCTTTACACCTCACGTGCAGCTATTTATGCTTTGCCAGTCTCACCGGTTCGTCCCCCGGTCGAGTGAAAACGAAAAACGGCAGCACACTATTGCCGGCTGCGGTTCCACCGCACAAAGGTTACAAAAAGTGAACACAAGGTAGTGCAACCGGAAGCTCCCGGTCCGGTGTACAAACAACTAAACAACCGAACGGAACCGGGCGGTGGCGGTCGGTGTGCGGTGAACTGTACGTTCTAAATAAATTCTATTTGGACACAAAATCGGTCGTGTAAGGTGGGCGATGCTGACCAGTTCCCCTTTTTGGTGCGCAGAAAAACACGTAAACCAGGCTCTGGTTTGGAGCTTAATAATTCAGATAAAAGTCCCTTTCAGCGAGGAGATATTAGCATTTTGAGTGCTTTGGTTTATTTAAAGTTCGACAATTGAAAATCCTTTAAATAGCAGACAAGTTGTCCCTCACACTCGAAACAGGGCAACCGTTTACTTCGGTTATTACAGTTACAGTTTGGTCATCTCTTATCAATCAGAGATTATACATATCCCGTACAAGTTTGGGAAAATGCAATCAATCCACATACTCTATGAGCAATTGAACCAAATGTGCCATTATTTTTAAGAGTTTCATATATATTGTGTTAGATTGTATTCTATTTTTCGTAACATGGAAAAAAGCCTACAAATATAAAATCGAAGATTGAAAACATACTTAAAATAAGTTAATTGCTCATTCATGTTTAGCAAGTACATTTCTATCTGAAAATCTAGAAAAATGAATACAAAGAACCGTTTCGTTTCCTAACTTATTTGGTTATGAAAAGAAAATGTAGCTGATAAAATATAGATACAATATTATATATGAACCTCTAAATATATACACATAATACTACAAATAAGAGTTTACATACAACAACTACCAAATAACATGCAAAAACAAATACAAATAGGTTGTGCGGGAAAACGGTGATGCAATTGTGCTACAGGAATACTTTGCAGGTCAAAATTGAGTATCTGAAACGCAAACGACAGCGAACAAAAAGCACACAAAAAACGTTCGTATAGCAAATAACAAATTCGTGCAAAACGTTGGTGCTGGAGGTGTAATCAAAACAACAAGGAAGCAAGCGGTTTGAGCGAAGTGGTGGTGGTAAAACAAAAACAACATTGATTGAAAAAGAAAGCAAACGAGGTTTGGTAACGATAAATAGAACCTGGGTTAATGTTGTAGTAAAATTCACTCCAACCATCGAGCCACACTTCAGCCAGCCGTGCATTGTTTTTGTTAACTATCTGCGAGGTACCGCCCGGGAACGAGTACGGCGTCGACTTCCGGAAGACGTGGCCCACGCGGGAGCAGGGGGCAATCTCTAGCGTGCCGCCACACATCCACACCTACGTAATGGGCCGACCCGATGGCGAACGATGATATGGAGGTTGCACCAAAACCAACATGGTGCAGCATTCCGGAGGCCACAGTGTTGATGTTGTTGTTGTTGGTGATGATGAATTCAGGTGGAGTCGCAGTGCGTTTTTTGTTTATTGAGATGCAGCGATGGAAATATGATGTCGGTGACCCGCGGTGGTGTTTTTTTTTTATTTGTTTTCCGTTCGGTTGACGGTACACAATATTTTCCATTTTCCGCCGGCAATTGATTGGACAGTCGGGCACCGCCGGGGGGGAACGTATGTTGTTATAACGCACCCAAAAAGGCGACACAATTGTACGGGATGGTTGTACGTATGTACGCCGATCGGATTATGTTGTTATAGCGTGTATTGGTTTGTGGTTTTATTTATGCGCGGGTTTTCGTTGTGGTTTTTGTTTTTGTTACGCGTGTTACACCCGATTGCGATTGTTTTGTGGCGCAAAGTAGCAAAGGATACGAATACGGTGTAAAAAATGCGATTTTGCGCCAGACGACAGGCGCAAGGTTAAAGGTGAAGCAACACCGGATTTATCGAAACAACACACACACAAACACACACAGAAGGAAGAAAAAAGAGGGGGAAGAGAAAAAGAGCGAAGATCCAATCGGTTAATAGGTTAGTCAGCTCTACTGGGGGAGGGTGAGGCGTAATCGATGCGATTGTGTCGGGTTTTTGCAAATGAGGCGGAAAATCCACCGACCATTTCATGAAGCCAACAGCAGCAGCACACGTTGAGCACCACCATTCCTTTGCACACGCAGCCGGGCGTTAGCTACTCGTTGTTGTTGCACGCACATTAGTCATTACAGGTACGCTTATCCTTTACGCAGGTTTAATTCTTTTGTTAGCTAAATTGTATCGCTCAACTAGAAGCGGAAGGCGTGTTAATACCGAGTACACACTGTGACTGTTAGGTTCTCATCAGTTCCATAACTAACTAACACTAAAACTTGCTTGTTAGATTTAGTTTAACTTAAAAATTTAAATAGAATATAAGAACAATCATCATTTGAACCTGGTTTAAATAAAAATGTTCCGATCTATTTTTTGTTCCCTCATAAATATACCGAAAAACTTCCTTAATTTATAGTGTATTGATTTTCCTATAAACTTTGAAATCAAAACTCCAGCAGAAGACAACTTTGATAATCATTTAAAAAATCGGTCAAGTACGAGAGAAATCACAAAATGGAGGAGCAATTAAAGAAATCGAATCAGGGAAGAGAGGGTATGAATGGGTGTTTGGGAATATGGCGAGAAAAGTTAATACTCTAAAGAGGGGCGGGGGACTAAATAAAACACAAAAATAATGCAAACCTGGGCTCATTTGATAGTAAAACTCTTTCCACTCGTCTAGCCACACCTCGGCGACGCGGGCTGCATTTTTCAGCACAATGTTCGCCACGCCACCGGGGAACGTGTACGGTGATTTATCGCGAAACACGTGGCCCACGTGGGAGCAGGGTGAAATCTCTAGGATGCCACCACATTGCCAAATCTGAATGGAAATAAATCAAGCACATTAAAATCTTGGACACGACGGGCGGGGCAGGTGGTACGGAATGGCGTGGAATTTGCTTTGTTGGTTGGGCTGTTGGGCTGAACTGTTTCTGCTGCAGATGCTCTCGGGTAAGAGTTCTTCCTAAAAGGTAAATGTTACCGACCGAGGGAGAAGGGGGGGTAAACAAAGCCGTGACACACTTACCCGGAACGACATTTCAAGATTTTCTCCACCCCAGATATCCATGCCCTCATCGTACGAGCCGATCTCGTAGAAATAGTCCCGATCGATCGAGAACAATCCACCGGCCATGGTTGGCGTTCGGAGTGGGGCCGTACGGTCCTGGTTTCGCCGTTGCATTTCCCGAGCCGGAACACGATACCTAAAATCGAACCGAAATAGTTGATGAACAACCAAAGGCCATTTATTAAAATGTAAACGGATGTTTACGGTGTTGGTGTAAGTTCCTTACCATCGGAAGTTCAGCTTCCAGTTAAATCCACCCCACGTCTGATCCGACGCCGTAACGTACTCGAACGTTTCGTCCGATATCACGTCGATGATCGGACAAACGACAGTCTTGCGGTCCAGCACGATGCGCGCCAACAGTGGCTCCAGCCAGCCCTCGGTGCACTCACAGTGCGCGTCCAGGAATGTGATCACTTGTCCCTGAGCGTCAAACGAGCACGATGAAAAAGGGTAAATCGAAACAAATTTAAAGCGGTTAAGTTTACACTCTACATTAATTCTGTGCTACTTGGATTCGAAATTGTGTCCCATCATCTGCCCTTCCTTCGCCAGGGAACGCGCCTTTTCTTATTGCCTTATCCATCCATTACCTTCACGTGCTTGGCACCGAGCAGTCTGGCCCGGATGAGACCGGATCGCTGGCCGGTCCGCAGGACGAACGTCGGCACCGGCAGCGTGCTGACGTACTGTTCCAGCTTGCGGCCCAAATGTTCCCGCTCGCTCGCGTCATCGACCAGGATGATTTCCTTCAGCAGTGGCCGCGGTGACCGATTTATCACACTCCATATCGTCCGCAGCAGCGTGCTCCAGGCTTCGTTGTGGAACACGATCACTATCGAGGTCGTTGGCAGCTTCGCTGGGTAGTGCTTCTTTTTGCAGCTGGAAAAAAAAGAGAGCAAGAGTCGTACGATGAAATGGTAGCAATTTGTTTACTCCAATTATTCCCCGGAATTTGGCAAAGTTTATCTGCTTTACGTCGTTGCCTTGTTTTTGTGCAACTAACCTAACCTTATTGTTAGATTGTTTATAGCTCTTTTCGCATTTGAATAAATCTACAGTTTGAGAACCATGCTTCAATTCGCAGCTGACTTAATTTAGACTTAAACAATTAATTGTAAAGTGAGTTTTAGCAAAATTAACTTATTTCACAGTCTTATCTTCTGTCCCTGCATTTTTTCTCCCTCTGCACAAACTCTAACATGTTCTTTCTTTCGTATTTTTCGTTTCTGTGGCTCATGTAAACTTAGATAAATAATGAAACGGTTCAATAGCCGTGTTTCTGGTGTTCCCGGCAATATATCTGCAAGTGATCATCGCAGAAAATCCCGGCTACGATAAATCTCTATGACCCAATTCAACACACAATCTTGCCCCTCCCGGGCTCATACGTGCATTGTCTCTCTGTGTTCGGTAACTAAAAACGATAAATAAACACGACGCTTCCGCAATCTACCGGTTCATGTTCTGCTCCGGCAAATTCCCCTTGGCGATGCATGTTCAAACGGTGCCTAAATCCAATAACTACCGGCAATATCCGGACAGAGGAGGGGGGAGCGCTGAGAAATTCGAAACGCGTTGCATAAGCGAGCAAAGGTGGTTCTTCTGCCCCCCAGAACGGCGGTAACACTGTGCCAACAAATCAAGGAATGGCACAAGGTGGCCACCTTTCGGGCCAAGGGTCAGCTAGGGGTAGGTTTCAAAGGGTTTGGGAGGATTTGCTGAAAAGACAACACGTTGCTGAAGGTTCAACCGCTGGACGTGACATGACCGGGGCAGTCGGTCAAACACTGGCCATCGCCAATGTTGCGGACATCGCCAGAAGACACATACCGACACAGCGATGGGAGGGTTAACATTCGTTCCAAGATGAAACACCGCCCGGGACGATTCACTGTCCGCACAGTTCCGCTAGACGGGTACACCGTGGTTGTGGAAGAATTCCTACGTGAGTACGTGCGAGTAGAGGCTTAAATTAAACATAGCTCTGTACCGAGAGCAAGCAACTTTTCAACGTTAGCACAGACGTAAGCAAAAAAGGTAAAAGCAACAACATGCAAAAGAATCTCACATGATACCCTCGGTAGCGATTCACAGTCCCCCGAATCTGTTGTGTTGGAGTAAACTTCGTTTGAGTGCACAACACTCGACTGACGACTCGCTTCGTCCACGGCTTCTTCTGACGTTCTAGCTTGACTTCGTTAAGTCAACTCTACCACGCGTTTGCCATCGCTTTTCCTAGCGCTTTCACTCCGTCATCCTTTTGGTCTAAACCGCCGGTTCCTTCGCACCGATCCTTCGGTCTCAACTGGAAAAGTTTATCGGAGTGCCACGACCGAAAAATCAAACTCGCCGAAATAAACCCCCACCAAACGACGAGTTCCGCCGGGAAGGAGGGATTCGTATCCGGAAGTTCTAACTCTCGGCGGCGTCAAATTGTCGTTGTCGCACGTCCCCTCTTCCGTTGCATACGGGTAGATCATCGTCATGTACGCATCCGTCACCTCCGGTTGTGTCCACCGTCGCCCGTTTTACGGAAGTAGAGTGCTAGAGAGTGGTGTGAATAATGGATAGGTTTTTAACCAGTTTGGGAAAATCCTCCCAAGTCGCAAAAACCCTCGGCGTGCGCAACAAACGGAGGCAATTGCTTCTGTACCCTGTGCTGTATGTGCATGTGCGCTAGTATGCCTATTTGTGCCGGGTTGACAACGGTCGGCATATGCGGGCGTGTATGTCAAATCCTGGGAATGGAGGTAAGCAAGATGGCGAATTTGTATTTAGCAACTAAATTGAAAATAAATGTTTCCGCATGTGAGAATTTAGTTGAAGCAAAGCGAATCTAGGTTATGGATCAATTGTTCTAATTAAAGAAAACTTTATTTTGAAAAAATAGAATCAAATGCATTAGAAAATAGTATCATGCCAAGATTAGATACACTTACAAAAGTAATATGTGAATTTACTGAAGACATTGCTATCAGAAAAAGAAAAAGTCTTTTAGAAGATGTACATTTCTTCAATTTCTTGATTAATCTACTACGACATAAAATAATCGTGAGAGACCTATTTTGTTTAAAATGGTCTTTGGTTCACCTACTACATAAAATGTCACAATTTCGCCACTTTTAAATTGTTTGAACAAGTTAAAAAGCGGATGATGCACAAGCAGCCGGTTGGCGCGGAGAAATAATCCCAATTTCTTTAATGCCCACCGAAACACGGCCACATCTTGCGGGTTCGATCGGTAAAAGTTTCCGCAAATCGCCCATTGCAGCCCAGACAATTACAAAGCACGTTCATAGATCTCGCAAGATTAATGAATAAAATCACCATCGAACCGGTTAATGGTGCACGAAATCAGCCCCGAGGTTATCCATTACATTGCGGCAGGGAAATTGTTCGGAGAGGAGCAAACAAAAGAGGAGAGAGAAGAAAAAAAAAACAGAATATTTCCAGCTTAAAGTAATTTCCGATGACAAATGAACGGCATTAAAGTAACTCCGGGGAGTTGATGGAGCGTTCGCAGAGCTGCCATTGTTTCTTTCTTTCTTTTTGTCTACAATGGGAAGCATACTTACTCGTGATGGCGCACATCGGTGAGGGATCGATTCAGCCAGATCATGTCACTGGCGAGGAGATTGAATTGATTTTCTTTGAACTTTTCCTTCATCAGCTCCTGCTGGCTGGACGGGATTTTCACCGGCTTACCTGTGTGGGGGGGAGGGAGGAGCAGAACAAATAAGAATAGATCGTTAGTAAAAAAACAGGAGGGAAAAATGCCAACACAGAATGAAAATCGACACTCTCGTAACGAATTGGAAAAGCGACAAACGGCGGGGCGGCACCGAGGTTAAAGGTAGGGAAAACTCTTGATTTAAATTAAGGTTATGTTTTCTTTCCTCACTCGTTCCGCCGGTGAGCGAAAGGTGCCGAAGCATGTTGTGTAGTACCTTTGGCCTTACCCTGCGATGGGGGTTTTTCCTTCCACTCCACTTTATTCTTTCAATCTTTCCCATGTAGCCACCAGCCCCAACTTTAGAACGTTTCCTTCGGTCCTTGGGGGAAGGAAAAGGCGGACAAACCACCAACTCTCCACCGGAGGAAGAGTGATTAATGACATTTTGGTACGATCGAATAAAACCAACGACGGTGGCTGCACAAGAACGAGGGCGCTAGAGGATAGGATTAATTTCTCCCGTTGTTGGCACCGATGTTCTTTCAATCGGTGGGAAAGTGAAGAAGGAAGAAAGGAAAATCCGTTGGTGGCTGGGGGAGAAAGGGGGGGGGACCGGTTTGTGGTAAATGTTGATTTTAGCTTCCGGAACAGCAAAGCAGCTTTGAGAAAAAAAGGGCAAAATGTGGAGAACAAAACCGTTCCGATCCTCGTAGCTGGTACACTGCACTGCATGTATTCTGATTTTATTCCAGAATTTTGGTTTTTCTTAGCTTCCTTTTTCCCGAAGTGCTGGCACGTTGGAAAAGCTCGACGAGACGAGATGAACCGTCAGAAAGGAAACGAAAGCAAAACGATTGGTTAGGACAGTGGTTCTCAATCAGTTTAAGTGTGTGCTCCCCTAGCATAACGCTTTGAAAAAATAGAATATTACAATATGAATAATTGAAAACTCTTTGTATTAATGCACAAAACTTTTTTGGAATAGAAATAAGAAAGAATCACAACAATCTAGGAGTGACGAATCAAAGGTAATTTTTTTGAAAATGTAACTATTCGACTCTGAGGACCAACCTACAGAATTGAAAAGTAATGATTTCCAAATTTTCTTCACAGATGACGTACACTTATCTATTTCTTAACAATTCAAACTTAGTCGTTTTGCAACACTTATGTAGAAATAAAATAAAAATATTCCACTAATCACTAAGAGCGGGACAATTTTTTTTTTTTTGCAAAAATGAAAAATGTACACTGTTGGCGAACGCTTTGAGAATCACTGATTTTCTGCATCTGCCAGGATGGTTTTGTTGCTCCAGAAAATCCCACGTCATGACGGGACGCCTTCACACGAGCTCGCCCGTTTTCCGCTACGGTGGAAAGAGGCGGTTATGTTCAAATGCTCACCGGAATCGTGTTAGTGATAAATTATCCTTTTAATCAATCTGCTGTCCTTCAAGCAACAGCAGTAAAAAAAAATTGTACAAAAGTGGTGATTTAATATTTTACGATCTGGACCTCTGGCGTAGATAAGCAGCAGAAGGGCATCTGACACGAATAACGAGACTAAGTATGTGTGGCAAATTGGTCCAGATAAAAAAAAAATTATATTGTTTTCAAACAATGTCGTTATTGTTTCCCACATCACATGATCTGTTTAGACATCTGCTTTTTCGTCATATTCGATTGGAAAATGATTCCATTTAATTGAATTCCTATGCTGATGGGAGAAATATTGTGCATGAGCCCGTAACCCAAAGTTTCTGAAGACGTTATTTCGTAGAACAAACCACCGGAATTTTGTGTACAAGCTGAAGGAATTCGTTGGATGTCTTCGGGCAAATTTCACCCTGTTTCGACTAAACAAGTTAGTCCATTGGCGATACACCTCTCCGTCGGTGAAGCTCGAAGTGCACAGCGTGTGAAAATTCATTATCTCTACTCCGACACCGGAATATGGGGGGCGGAAAGCGAGGCACGTTCGTTAATTCCCTAGCTTAAGACGACGAGGCGTATTTGCACGTAATCCTGGCAAATTTGCCAACGGCTTTGGAGGGTCGCGCTCGTGGCATATGTGGCAGGAAATCGGTAAAGGGACAGAGTCATGTTCCTCTTCCTTCACTTCACGCGCCATACGCTCATAAAATTATGATAACTTTATCACTTCACACGTAGCGTAATGCACGACGCTGGATGATGTTTCCCTGCAGGAATCCGGAGGCTCCCCGAACCAACCGGCTCCGTACCAAGAAACGCGGAACAACTCTTGACAAAGCGCATCTTAACGTGTTGCCTTCTACACATGAGGAGGGGGGTGTCCCTGGAGGATAATAAATTGAAAATATATGCTATTAAATAAACTTTGCGTTGAGTTGTATCGTAGAAGGTTCCCGGGTGATTAGGTTCTGGTTCACCCCGTCCGGTTCTTAGACGGGAATGTTAATTAGCCAAGGCTTGTAAAAAGCTGGATCACTGTTTTATCCACATTAATCTGATCATGATAAACTTTGCCGTGCCACACATTGTGGTAATAAAATCTAACGCGTACGACCCGCACGTAACGTGCTTAATGAATTTTAAAAAGAATGTACGCAGCCTTTTCGGTTGTTTACGTCTGCAATAAAACCATCTAAAAAAAATATAATTAAAGCATATTTTCTGTTGCAAAAAAATTGTTTGATATTATTTGAAAACATAATGTCAAAAAAGGATGTAACAGGCATGTAACAATCAACAAACTTGTCGTCAAACGTAAAGTAAAAACATAATCTCAAAAATCTCAATTAGGTAAAATTGATATTCGCACGAAAATAAAAACACAACCTCCATGGATCGCTTATTAAAATGTCGATAAATTGAGCAGTTTTATTATCAATTTTTTCACCCCTCCCGTGACACCCCCCGTGACTCACGTATCACGCGGAAAACTCATTTTTCACGGAACACAGAACACCGACCATTCACCATCAGGGCCTGTTTCCCTGCGTTACTTCCGTTAAACATCGAAACGGTGGCCACACTTTGGATCGTCCTTTCGTAAATTAGCACCGAGTCCCATTATTGGTCGGAGGCAGTGAATGCTTTCGCGGTGAAGGACAGACGGTCGAGTCTCTGGCGGTCGTTCAACAGGCGGCAGCAACACGACCGAACCACCCGACGATACGGACATAGTAGGTGTGTGTGTATGTGTGTGGGTGTGCGTGGAAGAGCGAAATTAATGGGAAAACTTTTGACCACCATCGCAACAGTCAACGTCCGACGCTGTGTGTGTGGCTGACGTCTCGGGTTTTCCGGGGCGTCGGAGTACTACTTCAGGAGGGATGCTTGGGTTGTTGGTTCGGATGCTTTTTTGTAAAACGTTGAAAAATCTGCGCGAATCGGGTGGAAAAGTATCGAGACATGTTCTGCGAATTTGCGACCACATGCCCTTTTCGGAATGTTTTGGGGCTTTTGCGCCTCGTTCGCTACCGAGCGGTGAACTTTGGGAGACAATTTTCTTTCCAGCTGAAGTAGTAAAGCTACTGCCCATGAAATGATCTATCAACGGACCATGGAATGAAATATCGCGTACGTTAGCCGAGGGCATGATGGAGCGCGATCAATCCCCGAACAACTTTCACAATTTTATTTTACTGTAAACGATTTCAATGGTTTCCATTATTTTTCATTAAAAGGGAAATTGATTAGTTACATCACATCGTTGAGAGGATCCTTAAAAAAGGAATGAAAACGATAAAACTGGAATTAAATTTAAATTTACCAATTGTTTAAAATAAAAGACGTAAAACTATAACTAACATTTCCCACCAAAACGCAACACGATTTAAAGTAATGTAAGGCAATGAAAGGCGTGAAAAGAAGAAGAAAAGAACGGTGAAAACCTCACCACCCGAACCGAAACCGTCAACAAACTTGCCGACCCGGGTCGGTGGTCTGCAGGGATTTGGGAAAAAGTTAAGCTTACTCATTCACAAGCCATCGCCTAGGCGCGCTCTTGCCGGCCCCCAAATGTCACCATAATCCCCTCGGCGCGCCACTGGGAGGGCGAGAATTGTCCACTTGTCCGTCCGACCGACACAACAAACACACGGGAGCGGACACACAATGCCCGGTGGGAGTAGGATAAACTTACCCATTTCGCCGGGTCGACCGTAATTTTCCGCGACCGTTGGCGCCACCCGCCACTTCTTCAGCTCCTGCGGCCGGTACGTGCGGGGCATTGAACTGTCGCCACCACCCCCGTAGCCGCCGGGGTCGCCGAAGTTGTTCGAGTTGGTGTCGATCTCCTCCGCGTCCACTATCGGATCGTCGTCCTCGGGGGCCGCATGGCGCCGCTGTTGCTGCTGCTGGGACTGGTGTGCCGCATGTGGACCCTGCGAACCCGAGAGAAAGAGATAAAAAAAAAGCAGACACGAACCATTAACGGACATCAGTGAGGTCGAAGGATCGCCATTAACATGTGTGTGGTAGCGCAATAAAAATGGTGTTAAAAATGTACGTTCTTGTTTTGCTCTCTCCAGGCCGGCGTGTTTCTCCATTCCAAGCTTTGTCGTAGAACATAAAGGATTAAGGTTTTTATAATAAAAGCCACAAAAAGACCTGCGAAACATAACTGACGCGGTTTGGTTTGTTTGGCGTGAAGCAAACAACTTCGACCAGAGCGATGGGAATAATTAGACAAACTTTAAACGAACTGCATCAGCGGTATACCACGTTCCAGCGTCAGCGAAAACGGATCCCATAAGGACGATTGGTGAATTTGGACCATTCTCAACACCGGAGCGTGTATGGTGAGCAGCTTTCACCAACCAATATTTCCCTTCGCATTCCGTATTAATGGTAATGGGGAAATTGTCTTCTCCGAAGGTCGTTAAGCATAATGGTAATTCACCTGAGGATTGCAGCAAATGCGAAATGCAGGAGTCATCTGCAAATGTCCTTTTTGCACCGTAGTGAAACCAAGCGAGAACTGCAACCGCAAGGTACATCTTAAGAAACGGAACGAGCGTTTTCCATAGTTCTCGTGCAAACTAATTAACAGAAGATTCCATTGTGTAGTTTAATTAAAGGCACTTATTTAATGGCTTCTTTATTAATTAGTGTTTCAAAAGGTGGCACTCGTTTTAAACGAAATTATCCACGAATGGTGCCACAATTATCAACATCATTGTGGTAAATATTGACTATAAGTTTGGAAACTCCATGTTCGAATTTGCAGGATACCTCTTGCCCACGTTCAACAGTTCTTCGGAGGTAGGACTTTCAATCACCTCTTAAGAAGGATATACCACACTTCATTACCTCCACTTAAGCTCCCAAAGCAAAAGTTTTGAGCAGCTTCACCGACCGAACAAATTGTGTAAAATATTGATAATTTATTCAACAATCGGAGTAAGGTAAGCAACTTCCTGCTCTATGCCTTCGGAACCTTCGGAAACGAGCGAAAATAAAAGTCAGCCACAAGTTGTCTGAGCTTCTGCACGAGTTTCAAAGACAAATCACCTCAGAGCCTGGTCGAAATACATGCACTTGCACAACAGGGATCAACACTAAAGGTTTTTATGACAACAAACAGCAGGTCCTCACGCGACGTACAGAACCCCAACGAAACTAACAAAGGGCCTTTTTTGGGAATTTATTGCTCTTTCTCGCACCTTGACGATAGGGAGAGAGAGAGAAATAAATGATCGGGTGAAAAGTGTAGTCGGGAAAAGTTTTACAAAATGTTCTTCTTGATGCACCTTGTCCCGTTCCCTCGGCTTGGCATCCTCTTTCGCAACAAACACTCCTCGGTGAGAAGAACGATGAAATGAAACGCATTGGCGCATGCATAATCCATGCCGAGAACTATTCAAAATCTTCAGTCTGTGCATAGTCCGGATACTTGACGAGGGAGCCACGGCGTCCCATCGATGTCGGAACCGAGAAGTAACTAAATAAATAAATTATTTATAAACTTTAGCGTATGGATAAGCAAACACGCTCCTCCGACTGAGCAAGGCTTTGCATGGCTTAAGCGGCTTAGGATCCACCGATGCATCCGTGTCCATATCCAACGCGCTCAATGCACATGCACGAAAGATGCAACCGCAAGCCTGCCATTCCGAGCGAGTTGGTGGCGAAGAATTTGTGGTTTTCACTTTGCGTAGTGTCCTGCAACACAACTTAGAGTTTTCCCACTACGAACACAAAAGAACAGACACCTGCAAGCGAAGGTGGAGGCAAATGCAAACGGCAGAAAACCAGTTTTCCTTAACACGGATCGGAGAGATTGTACCCGGTCGAAACAACGACTAGGGAATACAATTCTTCTTACGCTTTTGTTCGTTAAAGCTTCAAAACTATTCTACCCTTGGAAAATAGAGGCTCCATTTTCTAACTCTCCTCTATCGCACACGTCGAATCAATTTGTTCGCTGGAAACAGTAGAGATACTGCGAAAGGAAACCCAAAGAACGAAAAAGAGGATGCTGCTGGAGATTTCTTCCACTTCACAAAATACAATCAAATGAAGCTAGGAAAAACCGCAGGCAAAAGCAAGTGGATTTCGGGCCCCGTAGGCAACGCCGTCTGCGGAACATAATCGGGCAAGATGCAAAACGCTTTTGTTCACTATAAGAATTTAAAAAAAAAGAAATGTTATCAAGCAAACCTGCAAAAGCTGATTAAAAGAACACAGCATGAAGAACACGAGATGCAGTAGGGAAAGTGAAATGAGATTTGAAAAAAGGAAACGCAAACATGGTAGAAAGATTCGATTGAAAGAAATTTAATTTTCCCACTATTCCTCGGGTCTGCAAATGCCACCTTCTAGAGAAAACTATACACGGCACCCTGGCTGAGCCTGTTCTACCTGGATATGCAAGTTTCTTAGTTCACGGTTTCTGCTGTATCGACTTGTCTTTCCCGAGCCAATCCCAACCAATCCCGCGAATAAAACGCTCTTTCGCAAAGACGTTCGCCTGAGCGTACGAACGACAAACTCACACACATTCCACCCACAATCTGACGACAAATGCACTCGACGACGTTCGGTGAACTTTTCCCACTGCACCACAAAGAACTATCGGCTGGCTGAAGGAAAAGCCCTACACCAAAATACCCCCAGGGCGAATAAATCAATGATCACAAAATCAAGCATTCCGATGGGTTGGAATTTCGGAACGAGCACGAAAAAATAACAGAAGTTCAATTGTATCCCTTGGGTGCGTAGAGTGCAAAAACAAATGGCATCGCCGGGATGCCTGGTGACATTTCGACATACGTGAGAATTCCCACATCGTTTGCATTTGTGCAGGGCAAATTGAATAGCATTCTCCTTCTGCGCGACCGAACGAAGGACTGGAGCAGTGGAGCATAAATCTTTCGTTTTTTATTGCATCGAAAGCGCTAGAAGCTTAGCAGTTTCATAAGACGCTTTCAGTTGCTGGCTCAGGGTGGAACGGCAGGATGGCAGGGCCCAAGGAGAGTATCATCGACAGGTGTTTCTACGTGACGTTCGAAAAGTGCAGGATAAAACCTACTGATGAAATATTGACTGTTCCGCTGGGAAAAGAACAGTGCCAGTATGCAACAGGCACCGCAAATCTAATTCATTTGATTTCAATAATAATCTTATCAGCACTAGCATTGTACACGCTACGGAGAACAGCACTTTTTAAATAAGATGAATAAGTATTTAAATCGAAAGAACAGTGAATTATTCTTCGTGATATTCGTTTACCATTTTTTTTCACTTTTGCAAAAAAAACTCAAGAATAATAAAAATCCGAGATTTATTTTAAAACAAGAATTATTTAGTTCTGGCAAAAAGCTAAAGTGCCTAGTTAAACGACACAAAGAATTATTTTGATATTTATTAGAACACAAAAACTGAGAAACTTTTCACTCAATCTATGTTTTGAAAAACTATTTCGAGCAATGTTCCATAATTTTGTCAAGAAGTGTAAGTTGAGCCAAACATATAGGTTTTATGATTTTTGGTAGATTTTTAATGTGAAAAAACAAACCATCAAGCAAATCAACAGTTATTAGTAACAGGCACAGAAACAAACAATTGAACTATTTGAAAGTGATGACAGAGAGAACATACGAGGTTTAACGAACACTAAAGGTCATTACGAAAAATAAACTCTAAAACATATAATTGAAAACTTAACCTAGCAGGATCCTTTTGAAACGGATCTAATTTATCGTCCAGCTTCCCAACAGACAGATTAATCAGGCTCAATTAGAATCAAATTAAACCATCTAGGCAAAGAGTGCTGGTTCCACTGCAAAGCTGCTAATAGCACATCATTCAGCTCGGAGTGATTCAAAATTTATTCCACGGCTGCCCCGAAATCATCAACGGCCAATGATTCATGGTTTATTGATTAAAGTGCATTGTCGAATTAGAGTCAATGCAAATACCATCTATGCAGCCCGCATGCCAAAAGCCCCTTATTTATCCCTTTTGTCCGACACTGACCCATCCATTGTGCCCACCTCGTTTCCCCACCCACGTCCTCCTCCTGCCAACACAGCCCAATGTACATAATGAGCAATTTGTTTAATCGCATTTCGACGCTCCTTTAATTATGCTACTGCTTTGTTCCAGGTCATCCGATGTATCCGGGAACAATCGGACGGTGTGGGATTTGTTGGACGAAATGGGTCAACGTTAAAGTCAACGACTGGCATTATCTTCGTACCGATCGAAGCGGGAGCCGTGGGTGGCGTGGGCGGAAGCAAATTAAATTTCCCAAATCATCGCCAAAAGGGTCGCAATGCATGGCGCGGTGTGCGCGCTGCACTCGCAAAGGAAATTAATTGAAGGTATCTGATTTAAATTTTCGACACGATCGGTGACAACGAAAATAAGCCTGGGGAAGAGGAAGGGAGAGGAAAGCGGCGGGGGAGAGGGGTTGAAGGTAGCGGAAAAATCAAGCTTCCTGGCAGTTTGGCTCACAATTCCAGCGATGCAATTTTGAGTACCAGTGGTTACACCTTTTCCGCCCTTGGAGGAAAATGGAAACGCTGGAAGCCAGAGTATTACCGGGAAAATCTAATTAATTAACGCCACAGGGACAAGGGTAGCTGGCCCAGTTCGGAAACGGCATTACGCATGCTGCGGCTTCACCTTTTGCTTGGGAGAATAAATATCCATTTCCATTTCCTAAATTTTCTTGACTTTCAAAATGGACGTTTTTGCTCAAAGCCGATGGTGATTTTTGTTCCTTTTTCGTAACACAGGAAATGATTGTTGGTATGGCTGAAGGAAACTAATTCAACAGCAAAACAAATCCAACGGAAAGCCAACATCATGCAGAGGGTTCTTGAAAGATGCAATTCATCATATAAAATTAAATTTGCTATTCAATTCGCAACGTTTGTAGGGAGCTGAAACGAGTCAGTGATTCAGCGAGTTGAAAGTGAAAAAAGGTAAATCTTGCTGTTATGAACATAACATTAAATTCCAATTAAATTAGTGTATCGATTTAAAATATTATATATACGTTTATATACACTTTAAAATATACGTATGAAATTATTACACAATTTGTTAGAAGAGACTACGTTCGTACAGTGTTTTTCGATACATAAGATAACTCTTCCATGAGTATGAGTCATTTTCCCTTCATATCGATGCTGATTGCGTAGTTTTCAATTACCGGACGAGTGCAAACTATGCGATGCTAGATTAGCTCCGTGAAAACTTCACACTAGTAAACATTACCATGCAATTTCGTTACATGTCATCGAAATGAACGTTTGCTCTCAACAACCAAACCGTTCTCAAGACCGATGTCAGCGTTCCAAAGGCACTGCCGGCAAAACGGATGAAGTCCTCACATGACGTTCGAGCGCACAATTTGGACCATCAATTTGATTCAGTGCCAAAACACCGTGCGGACCCAACCGAGGACAGCAATTTTCCCGCCGAACCCGTTGAGTTCTCATGTTCACACACTTATGCCGGCTCTTACGCCGTTGCGCTCCCGGGTCCGATTATAATCAACTCTTCCCGGGTTCGAAAGGGCCTCCACCAGCACCACCCCCGACGGCCCAGTCGACGAGGAAACAAGGAAATCCCATTCCGAGGCCCACTACCATGCGATGCGGGTAATCCAGTCCTAGGATATGGTGATGAAAAGTGACTAGGAAAGCCTAGCCCCGAAGCGCACATCCTTTTCACACTCCGGAGTGCCTGGGCGCCCCGTGGGAAGGGACACGATTTAATAAATCCAATCTGCGAGAGCTTTACGACACCGGCACAAATCTAGTGCCGGGAGATGGTGGTCACGCAGAAGACGAAGAAAACTTCGCCCTTCGCACGCAAAACACTTTTACATGCCGTTCCTGAGAGCGTACACAGCCAGCCAGAAGCTACGACTAGGAAAAGCCTTAAGCCAATCTCACACGCCACCCCGAATCACCGGGCGATGGCGATGAAACAAGATCTCCGAGTGTCCGAGTTTCTTGCAGCCGGCTAAACATTCACATCTGCTGGCCGCGCGATGGCGTCCCATCTTCTTGTTTAACTTAATTAAGATGCACTACCCGTGAACGAGCCGACTATAATGCCCCGGCGCGTCTGATACGATCGAAAGATGGCACACTGCAGCGTTTGCTGCAACAATCGCAACCGAACTCAATTGGTCGGTAAATCTTCATTAATTAGTTTACTCGGCGGGAATGAATGGGCGAAGGCGTAGGGATGTGGAAGGACACCCTTTCTTATCCTTACGAAGACATTTACATACTGAGACGGCATTATATGATGTCCTGATGCTATACCACAGTAGAGTACATAAAACGAGTTGCAATATAGAAGGAACTTATTTTAAATCCAGGATTTTATATGCCTTGAGTTCTACCGAGCCAAGAAGAATGATAAAAACCAATGCTTTCCAAGCAGTTTAATTTGTTGAATTATAATTTTTAATATTTAAATAATTTAAGTCATAAAAAGAAAACAGAACATAGCCAATATAAATCACCTGACTGTCCTTAGTATCGTTCATGTACATAAGCATTAAATATTAAACCAGAAAAGAAGAGAAATGCATAAAATATTGGAAGTATCAACATAAATCATAAACAAAATGCCAAAAAACAATCATTAACAACTAAAGCACAAAACTTGTAACTTATGGTAATTACCATTGAATAGAGGCAAAACTATACAAATAAAAAAAATCAAAACATTCAAAAATCGCTGCAGCAAAAATACATAAAGATCCTATTTAGAGTAGCTGTTAACTCAAACGAAAGCGATGCCTAGTGTCTTTTCGTAGAAAGTATTTCCAAAGCCATCAAAGCGTGTGTAATGCGAAAATGCAATAATTTTCACGCTTCCCCAATACAGTTCGGCAACGAACCGTCCCTATCGTAGAAAATAAGCTTTTTCCATCATCACGCTGCATAATCGGGGAAAGCTTCTGGTGTATGCTTCGCAGCACCTTCACGCCACACAGTTGACAATGATAAACATTTCAATACTGCGCTCGAAAAGGGAGTCTCGGTAGAGTCTATATTTTGTGTTTGTTCCCGGTATTTCTATATCTACGACGTTCATCATCAGCGCTTCTGCCGAGGCATTCACAAAAAGTCACCCTTCGAAAGGGATCGTAGTTTTCCCTCCGGAAAAATCTGCATTGTCACCACTGCAATATGCATCGGAGCGTCGAGAAGTGCGTCAAAATCTGCAAGTGTTGGCATTTGCAGGTGCTCGAATCGTTGCACCGACTTGATGCATCGCAATAAGCTGCAGATGCAGTCCTGGGAAATGAAACAATACACTTTCGTTTGACTTTCCATCGAAAAGGTTTTCCATTAACCGATTTACCCGAGCGCTTCACCGTATATTGTTGATTCTTTATTTCTTTTTTTTTATGAGTGACTTTACCAATCGTCGGGATAAACGAAATTCAGTCAACCCTACGGACGGGCAGCAATTGATCCCTCTGGAGAGTTATCATTTCCATTTCGACTGATGCCAACGACACTGACGACATCGAAAGCGAATGGCAGCTTTACGGAGATGAGCATATTTCAATAAATTAGTCTTGCTAGTTATTGACGTTTTTTTTGCTTTATCTCGGTCCGGGTTTTAATTTTATTCCTAGCGTTTTACGCCACTTTCCATTCCTTTTAAATTTTTCCTAGAACGAGCAAATGGACCGATTGGCCGTGATAATCGACATAACGTATTTCCGATAACGATGAATGACGGATAGCGGATTGGTTGCGATGGTTTTTCCACACGCGTATACATGTTTCTACCATTTTCCTTCCATGAAGGTAAATCCAATTTGATAAATATTGATTTTTGTGCGTCAAATAAATCCGCCAATAAATGTTTTAATTACCCAGACAACCGCTGTACGGATACTTTTTTTTTATTTTACAATAAAATCAGTTCTCCTACGAGCCTTTTATATGCAAAATGGATATAAACTATCTAGAAACGGTAAAATTAAATTAACAAAAACTGCTTTTCAATTACATTTCAGAAAAGTTTAAGTATTTAAACACAGTAAATCGAAAAAAATAAAACCCAAATGCATTAGAAAGCCAGGAAGCAGCCGGTAAGCAACCGCCCTCCGCAACGGTGGCATTAATTCCCGTAAAACTTCACCCATTATTATGCCAACCATCAAACCCCACCCACCCATCGACGAAACCCGGTGGGGCTCTTACGTTCGTTCCTCCTGCTTTGTGTTTTCCTGCTCACGGGCGAACAAGCAAAGCATAAAGTACTGCTTTTTATCACTCATTAGGGAATTATCCCTTTTTCGGTTTTCGCTTTTCCTGGGTAAGCGTCCCACCAGGCGTATGTATATCGTCCGGAAGAGAGACGATTTCATCCTTTGGTTTCCATGTTTTATCAGTGCTAAAAACGACAGACACTACCGTACCTGGTTCGCTCGAACAGCGAAACATCTCACTCCATGAAGCCAACATAAGCTATTGTGGAGTATAAAACTAAAACAAAAAAAAGGTGGAAAACGAGGAGCAAGTGTAAATTTAAATTTCTGGCCCTCATTTCTAAGCACCGATTAAGCCTTGTTTGAGGTTTTGAAAGAAGGGTACTTTGCTGGCTGTGCAAAAATTATTTAGTTTATAGCAGAAGGAAAAAAGGATAAACATGTCAATGTCGCTTTTACTCGACTGGTTGCTTTCCGCTTTTGATAAATAAAATATAAGTCATAAGTTTTGTTGATATTAATGTAGAAACTGGAATGTACAATTAAAATTATATGTTTGTAATTCCTCTTATACAGAAAATGTTTGATAAATTAATGCAATACAAATTGATTTTCCTTTTTCAACTCAAATCCATATAATAACATCTCCATCTCATGTAACGTTACGGCGATGCATAATTATAACCATGCTCGAATCAAAACATAACTACTCATCTTTGTGCCGTTGGCTGGAGTACCCGCCATTTTACCCACTTTTTCCGATACGGATGGGCAGACATAGGGGAGAAAAAAGTGCGGAAAACCCAACCGAGGTTGCACAAATTACACCGGACCGTTCGTCGCTGTAAGCTCGTGGGAAGCGGTAAGACAACCACCGTTCGCTCGAGACGAGAGCATAAACGTGGACGTGACGTCGCGAGCGTCGCTACCGAATGGCAAACATAATTACGCCACTATGCTTTTTTCCTCCACCTCCCCCAGTTCAAGGTCCGTTATAAAACACACCTCGCTCGAGCGGTCGGAACTGGAAACAGGGGCCAAGGTTACCAACCTCCACCCTCGCGTGGTCCAGTTTCCCCTTGTGTCCGGAAGCCGTTACTTAACCTACAAAGACGAACTGTGCAAGTGCAGTTGGGTGCGATTTCGCTACCGCAACTGCACCGTCACGATCTCTGATGTCACGAGGAAAAGTGCCTCCCCAATTCCCCGCACGAGATGGAATCGCATTGTCGGGCCAATGGCCTCCGATAGCCCGGCACTCGGAACCGGGAGCCACTGTGATTGCATTTCACTGTTCTCGCTCCGCGTGGTCGGTGTTGGTTTTTCATTTTACTACTGGATTTCGTTCGAGTCCGGGAAGCACAAAAAAGGATGATATAATCGTAAAGGATGCGCACATTTAATTTTACGATTTGCTTCCGCGTAGGAGCTCGGGAGCATGCGACCGATGTGCTGCGCTGTGTTCTCGGTAATGTTCCCCATGATATCATTTATTGCATTTTTGCACTCTCGTTGTGTTTATTTTTATTGGTTGGACGATTCGGTGGATCAGCGGAAGTAATCCTAATGCTCACAGGAGATAGCGCAAATTTTGTGCAAAGGACGTAAAAGAGTTTTACTGCAACGGAAAGCTGTGAAACCATAAAAAACGTACAAATTGGATGTGAGGCTGGGGTAATGCATAATAATAATGCGGGGGAATGCAACTACAAAATGTTTATTGTATTCCCGGTACGAACCATTGCACAATTGATCCAGTTATTTGGAAAGGAAGCATTTTACTGTACAAATCAATTTTATCACAAACAAACGAAAATTTAATGAGAAGCGGCGTGAAGGCTATTCAAAATGCGTTATTTTAATGCATTGAACACACGGCACCAAAAAAGCTCAAGAACGTGCTTCTTATAAGTGACATTGACATAAGTGAATAGATTCTTCCGACACTAGGAATAAATAAAATAATAAAACCGGAAACAATTTATATCAGATCACGAAAAGGGTTATATTAGAGAACCTATTTCGCTTGTCATGCGGCATATCAATATTTAATGAGTTTTGCCACCAGCTCGGCATCAAAAGAGATTGAACAACAGACAGCGAACAAGCTTTGTGGAAAGGAATTACACGCAAAACCATTTTTCATTCATTTAAAACGCAATGATATTGTGAAAAAAATTAAGCATTGGAAAACCAAATGTAAAAAAACATGGTGAGCATGGAAGAGCAAATGTGTGCTACATTTTTTCGTTTTGTTTGTATTCTACCTAGCGGGTAATTTACGTAAATTAATCGTTATTTGTTCTGTCCTGATACGTCATTCGGTCAATTTACCGTAATTGAATCTTGAAAGTATTTGTACAAAGCGCCCACGCAGTGTACGTGATTAAAACAGCAACAAAAAATCTACCTATACTTTTTAAAATATTTAATTTGCAATTTATCGCGTGTTAAGGATGCATTATTTTTCAATATGAACATGTTTGCGTAAATAATGAAATGGATGGTCTTTGATTCATTCTGCAAACAGCATTTTTTAACCTCCAACCTAATAGGCACAACTGGATTGCACGTTACCGTGTGGAAAGTACGTTTTTTGTACATAGAAAACATTGATAAGTTGGCAGTTGCCATGCTAATTAACATAGAGAAATAGAAAAGTTGCCAAGCCTCTGCTTTCTAATGCTTTTTTACGGACCTTCAAAAATAGTCCAGTAAACAGACGTAGGTTTGCGATGGAACCTTACCGACCTTATGCTGCTTACGCTGTTTGTTTTCGTTCGTTTGCAATTGTTGGTCAAATCTGAAATGGCCTTTTCTACAATCGTTGTTTTTTGTACATTCTCCTGCCCGGGTTTACATGCTATCCAATGGTGATTTCTTTTTCCACCTTTTTCACACCATTTTAATGTGATGAGCATCTAGGCTTCGTAGAAAACTCGTAGGAAGCACAACACCATGGGTAGAGAATTTTGCCATGTTTTGGCTATTTTTATCATTTGAAATGATGATAGCACTCTCCGAAATTGAAACAACCTGGTAAGTGAAACGGAATGTACTGTTAAACCATCCGTAGAAAAAGACGAATCCCGTTTTGGAGCATTATGAGAACGTATAAACCATTTTGTACATAGACAAACAAAACTAAATTTTTTGAACAATGGTTGTGTGAAGAATTAGAAAATCTGATAACGACCATGACCTCGAGACTACTGGAGGATAACGAATAAATTTGGATCGTATCAGTAGATACTGAAAACAAAACAAAAACCAATTACGCGGGTTTTGAGGCAAAAAGCCGTAGAAAACGTAAACAAAATCAATCAACAAAGATTTTCATCATCAAATTACACTTCGCTGCCGTCAGCAAAATTAGTGTGATGAGATACTAGACAAGCTAGATTTTAATATTTTTGTTTTATTGTTTAGTAAGATAATTGTAAAAAGTATTCCCGATCTTTCTTCATGAATTAAAACAAGAAAAAAATGATACATCTGAAGCTCATCATAGATTTCATTTGTTTGTTTTGTCAAACAATATATAACCGAACTATTAGATTAAAGTAACTGGTTTGTCATAGTATTATCTGAAGGACGATAATAAATGGTTTAACTGAAATAAAAAGTGCAAAATTATAAGCCTTATTTGTTTAGGGTCCCCATGATTTACGATCAGTACGTTGATATATTAGCTACGTTTCGATTGGCATGTACATTAAAAGTTTTTGCATTCGATAATACTCACTAAAAGCGAATGAATCCAACCAACGAGCCGCTAAAACGGAGCATGTGAAGTGGAAGGGCAATAAAATAAGATTGTCACGTTTACGCCCTAAGCTGTCACCTCTTACTCCGGCTACATTTTCCCCACGGAAGTTTTCACCACTCCGGGCAAACGGCTTCCATCGAAAGCCGTTTGGCGTTTTCGAAACGACTTAAAATCACATTCGTATCACCAGGGCAGTAAACCAACCATTCCGGTGAATCTGACAAAACACTTTTCACTTTCCCCTTCGCAGTCACAACTCACAATTGACGTCTGCTTTGGCCGCCCGCGCTTTGTCGAGCAGAGAAATGAAAATCGAACGAAATAAATTTTCCATCACCATCGGCCGAATTCGGGGCGTGTGCGGAAGGGAGGGTTGCTGGATGAAAGTGGTTTCCAAGCATCGGCCCAGAACCAGGACGGTAAATAACAAATAAAAATCGCGAAGTACGTTCCGGATGGTGGCGGTTTTATGGCGATAAATTTTATTTAGAAAGATGAATGGCATCGCACGGTTTGGTTGCCTACCGAACGGATCGTTGGCAATGACGGTTGGAGTTTGAAATTGAAATTAAATTGCAACTGCCTCTGGAAGGTGATATTTCCATGAAATTGTCCCCATCGATTTGAATAGCACACTTGTCAAAATCTCAGGGCCTTAAACTTCCATCAACAAACTTTGCTGAGCCTCATTGTAATGGAGGAAAATTTGTAGCTCCCTGCTGAACCCACTTCAGCAGCTTTCGAGGCCAGTAAAAAAGCAGTAAATTGCATTCACTATCAAACCAGGCACATGTGATTGCCAATAATCTCAGCAGTACCGAGGCTCGGGAACGGATCAATGTTTAATTAAATTAATATCTACCTTTACATCTCTCGAACCGTCAGGAAGAGATGGTCCTGAAAGCAATTAGTGCATGCGGTGCACGGTTACCACATCAGAGAAATCATTCCAATTTAATCAAACGAAGACGATTCCCGAAGGTTCTTCGGTGTTCGAAGGGTTCTCGTTCGAAAACCTCAACGCAACTTGGCATAATTGCAGCAAACCGCTCAACGTACATTTGCTTCATTACACTTGCATGGAGATGTTGGGTATCAGCCATGCCAACTGCCAGGAAATAAACACATTTTTCGAAAAAGTGTGAGTAGCCGATTCGGAAAATCGTTGAAAAAATCCGGGACCGGTTCTGTTGAAAACAAACAAATAAAAAGCTCTAAGTAGTTTAATAACAATCTTATTGTTATATTATGCTGAACGAAACAAAAACAGCATTAATCAACAGAAAATCAACATTTTGTGTTTGGTAAGATCAATCAGTGCACGAACTGAACCATTCAATTAACCTAATTGATCTCGTTTATCTATTCATTTTCCCATATTCTGCCCCAGGTTCGAAAGACTTTTCCTTTTCAGTCGTACAAACAGTAACAACACGTAGTCAGAGCATATGACCAATGGAAAAAAATATCTAAGAACTCATCATGCCCTCCTTCCGGCAACGAGCAACCAAATAAGCTTCAACTTCTCGTGTGGAGTCGAAAATAATATTGACAAAAGCCGATTACTTGGCAAAGAACCGTCAAGTTCGAAGGAAAGCCAACGAGAAACCTTTTTTTTTCTCAGACACCACGGAACGGAGGGAAAAGCATCATTTGCACCTTTTACGAGACGAACTTGCACGAGAGGCTGTGCTCGTTTTCGTACGAATCGTGCAGTCACACTTTCGACACACGCTTGGTAAAGACTCTATCTCATTTCCTGAAATGTGGAGAAAATTGGTAGAATTTAAAATGATAAACTAAACAGAACGCACCAAGGGGCGTTCTACCTTTCGAAATGGATGAAAATGATTTAAGAACAGCTCCGGAAAAGCGTTCGACGTACTGTGGGGGCATTAACAATCCAATTTCTTCCACACCTCTTTGCGACTATTAACAGTGGTAGATTTCTAAGCCGTACCAGACAGCCAGCAACAGTCTGCGTCAGCACAAAGCGATCCTGCTTTCATTTTGCGGGCGATACGAGCTGAAGGCTCCCAAAAGCGGGCCAAGTAAATTTCCACATCGTTTTGCTCTTTAATTTACTTCTTTCCGTCCACCAGCCCCGTTTCCGTCCCAGCGTCAGCGGATGAGCGAAAAGATCAACGGCAAGCAAGGACCTCAGGAAGACATTTTCCCAACCACCACTTCGAATGGTTCGCGCCTTTGTACATCCAACCGTTCCCGAAGTTCCCACCCGGCATTGGTGGCGTCGATGATGATGATGACGATGGCGATGATTAAGAGCAATGGAGTGTTATAAAGATCGTCCTCTGGTACTCTAGCTGACTCGGCACCGCTTGGAAGAGGCACGGAAAAGCTTTTATCTATCTCGCCACCACCGGGAAGGCAAAAGGCAAGACATTGTTTTCAGGATTGTTGGATGAATTGCGTCAGTAAAAAGATGACGGGGGAGGATTGTAAGAACCAAAGCAATGGCCATGGTAGATAGTGGCAGGAAGGACCTTGCCAACACAGGCTTTAACCAATCTATCAATAATGGGGAAACATGAAAGTGCCATTTACCTGGAGTAATTAGTTCAGACAGCTGAAGTTTACGGAGCCGTTCTTGGGAAAATAATGTTGCGTTTCGAAAGTAACCGTAGGTACGAACTTGGTACACAATTAATTTGAATTTAATCTTACCTTGCTGTTGAGTAGCCCTAATACAAGTTTTTCTAATTATTAATTGCAATGCTTGCTAAGGTAGAGGCGACTGCTGCGTTAGCCACATAAAAAATATCTTGTTTACTTCCGCATTATCAACTTGATACGTTTATATTTATTGAATTTGACCTCAACTGCTTGTGTATTCCAAACATGAATAAACCCAAGTATACCTTAGTAAGCTTTTATCAAGCGTGCCGCATTATGCATTGCTCCACTAAACCTTTAAGAACCGGGCATTTCAAAGAATCCACATTATTCTGTTGACTTTTGGAAGTAGGCTTGAGCACACTCTTTCCTTTGAAGTTGATTGAAATCGTTCTCACTTCAATGAACCATTGCGAATTCCCAATCAAATCCCGAGCCTCGTCCTTGGATAAGCCGAAACTCAGAATTTCCGGCCTGTCAGTGTTGAAGGAACGAAGAGTGGCTGTGGTGTTAAACGCTTCTTTTACATCCTTGAAACCCCCATCGTGCACACGGGAGGCACACGAGATGATCTCCACGATAGCGCCAAGTATCCGGGTTTTCCAAAAAAAAAAAGGAAACGTGGGATATGGAAATAAGCCGGCATCCACCACGGTGTAGTCATTTGTAGCAAATCTGCCAGCGAGGAAAAGCCATCGCTGATTTGGGTACGGCAGCAGCAGCGGCACGCACTGACGAAGGTTGATGTTATTACACGGTGATGAAATTCAAATTCCACACAAAAGGAACCGTTTTCCACACTGAGGGGAAACCGCCGCCGCATGCCTGCATGCAATGATATTGTCTGTCGGGCGAGTGGGCCAAATTATCTTCGCCGAACTAACGACACACGCTTCGGCTGCGATGTGTACCTTTACACTCGAAGTGTTCTAGCGTTAATTTTGGCACGTCGTTTTCTCAAGCCCTAGCTTTAACATTTTAAGCGCTTCGATTAAGTTTTTCCGAAGGCTGGCACAATACCTTTCTGATGGGGTTGAAAACATATTAAATGTTACATTTTTGTAATTCGGTATAAGGTGGAAGATCTAACAACAAATATGCTGTCATCATTGAAACTGTCAAATTTGACAGTTCGTATGCCAAATCATCGGAAACTAAACCTGTGGTCACAGCTTTCCGCAACCGCATGCGGTTGCGTTTTTGATCTGTCAAACGAGCACAGCTTTTTGCCAAAAATAATACTTTACTGTTTGAATATACCACTTATATGAGCATACAATCTCATTAAAGTCTACTAGGAACAATATTTACTGTTGACATATAAAAACGCAAGAGTCTGCGGCAAGAATCAAACTCGTTTGATTTTTTAGTACAGGAACCGCAAGGTCTTGCGTCTGCGGTGACAGCCCATGAACCTGTGGTCACAGCTTTCCGCAACCGCATGCGGTTGCGTTTTTGATCTGTCAAACGAGCACAGCTTTTTGCCAAAAATAATACTTTAATGTTTGAATATACCACTTATATGAGCATACAATCTCATTAAAGTCTACTAGGAACAAAATTTACTGTTGACATATAAAAACGCAAGAGTCTGCGGCAAGAATCAAACTCGTTTGATTTTTTAGTACAGCAACCGCAAGGTCTTGCGTCTGCGGTGACAGCCCATGACAGCTCCTATCTCTCCCATGGGAAAAAACGCAACCGCATGCGGTTGCGCAAAGCTGTGACCAGGGGTTGACAGCTCCTATCTCTCCCATGGGAAAAAACGCAACCGCATGCGGTTGCGCAAAGCTGTGACCAGGGGTTAAGGCATTGAAATGGAAAGCAACAACCGGCACGTTGGAAATGCAGTCCTGACCAAAGATAAAATCAGGGTGCACTTATGAGTCCTTTTTCCGGAGAGGGAATGTTTCCTATTTTTCTGCAATCTTCCAGATATCCCGCATTCACCCACCATGGTCTTTATTTGAGAATGAATTTCAATCAGCTAAACCAACGCACAAGCAGGTAACACTACGGGCAAAATGATTTTATTCCTTCTCAGTCTCCATCTGACTCATAGTCTCAGCCTTACTCTTAGGCTTATCGAGCAGCGCAAAGTTGGTGATGAGGTGCACGGGACTACGCGACGGACAGATCGACGGGTGAACCATGGAGACGACCATACTGCCAGCAATCGGAGCTATCGTCAATCCAGTGTCCGCGTACAGTGTCACTCCAGCGGCCTTATGCGTTTCCAACTGTGGACCAAGGATGGGAAAATTGTTGAACGAAAAGCAGAAGAGCGAAAAGCCAACCGAACTTACAAAGATCAACACGCTGTTTCCACGCTGCTTCACGTTGGAACCGTTGTAGCCACTCTGGCTCGCTTCCCGCACCGCTATACCGTGCACCCGGACGGTCTGCCCAACCCGACGCCGCACGCTGGGGTCGATGATACGCGTTTCGTTCGCCTGCCGAACCTCCGCCGGCGTCAGGAAGTCATGGTAGATCACCACACTCGGCTCGCGCTTCG
This sequence comes from Anopheles ziemanni, assembly GCF_943734765.1. Taxonomy (NCBI): domain Eukaryota; kingdom Metazoa; phylum Arthropoda; class Insecta; order Diptera; family Culicidae; genus Anopheles; species Anopheles ziemanni. The sequence goes on along the minus strand of NC_080705.1, from coordinate 25,926,834 downwards.
CCTGTTCCAGCTTGAGCGGACCGATGAGGAAGATCGGGTTCTTCTTCAGCGTGGTGTAATAGCAGCGCAGTCTCATTTCTTCCAGCAAAGTGCGTTGCCTCGGTATGCCACATCGTGGGTCCATTTCCTCCAGCATCTTCTCGAACTTTTGGGCCCGCGTGTCCTGCATTTTCTCGATGTCCTTCCACTCGGCTCCCAAACTCTTCAGACCCTCCATGACACGCATCGTTTCGCGGAAAAACTGCAGCGGGTTCTGCTGCCCCTTGAAGTCTTGCAGCTTCTTTAGGTCATCCCGGAGATTCTTGAACTTATCGACATGCGCTTTCAAAACGTCGCCGGCCGGGTTCATGTTGGCGATGTTTTTCACCGCCTCGCGAAGATCGTCCGTCGCGCCCGAGTTGGGCATTTTTGGGCGCGAAGCTTTGATTGGTCTGTCCGCCACGCAAACGGCAACCAGGAGGACCAGCACGAATCCGTGGAAATATGAGTGCCTCATGTTGTTGAAGGCGCAAAACTCTTACACAAAACCCGAACAAATAGCACTGCTACGCAACCCCAGACTAAAGAAGTACGACCCTTACTCACGCACGACTAACCGACGAATCATTGCACGAATTCGACGTAGAGTTTAGCAGAGGACAGGTTGAAGATTTGGAAGACACACGCATACGGGTGCCGATTGTTTGGACAGTTGGTCCGTTCGTTCAGGGGAAATCGGCTGGCGACCTGCATTCATCGGTGACCGACACGTCAGTTCGACTGTGACGTTCCGGCGAAGAGAAATGTCCAATCGGGAAGAAACATATCCGATCTAGGCCCAATTATGTTGATCGAAGGAACGATTTTATGTTAACCGTGGATCGAGAAAATGACGTGTACAATATTGAAGATTGAATACGTTTGAAAGTCTATGTTTATACAGTTTTATTTGTGAGTGCATTTATTCAAGTGATCCCAAAGCATAAGCTAACAAATAACAAAAAGCGTTATCATTATGTTCGGTTGGTTCCACAAGATGGTTTAAAGTTGATATCAAAATTAAATCATCAATGAAAATACGGCTTATCACAAAGGTTGACGGTAATAGTGTGTTCCTTCATAAGGTCTGCTGATGAAACTGAGTAAGTACACGCCCATGCTTATAAATATTTAACGCCGTTGGCCAAGAGACTGGCCGTTCTGGCAAAATTGGTCCGGGGAAATGTCATTAACAGTTGCTTGCTCCCACCAGCAATCATAACATCATGACACGACAACAATCGTGAGGCGCAAGTTGTTCATTAGCTCTCTCATAAACCTTTCATATGTGCTGGCTGCGACATAATTCTATGCTCATTGCAACAGTTCATTGCAGTCGTGCAGCGAACAGGGTGATCCATATTTAATCCTCATAAAGCACACGAACTGCGTTAATGTTCGGTGATTGAACTTTGGCACACATGCAACAATAGTTGCACGGTTGTGTAGATTATTCCCAAGATTTTGGTAGAAGTTAAAAAGTGGGTTAAACTTAGCATATGAAAAATATTGTGGGCAGTAAATTCCATAATAAGTCGGTAGACTGTACTTGGCTTCGCCTTATTCGCCTCATTTGAATCATAAACTTCGTTAAAATATAGTGGTTTTATGCGATCGAGAGAAATCGTGCGTTATTTTAGGGCTTTTATATTTGTGTTTGATCAATATTTCAAATATAGAATTAAATTTTACAACTATACCCATTTGAATAATATTTCATTGTGCTGAATATAGAGATAGTAAAAGTATAGCCCAAATATTTTCGCAGATTTTCAGAAGAAGATCAATTTATAGAAGAGCTCTTCTTAAACGTGCATAGGAAAGATATGTTAGGCTAAATTTGCTGCACCTGGTGTTCATGTAAAACTTAGTTTCGAACTCCACGGCTTTGGTGAGTTGTAGAATTACTGAGAATAAAAAAAAGAACCACTTTTCTTTAACGAAACTTCACCCATTCCTAGCAAGTGAAAATGGCACTGTGACAGTCCCAAAAGGAAACGATAATAACGGAAACAGCGCTCAAAACTGATACAGAAGCTATTAATCAGCATTATGAGCAGACATCCGATCGTAATAGGAGACAAAAAAAGTTTATCGAGTCAGGAAGCAGCCCCGGATGCTCGCTAGGACAGCGATGAAATATTATGCTTCCTGAGTACAGGAAAAAAACCTAGTGATGGTTTGTCCTAAAGTTTTCAGGGCAAACCCAGATAAAAGAGAGTAAACTGGCGTAGAAGAGGATGCTGTTGAGCGCTTGACCACGGTATAATCATGTTTCATATTGTTTATCCCAACGGAAATAGAGGAAAGAGGGGACGTACAGCATAAGTAATGCGTTTTGTGAAAACGTTTAATGGACAATTTTAATTTCTAATAAAACTTATTACATTAATTTTAAATTGAAGAAAAATGTACTCAATTGTATTCATATTTTGGCACAGCTTAAGGTGAATTGCATAACAAAATTGAATGCATCGCTTTAATACAGTAACACAGAACAAAATTTGCGGCGATAAACTTTTTCATCCATCTACGAAGTAATTTTCATCTCAAGAACTTTACCAACCACAAAATGCAATCGCACAACGTCTCGGGAAAAAGTTTAATGAGAGCACACAACAAAACACACTGAAAACTAAAATTAAACAGAGAGGAATCGAGTGATGAAGACGAAGAGGGCTGGATGCAGAATACAAACCATTAATTAAAAACTATGCTAGCCGTCGGACACCTTTTCAAGCAATCTCGTGTTCTTTGCAGAGAGCTTAATCGAAAAAAAAAGTTACTCCGGACAAGTTTCGATGTCGTATCGCTTGAGGGTGTCGAATATACTTTAATAGTGCCAGAAAGTACACCGAAGTGACATTATCGAAGGAAACTGTTAATTGCCAGTCTGTTTCGAGTGCACTGGAAATGTAGTTTCCCTACTGAATGTAGAAGAATGAAAATGTTTGTGCGGAGGAAGTATTTATTAATTAATTAAAATGTTAGCTACGTTGGCAGTATGGCTATCCAAAACATTTTGAGTATGCTAAATATTCAAAAACGCAGTGTCGTTTTTTAAAAGTATTTTCAACTGCAAAGCAAACAAGTTGTGAATCCTTTTATACGAGAAAGAGTTTCAACCGCCTTTCTAATTAATACACTTCCTAAACTATCGCAACTTAATCCGGGGGCCGCGTTGTTGGGAAAATTTTAGAATCCTTAACATCCACTGGATGCAACGATAGCGATAGTCAGTGCACCCTCTACTGTACTAGCACGCCTCAAACACAAGCGCAGCATTGTCTTTGCTGACCAGCTGGGAAAAGTTTTGATTGAATTTTCGATGTCTTCTCGCCAGACCGACCTATGGCTGCCATTGGTACTGGTGACATCTGGCAGAAAATGAACTAAAGTCAGTTGGAAAGAGCAGCTCCACGGAGGGAGGGTAGGTAGAAAACTGGGCGGCTTAAACGGCACGGAAACATTGTTTCCCGGTGCGAGCAGCTTTGCGTGTCTGGGAACTAAGGGGAGCACAGTTTTTCCTTGAAGTATTTTCCATTTCTTTCCTTCTCCGAGGAGCGAGGCGGGTAACAGGAATAAAAAACCCTCATTCATGATGTCCATCATCTTGTCCATCAGTCGCATCACCATCGGGAGCCCTCGGGACTGGAATTTGGGTTGAAATGGAAAACGGAATGAATTTTATGAAGCAAATCCAATTTGCAATCCGTTAACGGTAATTGACAATCACCTCGGATGATGTGACGGAGTAAATTTGTCGCAGAAAAAAAAACCCAAACAAAGAACAATTTCAAGCAAATTCACAGCCACCGATGGAGGTTTAATTTTTGTTTCGTCTATTAAATTAACTACGGCCACCAGGAGAGATTGTTAAGTAATTTTTACTTTCGATGCGATACTGTTGTTCCCAGCTTAAACACTAGTATAGGATGATTTCAAACATGGAAGATTTTTTTTATTAAATTACGAATTATCTAATTAAATACGTTTTTGAGAAAAGGATCATGATTTAAAAACAAACAAGTATCTTCATTTGGTACTTTTCTTATGATAGAGTAATCTTATGTGAATAAAAATGGTTGAATACATGAAACATATCTTTCACAATTGTACAACAAAAAGCCAGAATAGATATTGCCTGGCAAACGTAATCAATAACATTCTTTTACCTCTCCTTATGCCATTAAACGTAAAACAAACAAGAGAAACACTAAATCGAACGGCTTTTTTAAGATTAAATTTCAAATGTCTGCAAAACGAACGCTGGCGTTAGCATTGGGACAGTCATTCATATTTTAATTTTAAAACACACTTTACTTCTCACTTTACGCAAACTCAATCACGCAAAAAGCCGCCAAAGGTACCAAAGGTAGTTGTTGGACCGATTTATTGATCAATTTCGTCACGATAACAAAAAGGAGTTGCGTGAAAAATAGAATCCCTAGAGTGTGAAGATAACAACAACGCTTCAATAAATATGCAAAAGATACCAATAAGGCACATAAAAGAATTATATCCAAAGGTAGATACGTTTAGACACGTTGTGTGCTGTTATTGAAACCCCAATCTTATCAGTGCCCAAAAACACACGGCCATCTAGATAAGGAAGCGGATAATTGATATGGTCGTTAGGATGATTACTACAGCCCCGTATAAAACTTGATCTATTACCCATCGTGATAGAGTCCATCACGTCTCCCCCTCCCCAAAACCAAGAGCATCTAGCTCACTTTACCGTCCGTCCGTCTGTAAATGCTACGTTGTCAAGTTTGATTAGGTACCAGCTATAAAAAACACACACACACACAAGCAGCCAATTTTAAACTCACTAAAAGTACCACAGTATCCATTCCGGACCATCGGTTGTAATCACCGTAATGGATCGTCCGAAAACCAACCAATACGTCTTGCAGCGACTAAAAACTTTCTTTCGGACACAAAAGAACAATAGAGCCTTTTTCAGAGCTGAAAAATGAATCGACCAAGCGTTACCGACATCTGTAATGCTGGGCTAATTAAATTGATTTATTTGAATACTTCATCAATCCCACAATCTGAGGATCGATACTTTTTGCAAAAAAAGAAGAAAGCAAATTGGGGCAAATTGATGAAAGTGGCATCTTTAAGGATAAATGGCAAGATTGATTTTCAGGACATAATTATTGATTGAAACAAGATTGGAAGGGAAATGCATAATTATTGGTGAAATTGTAAATAACGGAAGGTTGAATACTGTTCGGTTGTATAATTTAAAAAATAAATCAATAACAGTACAGTTTACCTATTCTAAAGTATGGTAATAGAAACATCCAGAGATGAACTATGCTAAGCCCTTTCTGCCGGCAAATTGAATTCGGTTTGTGTTAACTGAATTTCGTAGAATACGCATCATAGAATAGGTTGTATTTTCCAGCCCAGCTTGATGTTATCATTCTTGTGGATTTATTATTTCCACTGTATTACAAATTATATTAACGGAAGGGGTGACGAAAGTAGCTATCAGCTACATAAGAGGAAGCTTATGTGCTAAAACGAAAGTGTTGAAGCATGATGAAAATGATAATTATGTCAAATCATATTTTTTATTTAGTTTTAAACTAAAATTATGTCCTTGCTATAATAAGACACGAACTAGGGTGGGCATAAATAAGACACATCGAAATCACGCTCCTATAATCAAAAGATATTTTTATTTATCGACTCAATTCTATGAACATCTCAACCAACCTAAACTAAAGACCTTTCTTTATTCTACGAGGAAGGAAAACAGCGCCCAACCCAGCATCTATCGATAAGAAACCGAAACCGAAGCGATCCCCGGTTAGAACCCACCTTAGAACCCCCCGGGGCTCTCAAGTTCAATGGATTAGCAGAAGAATGGTGCAGTGGTTTGCGAGTGAAGGGAGTACGGACAGTAAAGGCACCGGAAAATTCAAAACACGCCGCCCGCTATCTCGCCAACGGAATGGCGAAGCAGAAGAGCCATAACTGACCGTGAAGAGTTTTCTTTTTTCCTCAGTTTAGGACAGGACAACCCACCGGTGGCGGACGGAACCCAAAAGGGATCCGCCTCGGGATTATTTTCCTTAACCAACAGACGATGAAAGAAAGATGGTGACAGAGATTCATTTTGATTGCTAGTCACCTGAAAGAAGCCGGTCGACAAAGGACGAGCCCAGCTTCATTCGCGCTGGCGGGGGGCTGCTATCGGTGTCGTATTTTTAATGTGCTTTCATGTCCGGTGTGCTCAAGACTTGCACGGGGATGTGTGTCTGCCTTTTATGTAGCGTTTTTCTCGTCCTCCGATAGGACAGGAGGACAAATTATCATAATTTACTCACCGTCTGGTCGTTCTACGGTGTTCGGTTTTTTTTTAGTACGACCCAAGTTTCCGTAGCGCAAAGGGAAACAAAGACGCGGTAGCCACGATTTCCCAAGGAATGCCTCTGCAGTACGGTTTGACCCCGAAGGCGGTTTTGCTGAACCTACTTGAAATTTGTTATTCGGAGATTTACAGTGAAAAAACGATGAGGGTCGTGCGTCCACTTACAGCCGACCACAAAACGTTGTCTTATTGACAGAGTTTAGTTGCAGAATAAAATGATACAGGACGGAGAGGATGGACGTACGTTTTAGAACTGAACTAATTATTTACATGTTTTTCAAAGAAGTTAAATCTTTTAAAATGAACAATTAACGTAGATTTAACGATTGCTATTATGATATTGTTATCTTTGTGGGAGTTTTAATGCTGAGCATAATCTAAATATACATTTTACGTCATGGTCGTTTATGTTCATAGTGAGTCAAAATTAATTAGCTGCATTACTTTAAGTTATTGAATTATTTAAATTCTATCTTCTGATAATGAACATCGCAAAACAGATGACAAAAGTAACCAGACACCACAAATTGGTAATGCTTTTGATGCTCGACGAACTGTGAAATTTTCAAATTATCAACTTACAACAGTCATGTGCGTCATCATAGGTCTGCTTCTGCCATGGACACTCTTTTGCACTTAATTTTTCTCTTTCGAAATATTCGACTGCAACAAAGTGCACTAAGCGCGGATCGCTACAGGATTCATTACGGTTCCTAGACATAGCGATGTGCAAAATTGGTTCACAATCGTACCATTTCCCAAAGCCCGCCCAAGCGGTCACTGCAGCGCACGGGCGGAGTTTCCGAAAGCCCTCCACTCCACTGTGGTGTTAATAATGGAAAATCCTGTACGCGAAAGCACACGCCGCGCAGTTAAAACACCGGACTCGAGTGCACATACATACAATTTCTCTTTTATTTTAGCGCTATCGCACTTAACCACGTCGTTGCGTCGGACTTTTGCAAAACGGTCGGACGCACGGACACACACTATTTGTGTTCCGGGAGCCACTCGACACTAGAAAGTGAAGATGTCATGTCAAAACCGGGATGGAGCCTGCTCGGCAAAACGGGCTGGGCCGGTTGGATCCCTCCGGGACGATTGGCCGCACTGTGCGACCGGCACGCTAATGTCGATCTCTCGTTGGAGCGCCGGCCCTTGCGCGACTCTCCGGAAATTATGCATTCAACGTGCGTTTACGTACGTTTATTTCCGCACTAATTAAAAGGCAAAACATTTGCCTCTCCATTTGTCGCAATGGTAGGGAAATGTTTGAGCAGGGGTAGGGCAGGGCAGGTAGATGCGTTGGATGCAACTTTGCGTCAAGTGCAACCTCGATAACTCCATTACCAGCCAGGCCAGGGCCCAGCTAAAGCCAGCCGATGTCAGCAACGTTGGGAACACCATCGGACGACACGTAGACGGGTGGTTTGGTGTGCAACAGTTCATTTTCGAGTGTCCTTCCCCACATCCTTGCCGAGTGGAGTGCCTCCAACACCGGTCACGGTTGGGAATGCGAAACGAACGCACTGCATAAGGATGCAATGGGAATGCACACGAGCTCCAATCGGTGCCCATTTTCCAGCGAAAACGATGCATAACACATTAAATGATGCATAAATTATTCGATACGTAGGACAACGTTTTTCATTCCTCTTATTAAAGCGTAACCCGAAACAAGTAGATGAAGCTATTTGTGCCAGTGCTGTGATACAAATTTACAGATCTAAATATCGTATATGAAATCATTATGACCAAGCTGTTTCAATTTATAATTACTATATCAATGAAACCCCCTGGGATGCCATTAGTTTAAATTTTTACTAATTGAAAATTTTATGAATTGGGTTGGTGGCTAACCGCATTCCCATCTATTATTAGCCTAGCATTATGTGGTTGAAACTTTTGAACAAAACTCAAGTTAATTTAGCCTACGAGTCTTATACTTTATGGATGATCATTCCTAATCAAAGCAGTTCAAAGTATTTTAGAAATCATAAATCTTCGGACATAGGCATATATTTTAATTTATAATAGTTGAGCTATACATACTTGTTTTCTCATACATGTTTATTATTGTTACAATTGTTGCAACGTATTATAATTTTTGGAAATGATTTGTAATTTGAATATGACTTGATTGTAAGATGTGGTTCACAAGTTTAAACGAAATTGAAGCACAATTTTGCACATATAAATTAAATTCAAGTTTAGGATAAAACATTCTTCAACAATTCATTTAATTTTAAAAAAATGCAACACAGAAGCAAAGGTATAAAAATGGATATTCGAGAATTGCAGCGAAATATAATCAACAAGCTAGACCATTAAAGTAAACTAACAGATATGTTACTTCAATCCAATGTGGTTACTTCAATTATATGCGATGTGCTGAAATAAATAATTTAATACGACTTAAACTGTTCATAACAGCCCAGTGCTCAGTGGAACGGCACATTTTCTTACCATTCCCCACAACAACATTCGCGTGTTTCCTTTTTACTCCGAAAGAAAGAAAATTGAAAAGAAGGATGGAATTCTTAGTAGAAGAATAGAACCAGAATAAAAAAATAAAAAGCTACTAGTAGCATCGTTCCCACTCATAATTTATGCTAATGAAGTCGGGGACTTTCTTTTGAAGCAACACACCCATCCTGGCCTTCTGAAGATCCACTGCACCGGGTACTGGAAGGTATTTCCATCGGGTTTGACCGGTCGAGTGGCCGCCGGGTCGCGACGAAGACTGGTGCAGCAACAACAACAACCGCAAGGAGATTTAATTCTTTGCCACTTGATTTTTGTGCCTGCGGTTGCGGGACGATTCCGCTAAGCATCCTTTTTTCACCGTTACTTGTGTCCTTTTTTCCATCCTTGAGGTTAATTTAGCGGAAGGCACCCCATCCCTAACATCAGCATCAGCTGCTGAATTCCGCCGCAACCGCTGCTGGCACCACCGCCCGTCGCAGGAATGAAACACATTTTACATCATCATGGCGCCAGGTTGTACACTCTCTCGCAGTCAATTGGAGAAAATTAACTTTCGTCCATTTTTCACATTCCCGGCGCATACGGCCGCATTCGCGAAGGCCTTTCAGTCCGGTGTCACGAGGCAAACGCGACAGTTTTCCCGGGACGAACAATGCGAAAGAAAAGCACCGCGGAAAAAGATTCAAGCTAACAAGAGTTTTCTTTTTTATTAGCACACGGGCACAAACACAAGCAGGTACACCAGGTGCTTACTTTAAATTAACGGCAAACAAATTAAAAAGGCAAAATGGAACAGGAAAATTTTTAATCTCAAATAAAAACGAATGCCGCCCATTCCCATCTAATTTTAATCCATTTGTTACTGCAGGATAACTAAATTTTACCGAGCGAATGGGAAGACGGATCGCAATTCTGCAATTGACAGGTTCATAGCGCATAAAACCCATTTCCGTTTCGCTTCAGACCAACTTCATCCGGGTTAATTAAGCTGATGAATCCCGACCAACATGTACCGGGAATTTGATTTACTTTACTCCGTAAGGTAGGCAGATGATATTTTGTATTTTATCGTTTCATCTTTCGGACCATGCATGAACAAAACAATCTCCAATACATGGGAAGGGTGTGTTATGATTTAAATCTAAGCTAATGGAGTTGGCGATTCATTAGGAAAATATAAGAGACCTTTTATTACATCTACCAGGATGGATTCATAACATCCCTTGGAAATTGAACCCTCAATAGAACTTCGTAGGAGAGCACTCCAGGAAAATATAAAAAAAAATTGATAAAATTCAAATTTTGCTTATCTTCTTTCTGAACCGATCCAACGTTTACCCCATATGCAGCCCCCCGATGGACCGGATGGACTGCAGAAACAATCGCTCTCCGAGCCAGAAAACTTTCCTAGATTAATCAAATGTTTCCACATCCCACTTGAAACATGAAGGTAAAAGGTTAGAGTATAAAGGGATCCTATTGATTTATGTAATTTCACGAACAACGAACGAACCACAAGAACTTACGAAACCTGACCTAGCTATGGCCGCCTATGGCAGGCAAACCTAACGATCCCGTCCAAACTATCCGTACTGGTCAGGGCGCTTGTCTGTGTGTAAGGTTGTGTTTCTCGTTAGTTGGCCCCTTCGGAAGCCGTTTCGAGAGGAACATTTATAAACCTGGTACGACAAGAATCTAGCGATCGATAACGCCGGATACATATTACAGCAACCGAAAAATGTGAAACAGTGTTGTCTAACATTACACCGCACCCGAATATGTTTCGATAGCTATTTTCAACACATTGCAGGCACAAGCTTCCCTTCCAATGATATAAGACCAAATTTCTCCAAAATCGTAAGCAAATAAATGGATGAGCGTCGGATGCGGACCCCTTCCACCATTATTGGCAAACTGGTTCAATATTCGTCCCCACTCCAGCAGAAACCGCACCAACAGCTGGCAAATACGTGCTGCATCAGCACCGAGATTTCTAGTTGCGACAGAATCGAACAGAAATCGGGTTTTGCGGTATAGCATCACCCATAGATAACTGGGAAATGGATTGGAGCAACGATAAGGAGGGGGGAGGGGGGGGGGGAAAGTGGCCAAACCAATAGAATTCGTAGCAAAACACAACAACTCCACCGGCGCACCAGAAGAGTCCTTTTGCACGGTAGTGGAGTATTTCACGAACCAATGACATGATGTATTACCTGCAGCCGAAATTCCTGCTCTAAACTTTCCCAACATCGAAGAATATTGATTGCTTGAAGGAAAAAAAAGATTTATTGCCACGGTACATTGCAAAGTGCAGTTGAAACTGATGGATTGCACCAATTTTGCAATATAGAAATCGACTGCATGGGTTTTTCTAAACCTTTCGAGTTGATTTCTCTGGATCGACAAGGATGGATATATATTTAGCGGATAACTAAAGTAATATTTGTTGGAAATGGTAGTAATTGGAAGTAAGAGAAATGATATTTAAGTTCCTTTCAAACCTAACAAGGAGTTTTGTTCCCATATTAAAAGAGACACAGGAACGATTAGCTGTGCAAAGATTAAGGAACGCTCAAGATATCCCAGTTCTTTGACAGTTGACAGCCACTGTACGAGGAACTAAGTGTACAAAGTCATTGAGACAAGATGTTGCAGATTCAATGAAACGTTTTGCAGACATGTTCATCATATTATGTTGACAGGACGTTTGTGTACTATTTTGCAGATGCATTAAATGATTTAGTTCTTCTAACAATGTTTTAATAAGAATTCTTTAGCTGTTAATCATTTAATAATAATTGGTTGAATATGTTCTTGAAAGGTAATAGTTAAATACTTCTAGTCGTAAAAATTGATCTCAAACTCGTGACAACTATGAACTGTGTACATCAGGAGAAAACAACAATCGTTCAACATCGCTGTTCACATCCTGGTCGATCCAACATCACAACCCACCTGCGGCGTAGCTTAAAGCGGTGATTATTTATCAGTAACACGCCGGAGAGAGTTAATACATTTTCGATGATTTCCGTTGCGCTTGTAAAACAAAGTACTGGAGCATGCTAACTTACCTCCCCGTCGTACTCTCCTCTGTTGTTGTTTTTGCACAGCCAGCTGGAGCCACCGCCCGTACTGGGGCAGTCGGCGTACTTCACTATCAGTATCACATCGATCAGCAGCCACACCAGCGAGGTCAGCACCACGATCCGGCAGGTGTTGGTGCGGAACTTGCCCCGGAACATTCTGCTGAGGCTAACGTTGGTCATTTTGGTCGGTGCGTCCGCTGAAGCCCGCTTGCTGAAGCGACCGTCTGTTAGTCGCTCTTCAGCCCACGGCGTGATTCACCTACGGCCAAACATAAATGCTCCGTCCGACTCGGTCGCGGTCAGTTCGCCTCGGCCACAGATGCAGTGGATTCGGCAACGCTTTTTTCAAACAACAAAAATACCAATTTTCCGAACGACTGATACTTGCTTCGGGATTGGGTACACTTGTCAATCGTACAGCATTTGTTGGACAGGGATAAATTTTAGCCTAACACTCATTGAGACACACGATTACACTCAAAAACACTATTTACTCTGAATTGATCACTTCATATTAACCTATTTTTCGTTTATCACATACACTTGAGTAAAACCTAAGGGAATTTTGCACAGTCAAACACAAACACGAACCTCAAATCAACCGTGAATAATGCTGTAAGAATACAGAAATGTTATTAATAGTCAGAACCAAAAATAAAAAAAACCAAGGCGTCCATTTTGATGGATTTTTGTAAATCTAAAGCTCATTGAAAATAAATAAATTTTAAACGAGAATCACGATTCTCTCAAACACTATGAGCGAAGCTGTTCTACAGACCTATGAGTTTTTCCGACCACGCCGATCACGAAACACCCAATTCAACGAACCAACCGTCCGACGAAACCGTACCAACCGATCGATGAAAAGCCAGTGCAATGGTGCATAAGGCTTTTCAGCTCACCAGCCAGGTTTTCCCTTTCCTTCCATAGCTTATGCAGTACCTATGAACACCACACTAGAGCATGAAGAGACCTTTCAAAGTGGCCCATAATCGAACGCTCCGTACTACGCTTTGGGGAGGGGAAGAAATTGAATAAGAAATTGAATAACTTTGGCTGCTTGACGTTTACGAAAAAGGCACCAGCCTTTCCGGTGCAATGATAAAAATAAAGAAACCTCTTTACCATTACAACCCACCCCGCCGCTGTGCAGCAGATAAGCCGAAAATATGAAGCTAATTAAAAGTTCCCGGGTAACATGCAATATTTATCGCCTGTAAATACACTATGCCGAAAGTAAACCACCACGCAACACAGCACCGAACTGGAAGTGGAAGTGCAACGGAGTCGGAAGGGCCTCTTCGCTGATCGAAATGGTTTCCATTGCTTCCGCTTTACCCCTTTCTCCGTTCGCGGCTCAATTTTTGGGACATCAATATTGCACTTCCGAAGACTTTTACACGGAAGCACCGCACACACACACACACAAAGTTCCCGAGCCAGTGGCATGAACCGTGTAAAAGTAAAATGCGGAACATCGAACATGGTCAGACAGGAAGGAAAACTGTAGAAAAAAATAAGACAGAAAACAAACAGAATCCTGTTCGAATTTTCAGCGATCCATACGTTCACGGTAAAGTCGCTACGGAATACACTGCCCGTGTGCAAATAGGTACAAGGCAATATAAATAAAACTAGCAACGCGGGGAAACGCCAGCATAACAGTTATTGATGCACATGGCTTGAAGGAACACTTTAACAAAACAAAAAAGACAAGTAAATCGATCAAAAAAAGGTAAAATGTAAATAAACGGGCCGCACACGCTACTCTACCCTCCCGGAGGGCGGCAACAAAACCAGCGTAGCGAACGAATTTTCCATTTTCTTTGTCAGACAGTGCACGTTCGAGGGGGCCCGTGGATCGGAAAGGTGTGGAGTTGATTTTACATTTTTGTGTGTTTTGATCACAGCAACTTGCAAACCCATCAATTTACCAAAGCGTCATAGAGATTATTGTGCTGATGGTGCAGCTAATTAAAATTTATACAATTGTCGTTGTCATGCACCGGAAATGGAGCAAACAAACAGAACTAATTCCACGTTGGGGCTGGTGATTGATTAACCGTACGGGAAAAGTACAGCCAACCACTTATTCTAGTTACGTAGTATCGTGAGTATACATTATGATAATTATTTCGTACATAAAAGCTTCGCACAAGTGAGCATTACTTGTCTTTTAAAACAAACAGGTTTTCATTTTAGCAGTTTTGCACCTCCACCACGATCTGTTCTATAATGCATATTCATGCGTAGGAACTACCTGCAAAATTTACTTAGAAGTTGGAACTGACATTGTTAACCAATTCGTTATGGAACTATTATTGATAGGTTATTTTACATTCCCTTAACAAACAATGTCAAAGGATTCCTAAATCCAACTTTAGGTATTGGATAAACTTGTCAACTACACCTATGAAACGTGCCTTATTGCAAGTAAAGGCATTTACAACGTTAACGACAATAATTAACACGACACAAAAGTGTGCCCCTAGAATTAATCGTTTCAATCGGTGAGTTATTTAATGACAGTAAATTTGTTTTTCCCTTCTACTTTCTACCACATATGAGCAACGCTTTTCCAGAAGGGATGTTAAGCTTCGTATCGGACGGCAACATAAAAAAAAATACGTCAGAAACGCATAAAACACACCCCCACGCACACATACACATACACACATCCGACCATTTTCCAAGCACCATGTGGTTGGTGAATGAATTTTAATGCATTTCCGATGAATAATTAGTAACGTTGGTTCGAAACGCTTGCGCCGCTGGTCAAACTTTTACGGTTCTATCCGATGACCATGCTGGTCGCCCTAGTGGTAGACAATGACGAGGCGATGATGATGATGATCATGCTGCTGCTGCTGTCGATGATAATGATTGCTGTCCGTATTGTGAGGGAGGAGTTTTTTCATTTCTCCGTTAACTGTGGTGCCAACATCCAAAAAACACCTCATAAATGCTGACCCGAACTCATTTATGCATCATAAAAGGGCTCGGTTGGGGAGGAGTTTTGTTTTTCCTACTCCTTTTGCGATGGTTTCGTTCCACACATTGGTATGAGTTTACGATTCTGCTTTTACTGTTCACCAAACTTCCGGTGCGATGCCGGTGAGCGGGGAGATCTAAAAGAAGAAAAAGATAAAAAAAATAACATTAGAAATCATGCCGATCCGAATAGTACAAAACTGTTTTTATGCGCTTGCAGTATCAGCTATTCGCTCACCCGTAGGGCCATTAAGTTGAACTTAACAAGCTCTAATTTGTGCACACTTTTCATTGGCCTGTTCGAATTAATTGCCACAGTTTTTCCGTGCAAATAAAATGAGTTGTTAAGCGAGTTACAACTAAAAATGATGATGCCCTGCCACGTTGAAGCTATATCTTCCGTTTAGTATTTTAGTAGAAACATCTTTCCCAACGGAGCAAGGAGAAATTGAGCAATTATTTTCCTAGCGTCTAAAGAAAGCATAAATTCAGTGTTTAACTATCAAAATAGTCTGCTCCAATTCAAACAAATATATGGATTCCTAGTGAAGTGAAAAAGCATACCACAGGTTTCGAACTAATGATTAGGAGCTGGTAATCAAATACTCAACTTACGTTGAATTCTTAAGGCGAAAAAACAGGAGAAGATAATGTAGAAGTATTATAGAAATAGGCGTTTCTTTTAGCTTTCCAACCATAGTCAACCATCTTATTGCGGTTCACTATTTTAGGAAAAAGGACTTCCTATAGTACTCGACTCGCTCAAATGCTTTATTTTATTACAACCTTTACACGATATACTACATAAAACCTGACAATTTATGGTAACACAACACTAGCGTGAACCAGTCTAAATAGCCAAAAGAATGTTCACCCGTTCACTTAAGAGCGTGCAAAAGTGTACCGCTGACAAAAACGGTTCTTAAATAGAAGCAGTTTATTCTTGATTTTACAACGAAACAAAAATGTGAAGAAAAACAAGAGAAAAATTAAAAAAGCGCATGAAACATTAAAGCACACGGAGGAAAAAAATATTCTCCTCAACTTTGCCATGGAAAAAGATCCTTAATCGAAACCATTCCACCTAGCAAACTGTAACGTTAGAAGAATCCACAGAGAATAAAATAGCATAGTAAAAAAATAAAATAGCAGCCCCAGTCAACCCGATAGGGATTTCGGAGCGAATTACAGAATGCAACAAAAAAAATCACGAGCAAAACTGCATCTCGTGGTAAATGTGCAGCTCAGGTTGGTTTTATGGCGTATACCACAAAAAAAGGTTTCTTCGCACGTAAAAGAAAATAGTTCCATCGCAGGTGAGCGGGAAAAGTATTCTTTCATCCGTAGCAACCGAGAGAAAGGGAAGAAGGAAAACCCAGAACCAACGGCAGACGGGTGGAGTTTTCCACCGTTTGCGACGAATGCACACATAAAGCATCCGCCGTAGAACGCAACGGAACGACCGACGTGGAAAACCGATGGCAGTGGATTTGTGCCAGAGAAAATAAGGGTGCGATTATTCCGGAGATTGAAGATATTTAAATGAAAAGCCGTGTGACGACGGGCAGTAATTTTATGCAAAAACATAGCCAACGGACCCAGCACCAGCAGAAGGCCGCTGGGTGTTAGTTGCATCTCGTTCTACCGAAAGTAAATGCAGCCCAGAGGGCTGCAAAGGCTAGAAGACGAAACCATTCTTCCAAAACTTCTGACGACCGGCAACGTTTTTCATGGTCCAGAGTTGATGAAAATTTTGTACTGTCCCATTGACGAAGAAATTTGTGCACTGGATAACGAAAATTAAAATTTAAATAAACCACATCGTATGCTCATGTTTGAAAAGAGTTTTAAGTGAAAAAAGTAAATCTTCAAACAAGCAAAGATTGCAAAAAAAACATGGCTACAGAACAACGTTCAAAGCGAAATGTTTTCATTTCATTAAAGGAAGAAACGAGTGAGAAATTTGAAAACATACGGTGATTATATAAATAAAAAACAGTCAGACAAAAAGGAGTTAAAAAAACACAAGAAAAACAGGAAAGTAAGTAAGCAATTGATAGAAAAGCTTGAATTGATCAATATTTTCTTAAACTAACGAAGTAATGAGCAAGTTAACTACAAAACTCATTAGTCGACTAAAGCAATTGCAATTACTTCATAAAAATAAAATAAAAGAAACAAAAACAAAAATTATATGATGTGAGCTAACTGTTTCTATCTAACAACAAATCCATTGCACACTTGCCTGTCAAGGAGAGAAGACAAACACATAACACATTCTTTAACACCAGTTCAAAAGCAGTCAACGCCATTCCCAGCATGGTCTTTCCTATCGCATGCTTTTTTCTTCCCTGCAAAGCACATGAAACGATTTCGTTCCAACAAGCATCGCCTAACCTCACCGGCAAACATCACCAACAGATATTAATCCTCGGTTCTGTTTTGTTTCTGCGTTTTACGAAGAAGTGCAGCAAGGCCCTCCCGTGGAGTGAAGCGTGAGTGGCGGTTTTCTGGAGCAGCACTTCTATTTACCAACTTTTGCGTGTTTCTTTGGCATTCACTTTTAGTTTCACCCAACCAACATTAGGACGTCTCTAGAAGTAAAAGTGGCAGCTTCATTATCGGGAAAGCGTATGCGCCTCAGATACGGCTCCGCTGGGTGGTGGAACAAATTGGTATTTTTTTTTTTGGGTGAAGGAGAAGGGCGAGGGGTCACGGCAAAACTAGCAAGATGAGTAACTGTGAAACAAATTGTGCTAGTGAAACAATAGATGGATGGCACTTTCAAACATCAACAAGATCATTTATAATTCGAGCATGACAAAGTTGTGATAGATACGTTTAATAAGTCACGAAATAATGTTGTATAGCTGGAGTGAACACAATGAATGAAAAGAAAACTGAAATAATGTGAACAATATTAGTAAACAGGTTTGATATTCCATCAAAACATGTGCACAGTACAATGCATAATGTTAAAGCAAGTAAATGTTTGCTGTTCAAAAGCAGTCAACTATCGCCAATTCAAACAAAATACTCCACTGAACCCATTGCATTCATGCTACAAATCCGGTGCTAAAGAAAGGTATCGATTTTCGAATCTAATATCCGTGACGGAAACAATCTCAAAACAATCAACCCGAACTGTCGTAAATCGTGCATTTGCGGACCAGCCTTGTCTCGGTCGATCGGTGCGTACTTTGCAAACATTTGCAGTGTTTCACCGACCAAGGAATGCATTTTCCGAAGGGACAGGGAGTGTGCCATTTTGCCTCAATTCGCTCGTATGCAGAAGACGTCCGGGGTGCAAAGTGCATTATCTATTCAAGGGTCTAATCTAGTGAAGTCAATTTTCTTTGTGGAATTAACACCTTCCATGGTCTTCTGCTGCACTCGTGTGTCCTGGTTCGGTTTGCAAATAACAAGGGAACGCATGCCTTCAACCGGGTCGGCAAACACACTCGTTCAACTTTCCCAGTCGAAAAGGCAGTGTCCGCTTTGAGGAAAACTTTCCAAATCGACTTGAAATGCAGGAAGAGTTTGGGTCGTTCTATTTTAGTATAAAGGAAGTAGATCTAATCACATTCAAAGTACTACAGTCAGTAATAAACACCTATGGATTTTCAAAATATTGTACATATTTGGTCCATTTGAAAATTGAACACTGTACCTACAAAAGAAGGCATTTCTTATATTTTAAAATATTAATCACGGAAATACCAGCATAACATATCATAGCGACATTACTGCCAACCATTAGTGAAATGGACACATTTCATTTCTTTTATAGTTCTCTGAAGCCACAGCCTCCACATCTACCATTTTTTTCCGGTTGACTAGTTGTGACATTTGACTTGCCTTTCCTTTCGCCTTCAAAAGGCTGCGTGCTTTCCCGGGGACGAAAAATGTGTCTTTCATCCAACATAAGCGATGGCGGGTGTGGCTCAAATTCAATGCAATGAGCAACGAAAAAAGCTCTTTTCTCCGTTTCCTCGAAGCGACCGACATTGGAAGTTTGTTTTTCTTTTCCCAAAAACACAGAAAAGCACAACATAAGGATATGTTCATTGGTCAACATTTCTTGTTACTAATATTAAGCAAACAAAATTTGACTTTGGACGAAAGCGTTCCTATGAAACATTTTTTTATTAAAACAAAGCTATCGGAACAGGAAAAATATTAACAAATTCTAATATTTCTCTTACACAATTTAAGCTGGTTATGAAATGCAATTTGTTTATGCTAGATTCGTCCTAAAATCCTCATCGTTTACAACCAAATGAATACCAGTTTCAAACGAATGAAATTTCCCAACCCCTTCGGACCACACTTTTCAAGCACATCACATTTATTATCCATGTCGCTTCTAGTAGACCTCAAGCTCATCCAACTCTCGGACTTCATTTCCTCGTCCATTCAACGAAGCCCAACGGTGGCCAGGAAAAGCCAAACTACCGAGAGCGCGCACGAAACAACGATCTCTTCCGTTCCAAAAAAAAAAAAAAACCTCTCGGTGAAAACCATTCACCGCAGGAAAAAGCCCCTTAGTCTCCTAAATACTAATCCCATCTCATCCACCTGCCATCGTCACCGATTGGGGGGAGGGAGGGAAAATCGAGAAGAAAAAGGGAAATATACGGTAGCATACCACTTCGGTATGTAAATTAAAACAGCTCCTTCATCACCATACGTGGACCACACGAGGGCTTCCCTCTGAAGGGCATACTTGTATAGGTGTGTGTGTGTGTGTGAGTATGCAACGGTTGAAAACTTAATCTAAAAACTGTTGCTTTCTTCGGCGTGCGCGCGCGCACTTGCTTCCGGAAGCCGTCGGTTGGTACTTCCGTCGCTCCCGGGGGCTGGATTAATATAAACGTCACGGACAATGTATTTGCGCACCGGCGCCTAACGGACCTGGCAGGAGAGAGGGGGAAGGGGGAAGAACCACGAAACCCTCTCTCGAACCAAAGCCCTGTAAACACATATGCAAACTAGGCACTTTCAAGCTCGCAGGAGGTTGAGGAGGGCTTTGGAAAACCTTATCTCGACCAGCGTTGCAAAGCACTGCACAACAGCCGACTCGACCGACCGAGTGCATTATTGTCAGGCAACAAACGCCTTTTTTAACGTTCGTACTGGCCTGACTGCACTTGCATTTTAACGCCAAATCTAAGCTGCATGAATGACGAGTCACTGGCGTATGGATAAATGCATTTAAAATTGTTTATTATAATACTTGTCTCGTTTATTTCTTTATTTTATGGATGATCTATTCTTGTTACAATTTAACAAGTAGGAAAATCAAGTTTAATCTAAAATTTAAACCTGAAGTTAATAACCTAAAACTGAGTCAATACTCAATACCTGAAGTACTGAATAAAATTCATAATGCAATTCGCACAAAAAATCTATATAAACCATCCCAACTAGATTTTCCGGAAAAAACAGCACAGCCTTCCGAAAATGGTACCTGAGCGTTCCAGAAACTTATCGATCTATGCAATCCTACTTTACCGCCCAACGTACGGTGATGGTCAGTGCCGGCCGCCAAGGAAAACTGCACGTGTGGTTAAGCGCCGTGGCCGAAAAAGCCCAACAAACCGTGCGATATTGCTTCCGCTGAAAATCAAATAAATTACTGCAACTCCATACGAGCCTCGAAACCATCTTCTTTTGCGGTCGTCTCCACCGGCCCAAAAGTGCAGTAAAATCGAAGACAAACTCGGCCGGTAAGCCTTGTCCACCACCGGTTGTGGTGGTGGTGGTGAGGGAAAAATGTAACACCGAACGGATTCGAATCGGAGAAAACAAAAAGAAAGGCGTTGTATGGGGAAAAACGAAACGCCCAAAATGGATAACACTTCCAGCTGGGAACAATCCCATCCCCGGGAACGGTGGACCACACGAGCTCTAGGCTGTTCTACGTTCGGAGAAATATATTTGTGTGAACTTAGAGCGCCCGATTTTTGGGGCCGACAAAGAGTGCCTCCAACGTACAATGTGTGCCTCTCACGGCTCCGGTTGACTCCATCTCGACAAGCAGCGAAGTTGATAAATAGTGCCAAATGGAAACGGTCGTATTTTCTTCGTTCACTTTTTTCACCATATTTTCGATTACTCGACCCAGATTAGTGCAGCTGCAGCAATTGTTTGTTGTTTTTTCTTTTTTCGTTCTTTGCCTATTCAGTTTCACTCCCCGGTCCTTTGCAATGGCCATCCCCTTCACTTTCGCCAGACCGAACTGTGGTAGCCTGGTGATCTACTACTTTTGGCACGGTAAAGCGTCCATGCATGTCCGACGGACGAATGACACCCGAACGGTACTGAAAAATGGCTCCAGCTGGACCAAAACGAAAACTCGAGCCCATGAGAACCGAACACATGGGCAGAACGTGTCGGAAATTGTACACCAGTGGTATAATTTTAAACAACACTACACCCCAACCACGAAACTCTCTGGTTTCGTCCGCAGTTAAAGTGCCTAACTGCTTCTTTCCTTTTGCTGGTTTGCCGATTTTTATTAGAATACGTTTAGAATACGTATTTATGCATTAAACATACATGCATTATGAAATTGGTCATTGATTTACAAGGTTTTCATCAGATAATTTTCTCACATTACCTAGTTTACATGGGAAACCAACAAATTAACGCTATTTAAATTTTTATCAAAATATACACTAAACTCATATGTTAATTTTTCTTTATTTTAACATCCAGTTTAATTCTATGAATGTAGACATTTAATAATAACACGAACGAGTTCATCAAAACTACACACACTGGAAACTTGCGAGCAGATTTAATATAAGTTTGTTATTTAATACATAACTAAAAGGAACCTTCACAATAATTCCTGTAACATGCAAAGCATTCAAAGCTCGAAATAAAAAAGAGAAGAAAAAGCTGTACTTGTAAAAATACCGAGGAAAATTGGATCAAGACTAATCAAGATTCCAAATTTGCAGATGAGTAAAATAGATAATAGAGGCTTATGATAAAACATAACCCGCTTGTGGATGATTTCATTTCCTACTCGGCATTCTTAGTCCCGATGCTACATTGTTTGCAGGGCACCTTTTTTCTCAATATTTTAATATCGTCACGTATCAAATGAAAGCATAGATCTTCTAAAGATATCCAAGAATGAATGGAGCAAAAGTAAAAAGATTCTGCAATGCTTTGAGATGTGTCACCAAATGGTAGAATAGTATGGATTACGTCCGTAGACATTTAAGCATAAATTAATTATACCACATACATGCCTGGAATGACAATGTCCACATAACTATTGCGTCACAAATGTAAACTTAAGGATCTACCCACTCTTACCGGGGCTCTTCTTACCGGGGCCCGGAAGAAGTGTAAATTACGTATTCTGCAACATAACTTTCTGCATCACTCTTCAGCAGTCTTAGATAGCACAAGATTTTCCATTTCGAGAAAACATATCTCGTTGGAAACGGCCGCTCACCGATCGTTTCTACTGCCTTCTACTACTGGACACACCGTAATCGTCAATATGCAAATATATGTATCCCTTGGCAGAGAACGTGCGGGCATTATTGCCGTACTTAAGCGTCTGCATGCCGAACCGAATGGAACGCACAATTCCTTTTGGGGCAGAATGAATCCTTCTTATTCTAGCTCCTACGAAGCGGTCATAGTGCATGGGGCAAAAGATTGTCCTGTGTCTCGTTATTGAATAAAGTGTCGATCGGACATTCGTTCCGTTTCAATCGATAAGCTCTTTTTCTCGCCATACTCCTGTGTTCTATTTTAGTTTCGGCAACACGAGCACGAGGGGTACGAATCGATGGGTTCAACTAAACCATGAGCTTCATTCATGACCAGCTTTATACAGACTGTTGCTAACGTATGCAAAACGAACCAAACCCAGACTTCTTCTGCAAGGCTTCTGTGCTCAAGGCCTAAAACTTCAATTTATTCAGTTTGATAAGGTGGGTCTTGATTCTATATAGAATAGAGAAAAAAAACTGTCACATGCTATGTTCCTATGTTCTTTTTCCCGAATCTTCTGGGATTTATGTTGCAGGACGAAAAGTATTGATCCCTAGTGACCATTTTACGATTCGTTTCCATAAAAATAAAACCCTCGCTTAGACAGAGCGTTTGCAGGTAGGCTGGCGACTTTGTTCCATGCAAACTGAACTTCAAATAGACGAATACATAAGCAAACAATAAAACAAAAATGACAACCATCAGAAGAAAAATCAAAGCTTTTCGATTTACCTTTTTCCTGACAACTTTAGGGACCGGAGCGTGCTCCCTAATGTCCTCAAATCGTTTAACGGTCATTACAGGGGCCATTAAGTGGAGCCCAATGGGGAATTTCGTCGTCCTTTTCGCATACCTAAGCTGCTCGAAACACACACAGCAGAGATTAATAAAAAAGGAGGAAAAATGTTATGCTAACTAATTGGCGAAAACATTTGTGTTGGCGTTGTAGAATTTTTTTGATTAATGTTACGTCCGGTATGCACAGAATAAGAAATAAAAATTAATGTAGAATTGTAGAGCTTCCGCTTTAGTGTGTAACAAAACATTTCACCCAATAAACGTTAAAGGAAAATGAGCAAACAAAGTTATATAAATTAATGGACGAAATTGTTTGTTGTTTATGTATTCTGCATAGTTCTGCAAACCACAACCCAATCCAAAACTCTTTCCATTATTTTCCACCGCAAATTTCCCGTTAAAGTAGTATTTAAACGTTTAAGAAAAGAAAAACACAATTAATTAAAATTAACATTTTGCGTTCGCACCGAACCCAAAGACAAACCCCCGAAAAAACAGTTGATTACACATCGGAAAAGTGGGTGAAAGTCAGTCGGCTCGAAGCTCATAAAGGGCCGTACTTGTTCAAGCAGGGAAAGAACTGACCGAAAGCCTCGAAACAGCATACTTCCCACGCTCCATTAAAAAAGCGACCGAAAAGTAGTAAAACCCCGTTCTTGAAAACAAAGCAATTCCAAACGGTGTCGGCGCGTAACGGACAATGTGAATACCTTTCTGTCAACTTTCACGCTCGGACAATGTTGTGGGGAGGTTTACGGAAATAAAAAAAAGGTCTTCAAAAATACATTTCTCCATTGCACCAATTTCAAACATTCTGTACAATTTCGCAAAGGACTATGCTGTTCAGTCGACCTAAGATTTTTTACTGCATTGTATAAATCAGATAAAAATGTGGAAATATTCTGCAAATATAACAATAGAGAAGAGAAATCCTGCTTGAACCGGTATCAGAAAGTGATAGAGATAATCGTGGCTACACAAAATAAGCCTAATATTTTATGATAAATGCACCTTTTTAGGAGCAGGTTTATCTACCAACCCGAGCAAAAGTTTAACAAAAAAACGGGAAGCATGTCCATCCCTTGCACAAACGATCGTCCCCCCCCCCCCCCCCCAGGCATCTCTGCGATCAACCTCCGCATTCGGGCGACAATGTCGCAATTGTGTCTTATTTTTCCCCTATAAAATAAAATACCCGGACCAGGGAAAAACAGCAGCCTGTACACCGAGTCCGGTGAGCCCTTCCTGCATACCAAACAGGGATACGGCCATTTCTATGGGGCAAGAAAATTTACATGCGCCAAGCATGAGGCAGGACGCAACGATAAATTTCCCATTTTCTTACCTGCGCGTCCTGCAATCAACAGCATCGTTTGCCGAAAGCAGTGGAAAATGTGGAAACTTTTTCGTTCAACATGACACCGACGCAATAAAGGATCTTTCGTACCTCGGGACAGCGCGCGAAACAAGGTCATTTTGTGTTGTGGCGTTTGTTTCTGGTGCAAACAATATTGACATGGAACCCAATGAAGTAAATTTAATTTTAAATAAATCAGTATACAAACAGTGAGCAATAGGAGTACTCGAAAGTGTAGCATCTTGGTAATAAAACTATTGAATCTAGGAGTGGTAGAAAATGACCTTCGAAGACGCCCTCGAGCACGTTCCATGGCATCCGCACACCAATTAGGACGCCCATTCAAACTCGGGTGTAAGGCGAAGCTTGGAAATCTGACGAAACACGCACTTAAAAAAGAAACGCGACCATTCCTTCCTTCCTTCCGGATAACGGCCGAAGTCGAACGTTGTCCCGTAGTGATAGCAATTCGAAACGAATCTGCTCCACTTATTTCATACAATTCATTGGCATTATAAACCTTCGTACACCGAAGACAGTCGGTGCAATATCCAACCAGCTCCTCATCTTACGGCCAGCGGCGGCGTGACCTCCGCCGGGACCTTTCACTGGCAATAAATCGCCAGCTCGGGACGGTGCACCGCAGGGGAAAACTCGCCCATGATTATGAGCTGGAAAACTATAAATCCCAAATAAATATCCCCCCGAAGGCGCATTTCGCTCGCGGAAGGAAACTCGCAACTGCGTATCGCATATCAACCCCCGCCGATGACGGGCGTCGTTTTTCGCGCAATTTATGATGCGCCTACGACGCGATTGCGCACACACATTTGGATGGTCACACTTTGCAGCAGGCGGCCGCCGAACAACTCCGCACTGGAACATAAACCAATATAGAGTAAAAACGGGGCGATTTAACACCTTCCTTCAACGAGCAGTAGCATCGCCTATTGGTTGGATTTGACGCAAGATTAAACGTTCGGTGGCGGTTGAGGACACGCAATCAACGCAATGCCTTCCCTTTTTGCGTAGCGCGCATCCCCAGGCGATGATGTAGGTTCCTATTTCGCTTCAGAAGGTGGGGAGGCGGGGGGGTCAATGGCATATCGTGTTTCCTTGGGTGGATCCGTTCGACGGCATCATATCATCGGTGCCGAACATCGGCGGAAGAACTGATGGTGCGTCCATCCGCGAAACGGTAGGGTGACGGGAAAATTTATATCCAGTTGCAGTTGGTGTGTCTGCCTGCGTTAAATCGACAATGCTGTACGGAACATTTCCTAGCACCAAGCGCAGGTCACTCATTTCGTCCAGAGTGACGGCTAACCCTTCGGTGCACCCGAGATGTTGTTGGTAATGGACGTGGAAATATAACTGACACAACTGTGTAGTACTTTCTAATAAAAATGGCGATTTCAAACCAGCAAATAATAATGCACTCATTTCTACTTAAAACTAAGTTCACATTTAAACGTTCAACTATAAAGCTACAAGCTTAATTACTCTACTTCGAAAAATGTTCAATTTTTACAAGAAATTACGCATAATTGGAAATTAATCAATTTTTAACAAATCTAAAAGTGTATAAAACGAATTATTTCTATCAATCTTCTTCTTGGCGTAACGACCTTGTTGGTCATGCCTGCCCTGTAAAGGGCTTACGAGACTTTTTACCCTATGTGTACGTGGATTGTCAGACCTCTCGTACAGGGGAGGGTCCGGTCTCGGTTGGGATTCGAACCCACGCCTATTTCTATCAATAGGTTTCTTAATTATTCCACTCGTTTTACAGTAGAAGTATGAAATTCGTGCAAATTTTTAACTTTAACTTAAATTAACTTTAGAGTCATCGAATCAGAAAGGCTACACAGAAACAAAGAAAAGCGTAATATCAAATATGCTTACAATAAAGGTCAGCCAACAGACATGAAGAAGACCTAGATTTATATATGTTAATTAACGAAAAGGCAAAGGACACAATTGTGTCAAGAAAATGTTAGAAAATAAACCTCAAGCATGCTAAAATACACGAATCATTTCAATTGAGGGAAAATTATCATTTATGGAAATTGAATGAAAACTAAGCAATACAACGGATTCTTCGAAATTGTAGTTTTTATACCATAATGTGTAAATAAGTATACTACCAGAAAGCTTTCACAGACACTGAAGGGTTGACCAAAAGCTTTACGCCAGGCGCCCACTTCTCGGTTGCTCAAGCGTTGTACTGCTCGTTGTGAAATGTTCCGCTTCATCCGTTCTGCTGCCAGTATTACGTTAAAGTGAAGGATCTAACGAGCCACGTACTTGCCGGCCGGTCGTAGATTATTATTAGCACAATGCACTATCATCGATCACCGCAAGCGCAAGCTTTCGAAATCTTCGACAACACAGTCGGTAGCGTGCATTGCCAGAGTGCGATGGAGATCTAGAGATGTTTTACTGGACGGCTAGTAATCATAATTGCCCTGTCTGCGTGTGTGATTGTTTTCAATGTTTTACCCACATGGAATGAGAGCTAATGCTACGCTGGGATTATATTTTAGATTGAATCCAAACGTCCCTGGGAAAAGCAGGAGAGGACAAACCCTGAGAGTCTTCCACAGAGGCAATGAAAATCCTACAAGTATTTCGAGGAGTATAAATTTTTCAATCTCATAAGGGAATCAAACAAACCGTTAACTATATGTAAAACGCGTCCATACGGAAACAAAGTCTACAACTTTAGATTTACTGCCAGGATCCTTTTTTGATGGCCCAGAACAAACTGCTCATAAAAAAATAACAATAATTTTATGTCCTGCTGACGTAGCAAAACCGTTACACCGACGCAGCATCTCGTGGCACAAGATTAGTCGTGGTCTATTTCATCGTCCTTCCTCTCCCTTTGTCGCGAACAAAGAGCATCCTGGAGCATCGGCTTTATGGAGCATGTTTGTTTGCGCCCACATACCCTGGGTTTACGGCAATAAGCCGGTAGAGGCGATCTAAAATTTTAAAGATGTATTATTGTTTGCGTAACAACTGTGCCATCAATGTGTACCAACCGCACTTTTGCAACCACGATCATTGTTCCCATCTTACGGCAACAAGAAAGTCCAAGAGGCTAAAAAATAATCGACCAACATTGTGCCGCTAGCAAGCCCAGATAGTGGTGGACGCGTAGCGGTCTTGCGAAACAGGTTCTTCCGCGCCTATTCGATACATTCCGGCGATTCAGGGAAAGACCTGAAAGAAGAAGCAGAAGCCGAAGAACCAAAGACGGTCCCGTAGGTAGTCAGCGGGCCAATGCCATATGTTCGGTGGCCCGTGTGTGGGTGTAGGGCAGGGATCGGCACACGTTTTTCAAAAAGGGCCAGATGATTAAAGAGAAACCGAAGGCGCGGGCCGGATACTTTAAACGATGCTTCAATGTTTTAAAAATAATACCCTTTGTAATGGAAAGTGGAACTTTCTAAATAGCAAAGTTGCATAAAAGGTGGTAAAAGATAAAATATTTAAAATGTTATCGATAAACATGTAACAGAAACACCTCGTTAAACAATTATCATCTTCATTTTTGGGAAGAAAATAAACCTGACATCGTGAACAAATCCGATAAAAATTGGGATGGGTTTTTAGTATGAAGCACTTAAATATTCTTACGGGCCGGATAAAATCATTTGGCGGGCCGGATTTGGCCCGCGGGCCTCACTTTGCCGACCCCTGGTGTAGGGTAAGGTTTTATCCGCACAACCCCCCGCGATAACCACCACCACAAGCAAATAAAGAAAATGCCCTGTTGTGTGCACAGCGAAAGCACTTCGTGGCGCCACGCGAAACCTCGACAATGGAACCGTTGCCGCTAGCAGGGCCCTTAGAATGGCCCGGTTTCTGTTACTTTTTCATGTTTCGGTGCGGGTATTTAAATTCCATACCATTTGCCCTAACGACCGCTGGATCAAATAAGGATTTTTAGCCGTACGCCAGAGCGGGGTTTGGGTTGACATAAAGTTGAAGTGAAACTTTCAGTCAGAAAGCGTGTGTACATGATTTCCTTCGCGAATTGGTCGATAACTATTCCACACGACAATGGCACTGTAAAGACAAATCTGCTTGGTTTTGCACACATCATAGTTTCTTGAAAACATCCTCGGTCGGAAAATACGTGTAACGTAGACAGAATTCTCACATTAAATCGAGTCCATACTGTAATATATCAAATAGCTTCCCATGTGAAGTGTAATCATTCATCATTCTGTTTGTGTTGGCACGATCATGTCACTGGAGCTGACTTAACCCGCGGAAGATCAACACTCAACCGTCCGTCATTTCGACTGAAGAACGTCGTGGCTTTCGCTTGTAGTGAGTTGGTTGGGGATCGCGCGAATGCGCGGCAAACTGGTTTGCTATGGTAAGCTTATCTCGCGCACACACGCGACTTTCAATCGCGCACGAATACGTGGACAGCAAACCCACGGCGACCGGTGGCGTATTTTCGCCCGTTCCAAATCTATACACACCTCTGCCACGGTGGCGCGCGATAACTATACACAACAAAACATGTGGTGGAGCAACACACCGGTACGCTAGCATGCCTCGATTAGCTCTGCCGACACGTCGATGGTCATCGCCAACGCCCCAATGCCGGCTGCTAAGGATGATGCTGCCTAGTGAATGTGAATGCAGTGTAAAGGTCATACCAACGTGTTGTGTTGTTTCTTTCAGTCGGGTTTGATGTTGTTCTAGTTTGTCGTGGATGATTTAGCAACCATTCAATCGGAAGATTTCCGCTAGTTGTCCACGTTAATACAAGCCCCAGTGTGGCCACGAATGCACGCACTTTTCTAAACGCACACAAACACACAGGCCGGAGCAAAGCACGACAGCACACACTGTCCAAAATCGAAATATCAGCAAACCTTCGGTCAATGGCGCGGGCCTATCGGACGAAGCTCGCTCTGCTCTAATGACGTGCGTAACGGAGCGCCACGACACGGTTTGACGGGCGGCAGAACACGTCATCGAACAGGGCGACCTAATGTGTTCCAAACCAGTAAACCTCTGATGACGCTTTTCTCCGCCTCGGTTTTTTTTAGGGACAACCGATGGGCCTGTTCCGCTTTGCAATTAATTCGGTTTGTACAGAAGGGAAAATGGTGCGGCAAGATCTGGAAATAGATGAATCGATCGTCATGCAAATGAACGCCAAAGACAGAAAAAGATCGTTGTTGGCGAATGAAAATAGCCATCGAACAAATGGTCTCTATAACAAATTTTACATTATTGATTCGTTATTGCCGACCCGCTGACGACGGTGACACTTGCGAAAGGCCAGAAACTCGCTTTTATGAAGCGAAACCATATCGTTGCCGCGTGGACCGGTGGTTCCAAAACGAAAAGAAAGAAAAAAAAACCTCCGGGCGACAACCGGAGAGTGTGCCAGCACATCCGCATGGCCACAGCTTGGTTGCTAATGGTTGTGGTGTTATTTCGATCTCCTGCAAGCTGACCTCGAAAGGACGTGCGCGCTACTAGCCAGCCGCCGAGCGGAAAAGCGGAACCGAAACGAAAGTGTGGTCTAATTTTAGCTGAACTTTTGTTCCTAACGCCACTCAGTTTGTTATCCTTTGTCCGGGGACCCGGTTTGGCGCGAGGCAGAGCGCCAGGAAACTTTCTTCTTCCGAGCAGAGAGCATGGTAATGAACCGATCTTCCTTTTCCCGTCGCCAATACTGCCACATCATCCGGCCGTCATTACACAGAAGGAACCCGCATCCGGTTTCGTTCCGTTTCCGGGCGACCGATTCGGACGAAAAATCATTTAGGAAGAAAAAAGAACTTCAAAAAAGCTCCAGTCCGACGACCCTAAAGACCTCGCCTAGCAGGAGGAAGGTCGACGGGTGAATTACTTCGAAAGGAGGGGGAAAACCGGAACTGCACGAACCCGGAGCGCACGCTGAAGTAGGAAAGGAAAGAAAAACTTTCCAACCGACAAAAGCCGACCGAACCAATCAACCGGACGGAAAGCAGACTGACGCCTAGACCCCAACCAAACCGAATCTAACAGAAAGAGCTGGCTCGGTGGTTTTGTTTCGGTACGGTCTTATGGTTTTTCGTTGTTGGCAGCCTGTAAGGAAGGCACCCTGGTATCCCTTACCATGGCCTTAAAAACTCTCGAAGCGCTTCTTGCCACGACAAAAGTATGTGCGTTTTGGTAGAAACGAAATGGACGAACCATGAGCTAAAAAATAGAAACTTATTGCAGGCGATAGGATGCGATCGGGTTTCAAACTTTTCAATCATTTTACTCAAGAATTTCCAGAAAAATAATTTGGTTACAAAAGGCCATTTCAATTCAAGTCACAAGTATTTTTCATTCATGCAAACTGATGCACTCAACCAGATAGAGCGAATTTATTAATTCAAAAATTTCCCAAAAATTTCATTTATCATTCGCCGTCTTCGAGTAAATGGAATAGTAAAAGTTTACGTAAGAATTGTAGGCAATGTGCATTATTTTAGCAAACTCATAAATAGTTCATGGTCACGTTACCTCGCGACGGGCCAAAAAACCTAATGTTTGTTTCGGACAACTGTCTAATGTTAATCGAAATTATGTTTTCCTCTTTACCGTAAACTCAAAGCATAGTAAATTATCCTCTCTACGTAATGTTATTTATACTTCGCAAAAATGAACCTCGACATGAGCGACGTGAGACTGACAAAAAGCCAAATTATTCCATTCTCCTGACCTACCTTTGATCGAGCACATCAAGGTAAAGCAACGAGAGGGAAAAAGCGTAAGAGAAAAAAAAAACATCGGTGGCATCAGGAAAATAAATCCTGTATCAAAGGAAATTATGTTCATCAAAGAAATAACTTTACGAAGAAACCGTTTTTCTTTACCGGAAAGAATACTTCCAGCATGTGACAGATTTCGCTCGTACAGGAAATCCAACGATGAATGAACGAACAACACAAGCAAATTAATATTCAAAGCGAGTATTTTCATTTTAAAACTTCAAGAGTGCACACAAAAGAGTGTTATTAAAATCGGACAAGATGAACAAGGTTAAAGTAACATTAAACATGCTAAATTGAATCATAAACAGACAATAGAGGTCGCTTATTTTACGTTGTGAAAGGAGTTGAAAGAGCAAAATAATGCTTTCTTTCTTGCGAACATCAAAACAGTTTATTCCAGCAAATGCGACTGCAAACACGGATCCATTCAATCCATCAATGATCTTTACACACACAACTGCACACACATAAGCATAAATTGCAAAAAGTCCCGTGTTTGACACGTACCAAACCTCCCCGTGTCGTGTGTAGTTGTGCCCGGTCGATGGTAAATGGCGGCGGCAATTTTCTCATTTGCTCGAACCGGTCCGGCGACGGTTGTAAAAATATGTTGCTGACGTCGGAATCGCTGCATACGATTCCGCCCATGTCGTCCGGAGTGAAGGGGGGGTTGGTGTTCGTTGGTTGACAGCCGGCACACGGGCACACGGGCAACGTCGACGTGTCTCGCCGGTAAAGCCAATGTGAACCAGAAGGGAAACGACGGGGCAAGTTACGCCGAGCAAGACCTTTAGCGACCAACCTTCGAAGAGGCGCACCTTTCTTTGGGCTCCGAGCATTGGGAGCAGTTGGCAAACAGTGCGCTGTGGGTTTCGAAACCCAACGTGTGGAAGAAAGTGCTCGGGTATTTGTGGCTGCAAGCGAATTTGAGCATAAATTGGCAAGTTTATGTGGTATCGAATTGACAAGGAAAATTAATGAATAAAAATAAATCTTAATCAAAAGCAACAACACCAATGTACAAAATTGAATATTCTGCTGAATTTAAATGAACAAGAAATTTCTAACAAAACGCAAGATTTAGGTACGACCCCAAAATTAAAAATTCCGCAAACATTCTTATCCAGCGCCTTTGCCCAGTGTGTCACCGCGTGGTTTCTGCTCCTTCAGTCCCATACAGCACAACATTGATGTCTTGCATGGTGCTTCTCCTCGGCGCTGGCGAGTTTCATTGGCATTTCGAACCAAATCCGCCTCCATCGCAGCTGTAAACGTTCCAAGAGACCTACAGAAACCGATAACTTGTGCTGACGGGGACAAATAACCCGCCAACTCAACACCGGCACCGAAGACGATCGAGTGAATCACGCCGGCTCTGGTCTGGTAAGGTGCTGCCGAACGGATGCCGTTCTTTCGATGGAAATACACGTTTACATTTCATGTCGAATAGCTTCGCACTCCAGCACCAACAACGGAATGATGCACGTGCATCGTGGCAGTGGAAGGGTAAGCAACATCGCCAAAGTAAGGCCGTAACGCTGGCCAAACGAAGAGGGAGAAGGTTACGAAGGGGAGCTGGTCTTTGTATCTTCTGGCTCCAGAAATACCGACAACCGGTGCGGCAGTCAACATTCCTCGCCTCGGTGCATAAGATCCGGGAGTTTGATGATCTGACGACAGCCGGCTTATGATGTCGCATCATCGGCGGGTCGGATGAGAAAAAAATAGAGAACCACTAAAAAGGGGAGCAAAAATAACACGCACAACCTGGCAAGAAGGCAGATCATGCATAAAAGTTTCTTTGTCGTCCATGTTACCATCGCGCCGCTTGGTTTGCTAAATCCCGGGCAGCAAAGGCGCACGAACCGCGATTTCCGTGTCAGCGAGACCTTCGTTCAGCTGTTGCCGTTGGCGCAAACACGGCTAAAAGGTACAAAATGTCGTGAGCGCATTAACTTTATGATTTGGGTGACTTCGTAAACGATGGCAGTTTGTGTGTGTGTGCCCCTCCGGCCATCAGCAAAACGATTCGCCAAGTGGTAAGTGCAGCAAATATTGGACTTGTTAAGTACACAAAGCATAGATCCGCCGATTAACATGTTCCGTTTAACATACTACTTGTAGACGAAGTGTAGTCAATTTAAACTATTCCCTACTTGGGCGTTGAAACCCAACCTACGTTGCTTGTATGGATTCAAAGGAGTCATTATTAGTTTTTTGGCTTTTCGGTGCACCATAACACAACTTTAGCTACGGGTAAATATGTAAGATAAACCCAGCAAAAATCTTGTGACAGATCCTGTGCAAAGTCTCCACCATTTCAATTCTATAACAGAAAACTTTCCTTCCTCGTTAAATAAATAATTCATCCGTAATCCTGCGCATCAATGCTTGGTAGTTTTTATTCTACCTTATTCGACACAAATGTAGCAAACGTTCGGACACAAGCCTAACGATATTTAAGCATAATTTCGGGGAACGTTTTCCCTCACAATTGGGAGTCAATTGAAAAAAAAAACAAATTTGAACGAACTGTTTACTCTTATCGAATCCTTCTAGCAAATTTACTTAAAATTTCAGTTGAAAGAAAAAATTCAAACAGCTTCGCCTTTTTATCATTTCCATTTAGAAGCCCCAGAAAATGTATTTATACCCACATGAATTTCTTGAGATCTCATACAATTTTGTAGGATCTTAGCATACTTACAAAATCTAAAGACCATTAATTCTCTGCCATTTTGATTAAATAGTTCGAAACAAAAATATTTCTTATTTAAAAAAAAACTTCCAAGACCATCCATCAACTTTGGACTTATGGTTATTAACTTAAAGTAGGTAGAAAAACATGTCCAATCAATTATGTTTGAAAAGGTTAATGAGAAATTATTTACTTAAGAAATTACTTAAGGAATTAAATTCTTAAGCTATTTTTGTTTTTATGCAAACCATAACCTTACAAGAGATCATTCATGTACAACTTTAAAAGCCTCTTTCTAACTGATTACATCCCTACAGTAATCCGCCGGAAGCTGTAAAATTGAAATCACTTTGCCCACAATTAATCCTTGGCAACGATCTGCGCGCCTGTTTAAGCGTAGAAGTAGTAGAAGGAAGTTCAATTTTCTGCACCGTCGTCAAAGGAACGCAATAAAAAAAAACGAGGAGAAGACGAAAAAACGACTCTATTTCGCTCATCATCACGCGCACGGGATGCCGGCGTGCTGTAAGGACTAATATTGTCTGATTTTTATCGTTTCAATTTGGCCGCCGTTGTTGTGCTTTCAGTTCTTACCCACCGCCCTTAAACGGTCGGACACGTTTCGTTCTAATTTGTTATGACACTGCAGCACAGAACGTGCGCTTCAGCCACGTCGTGCATGGGGATGGACGGGCGGTAAAGGAATCTGGCAATGGTGTAATGCTTATTCAATGATACCCCAGCCTATCCTTAAAGTTCTGGTATATCAACAATCGTGTGCCGGAGCCATCCACCGGAAAATTAGGCTCAACCCCATCCGAGGGTGTTAATTCGGAAGCTTTTGGAAAAGCGTGTATGCGTGCGTCGGGAAACCAAACACCGAAACTTTAAAAATCCCGGACAGAAAAGCACAACAAAAGTGGTTATCTTTAGTATTTTCCGGAAAAATGGCTTAGGAAACGTACACCGAAAAATAAACGGGATCAAAGTATGCTGGAACTTCCTGGGAAAAAACCAGCAACATTCCATTTCCACATCAGCGAAACTGCCGTCCAGCCTGGTAGGCGGGTTGCTGTTTTTCGGATATTGTTAAAAACGGCATAAAAATGTACAGGACACTAAAGACTCCCGATAATAGCTTCGGCCCAAAATGGCCTTGCGGGAAGGGAACGGAGGCGCCGGAGTGGAGTCCACGAGGGAGGGAGCATACAGCGCAACCGGGAACCGAATCACGGTGGCCTGTCCGCCTGCCAGAAGAAACTAATCCAATTAGTTTATCAGCGTGCCATACCGCAGCGGGATCATTGGAATCGGAAACACAAACGCGGAACGAAAAGGAGGAACAGAAAGCCGAAATTGCAGACGGGGATTATACCTTTTTTTTCACGTCCTCCCCTTTTTTCACTCCCCCCTCACCCCACACAGTTAATCCCTTTATGGGGACCGTTAAGATGGGAGGGAGGAGGGTTGGAAGGGGGATACTTCAGGGAGCGGGAAAAACGAGATGGAGCCCGAGCAGAGGAACTCCCGATTTTCAGAACGCGCAGAACGGTCGCGAACGGGGCGCACTCTTTTTTTATCGTCGTTGAATCCTTTTACCAATTTGCCTTGAATTTAGACAGAAAAAAAATGATTCGGCTTCAGACTTGAGTGTTCTGATTGTGCAAAATTGATTACTTAAACTGTGATGTGTATTTTTCCCACGAAGTGTGATTGTTGAACTTTCCGATGTTTATTGCATCTGAAAGGATCAGAGCTTTGTGTAGAACTTTCTTCAGCTTTGTTTTGTAATTATGCTAAACTGATTCACAAACAAAGTTAGATGAGCAAAACATAAATAGCACAAAAACCTCGGAACTGCAGGACCAAAGCAGATTTCTTTAAATTTATGTTTTTCAAGCCAATCTAATCGAGAAAAGTTTGATTTAAGTAAGGTTTTTCTTTTACGAGCCCTCTATTTTATGTTTAGGGAGTACTATATTGGTAACAACTCAAAAAAAATTCAAGAAACAAACATTTTCCAACCACATTATTTGCAAATAGCTGAAGAATTAAAAATGAAACCATAAACCAACCAACCAACCAAAGTTACTACATCAAGTTAATTGGACACAACTCTGAATATAATTTATGTATACAAAACAGGATAATATAACCTCGGTAATCTAGCAAAACAAAATTGGATATAGATAACCCTACCCATTTAATTCAATGTTGCTGTGTACATTGCACGAAATTTAGTCGATAAAAATAATGTCGCATATTAAGGATTTTTCCAAGAAAGAAAATTGTCATCTCCCGTTAAGTACCGGATCCGGGACCAACACGTGCGCTCAAAAATTAATCCATGACAGTAAATGTACCGGTTGTTCATCACCGGCGCACACACCTCGTCACCCTTCTGCGTCCGACAGGGTCGCTACTAATTGACCATGTTTATAGCTCTCCCCCTCCTCCCAAGTCCCCAGGCAGAAGATGCGCCCGATGGACGGCCCCGAGGGGTGTCGCTGGTTCAAAACGGCCACTTCGGACCACTCTGGCGACACCATTCGGTGCTCGCAAACTGCCACCCGTTAGAGTCCGTATTATTGCTTCTTTTATTTGTTGTTTTGGTCGCATTGAGGCGCTTGGCGCACTTTCGACCGGAGAGTATATCGCACGTTTCACCTACTAAACTGCTGGAGCAAAATAATAAAAAAAAATAAAAAGTGCTAACCAAGCCCGTGCGAGTGCTGTCGGCCAGCTCGGCACATGATGCCCGGCGTGCGACGACACCGGACATGAACTAGTTTTCACCGTTGACGGGAGCACTTTTCCTCCGCAGTTACTTTTTCGTCAAGCGCCAGAACAAACACGAGTGAGCCATTTTAGTGCCACGCGGAAGTGGGCAAGTGCTGGATGGTGTGGTCTGTTTTCACCGCGATAGGTTAACCCTTGAAGGAGAAGTGTTTATTATTTGTCAGAAATGAGAAAAAAAACAAAAATAAATTTGAGCTATTTTATATCCTCAAACATATGTTTTGACACCAGGAAAGTCATTGTGAAGACATCTTATTGGACACCATTCATATTTCTACCATACGGATTAGTTATAAGGTTTTGAATCGAAAGCATCTGGAAGTCGATTTTCATAAACAAATTTTCTGTATAATTCAATCGATTTAGATTAATAAAACTAATTCCAAAGGAAAACTCGCCACTCAAGGGTTGTACGGATGAAGTCGCCAGCGGAAAATGGGAGCCACATGGCACTACCGCGAACGTGCCATCGCGGTCACTTACTTACTCGAAGGCCTTCGGTGGTGCCTTATTTTTTTTTTGTTCATTTCCTCATCTCTTTCTCACTCGCTCGCTCGACCACCCCCATCGTGTCTGCGAACCGTGGCGCGATTACTACTGAACCTAAGCTCAATGATCTGTCACCGGAAACGGTGTGACCACCACAAGCACAGAAGCGCCATCCACCATTTACCTCCCCTTTGAGGTGGAGTCCCGCTCTAGCGGAAGTGGAGTGAATGAGACGAGGGGAACTAAATAGGCTCCGCGAGGCACCGAGGTCGGCCATTTTCCGCCGGCAGGGCAGGCACATCTGCCGCATTAGGAATGGATGGTTCGCATTAGCGCGAAAAATAAAGTAAAACACTAGCACGTTTTCCCCGTCCACTGGATGAATTGTAAAATAACACAACACACACACACACACACACACAAAAAGCAATGCAATACCCGCGGGGTAATTGGGAAAGTTGTCAAAGACCAGACAAAGCAAGTTCCCGTGGCATCGGGAACGAGGTGGTGGATGATCGTTTATTTTATTAGGCTCATCACGATCGGTGACGAAGTGCAGCATCGTGCGAAAAGAGAAAAGCTTTAAAAGAGCTCACACTCCAGTTGAGCTGCCGGGCATGAAACGGTTTATTTGAATTGTTCGCAAATGGACCAACTGACGTCTGACTTTTGAGTGTGATATTGTTGGTGAATTTAGAAAGAAATGAAAGTGTCTGCATGGATTTACGAAAAGAACAGTCTTCTATTAATCGTAATATAAATTTGAAAAATTTAAAAGTAAGTAACTGTAAGTGAAAAATATAATTTACAACATTATTCTATTACCCAAGCTTTGAGTAAGTCGGGCATGGGTCGGAACATCGTTGGATATTATGAATTGAATTTGATGCCAACACAAATCCCACCAGAAAGCGGAAAAGCTCGTACGCTCCCACTCGACGGCGCCGGATGAAGAAAATCCTTTGCAAAAGGAAAATTGGACGCCGATGAAGGATGAAAGGATGGATAAATTTCATCAAGGGATCTCACGCCTTCCGAACGTCCTAGCACGGACTCGCACGAACCCTCTCGACATGGATGAGCACAAATTAGGGTATCACGTCCTAACGGTTCAGTAAACAATCGACACAACTTCGGCAAAGACCCACGCCGTTGCAACCGAGCGTGGATTGCCGCAAACTCAACGAACAGGGTTCAATGTTACTGCTGGCTTATGTTTCAAAGACCATTGTGCAGCGCCTTTTGTGGTTAGCCGCAGTTTGGGGAAATGCGACCAATTCACCCCTCCAAGGGATTAGAACTAAACCCTTTCGATCCCCTTTTGCTTCGGTCGGTGAGATTTTTGCCTATTTTTCCGTGGCGAACTTTCATACTCGGATGGGGACATTTCTTCCGAGACACCGAGTCGCGTGCAATTCAACGGAGGGGAAATCATCAGAGGATGAGTTAATCATTAACAAACAACCCTCGCCAGTACCGCCACAGCGGATGTTGATTTGAAGTATCGATCGGAGTGCATCAAGTGGGAAGTCACGCTTCGGAATCGATACTTGACGGCGGCACGTCTAAACAAATTGCGCACGGCGATGAAAGATACCCTGAAGTGACTCATCTTCTAATACTTCCCCGTGGAGACGCGCCAGCCAGCAACAGGTTTCGGAAGAATTACTCACGATTGGGTGAAAAATCGATTTTCTCAAGGGGAGAAGATTTGGTAAACCGCATGGAAACAACCCTTCCCGGACCGATCGTCAACGAGAGAGGATGTTTTTCTTACGAAAGCGGAACCGTAAACGATTTTCCACTAAAGTAAACCAAACCCTCAAAGATGGTAAAAAGAGGCATATCTGCTTCATTAGTAATTAACGTTAAAACTTCGTAACAATTTCGTAAGCGACAAAAGTCCCTCTTTTCAACCACTGGATAGAAGATAAATAGTTTATAATAAGACGAAGAAGTTTTGACACTCAATAAACACATATAAACAACAAATTAATACACAACACATGCCACCAGGAAAACTTCTCTCTATGTTCATATCAATTCATTTCAATTAAAAATAAAATAAAGTGAAAAAATATTCTCTCTTAACCTGACTGCCAACTCCTGTTTATTATTCTCATCATGTGAATTACTGATCTTGAATGCAGGGCATGAGTGAGTGCTTCAATGAAAAAATTTAAGAAGATCAATTGTAAGTAAAAAAAAACTCGTTCCAGTATGTGTCTGATTTCCAGCATTTGTTTCGCTTAAATGCTTTATTTATACTGAAAAATACCCTTAGCATTTTTGTTGCTGCTAATAACTGACTACCCGACTGGTTTTGATGTGTTTGCTCACTTGTAAGAGAAAAAGTAAAATCGTTTTTCAAGTTTCCGACAGCGGCACCCTTTGTTACAGACTCGCTGTTCATTGGCGATGTATTCACAGCCGAGAACATAAGTGAGGATTTATGTTTTTACAACAAAACCTGCAGGAAGAAGCTTCCGTGTTCGGTGAAGACCGAAAAAACAATTGCTCCACAGACATGGAAAAACATGGAATCAATTTTCACTTTCTTTACCACCGACCGGTGCGTGCTTCTGAGCATACATATCAACACCTTTCCTTCCGCTACGGTGGAATGCGCATCACTTTATTACCATACATGTGCTAAAGCCAGAAGCCAACTCTTGAATGTTTGGCGTTTTATTTCCTCCATTTTTTCCGCACCATCTCTGATGCCTGCTGCGGTTATGTGTGTTCGGACATAAACTCATTCCCCCTCTCCTGCCAAAAAACATGCGCCCATTTGATAGGCATGAAAAGCCTGTACTTCACGGTGTACAAATTGGCAAAGGGGCAAAAATCATTACAAAAACACAGCATCCCGCCCTCGGCCGCGTGTCTAGTGTGTGGCCTTTTTATTGTCTTTACATCGCGTTTGCATGTTGTCGATACAAAACGGCAAGTTTATACTTCCTCGATAGTTTCCCTGCTGGGCGTTGACTTTTGAGGCGGTATGCTTCCTTGGCCGCTTGTTGCTACCGTTTGCCTGCTGCCGGTGGCAGAGTTTGCAGGAAAAGTTTGCTAAACAAGCCACCCCCGGAGCTTTGCAATGCCTCCTTGTTGCTGTTGCTGCCGCCGTTGTTTCCTGACCCCGGAGGAAAGTGATACACATTCGACACATCGTTTTGCCACGGAAAAAGGGCCCGATGGGAGGGCGCGCCTTTGGAAGTTTTGTGAGACTTTCCATAACCGTACCAGCATGTTTTTGGTACCACACGACAAACTTTCTTGGTTTTCTTTGCACTGGATTGCAACTTGAGAAGCTTTGTATAAGTACCAACATTATACACTATTTATGTCAACAATTTGATCAAGTTGTAAAAGGCAAAAAGTAAACCATCAAAATACGGTAAAAATAAACAAGGGGTAAAAAATCAGCAAATCAAGCACATTTAGCTTCAGCATTTTATATTAGTTTTGATAATAATTTGCCTGCCATATTGTTTCATATGTAACTTAATTGTTGATTCATGTAATCATCCATTTATTTTTTATTTATACCTTCATTCCAATTTTTGAGGCAAGTGTATTTTCTATTATTATTACATACATATTGCCAAATCGTTTCTTACAAAATTTAAACGTGCGTGTGCGAACATATCAAACATAACATGATAAATAAACCGTGAGTGCCTTGTTTTAAAAGGCGTGAATCGATACGAAAAGAAAACAAATACCAGCAACACTATCAATTCCACTCGACCCATTGGTTTGGAGAACCGGAGCGGATTTAATTGCAACAAATGTGTATAAAATTACAAAAATAAATTCAACTAAACACACCATCAACCGTGGTAATGGTCAAATAAAATTAAAAAATACTGTGACCGATCATTTGGTATGTGCCTTTTCTTTATTTTATTGTTACTAACGCCAAATTAATCGGTCAAGTTAATCTGTTTCAAATTGCGCTTTCATTATCAGTTGGTTTATCAATGTTTCTTTCCACAAAGTCTTATAGGCAATGCCGTGCCACAAGCAAGTTGCAAGGCACTTACCCAACGATAGTGCGCGATGTTTGTTTCCTTTTCCCAATCGTCTTCTTATCATCTGGGACTTTGGGCTGCAGTATCTTATGCAAGTTGCGATAAGAATGTACGTTCCAATGACAACAACTGATGTAGATGATTGTTCCTCACATAGAAAGGGGCAAGGGAAATGTACCGAGTTCCTTGATGTCACATTAATACATTTCCGCTCGGAAAAACCATTATCGCGGCGGTGTGACTTGAAACCAATTCATATGCATCTGGAAATGCGATCAGCAATGTGTCAGTGAGTTGTGAGAAGAAACCCCTACCGGAGGGGCAAAGCCATTTCTATTGTTGACGTGGTCCATCCTAGCTAAACTTAATTCCGGTCCTACTTGATTCTATTTATTTTCGTGCCGGAAAGATTAGCCAGTCTGCCCCGCCGGCAGTGTGAAATGGGTAGAGGGAGAAAAGATCTTAAGAAGATGATCTTCCAACGCTGACGATCAAGCGCTGGAGAGGGAGGAGAGACAGTGAAATCATGTTGCTGTGAAGAGAATTGTGCCCCTCTGAAATAACTCACCCAGTTTTGGTTGGACGAGATGTGCTTCTTGATTTTTGTTTCTGCCGGTTTCTTTCGCTCTCCGCTGGCCTTGCCCCTCAGCTCTGGCTCCGCGTCAGCCGAAGTCAATGATTTGGATGATCATGCTGGTGCCTGCAAGCTTCTTCCCGCAGCCTTCAAGACCCTATGCTTCTTCACACTTGTGCGCGATTAACACGCGCGTTTTGGACCAATCCACCGCTCACAGACACACGCACACAAACACAAGGAACGCCGGCTTTCCGATGGAGATGAGGGAAGAGAAAATGCCCACCGTCTGATTGAGCACGGAAAAACATTCCTCCTCCCAAACACGGTACGGTTAGAGTGGCCATTTCACGGGTAATTTTACGTTTCGGTTTTCCCGGGTGGGGGCTGCCCTATTATCACCACACCAACACCAGTGCCGACCGCCAGACACGATCATCATCATCATCATCATCGGCACAAGCACCATCAGCATCAACTTTTGGACCACTTTCCACAAACACACGCACTCACAGCCCTCCCATTTCCATTCACCGGCTTTCCTTCGGCCTACACTCTATGACCTGTTTTGAAATCTCTTTTTTTCTACTTGTTTCATTCATGCCATTTTCCGTTTTTTTTATTATTATTTTTATTTCAGCTTGTTCACCTCCAATTCGACACGTTCCTCGCGCGTTGGAAAAAGGGAAAATTGATCTTGAACAAAGTGGTGATTGGCTTAAGAAAACTGGTCGAGCAATAAACCGACCTTGTAGGTTGTATGAATGGAAAACCCCAACGACGAATGGTTATTCAACGAGCCTTTGAAAGTCGATGGAAACGATTATCTAGTTGCCATAGAAACCGCTGTTTGATTAAACTACTTCTTCCACATCTTTTCACGCCCCCCCTCCGTGTTGTGGTTCGGAGAATGATTTGTTGGTTGGTTGATTCCTACCGGCCCTGAAGGGCATGCATGGAAAAGCACCGTGTGCATGCGTTGCATCGGAACTTGCTGCACTTTCCTCGATAGAATGGTTAACAAGCTCGTAAACTTGTCCACACAGATGCAGACTTTTGTTACGGGGAAGTGTTTTTACCCCCTCGAAGGACGGGAAAAATCTTATGGACTAGTATTTTTAATTTGTTTATACTAAATTGATCAAAGATTGCTGGAACCACGCAAATGCAAGGTAACCTTTGCTGTGTCCGTTGTCATAGACGACGGAAAATGGCACTATATACATTCGCTGGGAAACCGTACGCGACCTCCATGGAGTAAACAGACAACGTCATCAGGTTAACCACCGTCTCCCCATTCGCCGCACAACCCGATTACCGTGACCTGCTTACGGACACGGGGCTGGTTGCTGGTGACGCGAGCTGCTGCTGTTCCCTGTTGTCGACCGTGTTCCGGCATGGCCGGGTGGTCAACACGTACCGTTCGCCGTTACCCACGGAAAGCACCAGAAAGAACCGCTTTACGGCCATTCACACTGCATGTTGCTGCCACTGTACTGGTTCGTTTTCGATAAACAGGACCATACACGGAAACTGCACGCAGTCAGCAAAGGAATAGTACCGATGGAAACTATCAATATGACAACACTGAAACTATCCGCCTGACATGAAAGCAAACCACGTCGGCGAAAAGGCTTCTCGAATGACTTACGCGGCGTGAAATGTTTGTTGAATTTCTTTTCTGCGGGTGCTCTGGAACCCACGGCAGATTGAATCGCACAGACAACACGACGAAGCAACGACAGCCACAACTGAACTGACAACATTTACTCGAACTGCGATTGTAAACTGCTTGTGCCTACTGCCAAGGTATGCAAACTAGGTAGCGTTATTTCGTGCAAATTGACGTTCCACCACTTAACACGTCAAAGTCCTCAAAATTTAGATCTTTTCTCCGTAAGTTCTACGCTATTCATATGAAATAACTTATTATTAATATATATAAACAAGATTTCTTTTATTTATGAAAGAATCGGCTTTCATTTGTCTATAACATCGTAGATTCTGCA
This sequence comes from Anopheles ziemanni, assembly GCF_943734765.1. NCBI lineage: Eukaryota > Metazoa > Arthropoda > Insecta > Diptera > Culicidae > Anopheles > Anopheles ziemanni. The sequence goes on along the minus strand of NC_080705.1, from coordinate 25,882,794 downwards.
ATATGGCTTGTCAAAATAAACAATTTATTACAACCTGGTATCCGCTTAGGCACCCTTGGATAAAAACGAGATTAGTGTTGGCAGAATCGGGATTTGGAAGACTTGAAGATTCAATCCCCGATATTTGAGTCCCATAAATAACTATGCCCGCTTTTTAATGGCGGCGAAGAACATCGTTTCCTTACGTTGATAGATTTGTATGATCAACAGAACTGCAAACAACGGTGAAGCTCACGTCGAAAATGTGTGGTATGTTTTTTATTGCGGAAAAGCGTGTTATCAGTTGTGATTTGATGGGGATTAAGATTAGGATAAACGATTTCCAGACCGGCTCTGAAGAGTTTATATCGTATCGCGACTGTTCGATGGATTGGGATTCGGATTCGGAGATCCGGATCTCCAAATGGATTTGAATCAAAAGATTGGAATCCCAACCGGGAATCGATTTTCCCGACACTAAACAAGATCCTTAGCGTAAAGATAAATACATTATATGTATCTTGGTGCAAGATGTATACCCAGGTGACAAAATTGACGGTTATTTTTGAAAAATGCAGTGAAATTGCCCTAAATCCCACCGATGTTTGAATGTATGGGTGCGGAATTTCGTATCGCCGTGTACATACACGGACTGATGAATGTTTTCTTCTTGAACATTTTTCTAAGCTTGCTGTGCATCAGTTTTGAGCTGTCATTGGTGTTTTCATTTGGTAATGTGACTGTGCATCGTCAGTTTCAGTTCGGCAGTGAATCAGAGCGGAGGTTAGCAGTGCAGTTCCTGAAAGGGTTAGCGGAAAAGTAAGGTTACGGCACGACCGCGTGGTCACGCCGAGCTGGAGCTCAGGTCAGAAAAATCCTAGCTGCCGCACATCTCGTTCTGTTGGAGTCAATCAAGCGGACCACGAGTTCTTGTGTCCTGACAACGGAAGGAATTATCCCTCCCGTGGCCGGCGGGTGGACATATGGCTATTATTAGCCGGTCCTAAAGGACGAGCCCCTTCATAGGAGTTCGGACAGAGTCGGTACGCCTCTGATTACGAGTAAGGGAACAAACGTTCGACTTAGCGTAGGAGGATATACCCCGACTCGCATAGCGAAAGAAGAAGAAGAAGACTGTGCATCGTGCGGACTTGTTCAGCGTAAATAAAAGATGATAATCTTTATTAATCACACATGTTTTCACGGAATAACAAGAAAAGAGGTAAGAGAAGCCTTTTTCCGGAAACATATTTAGCATCATCATCAACGTCGGTCGAATGTAGGTGTTGAATGAAAAAACGTCAACAAACCAGAGGTTTGTATCAAAACTTGTTGACACGGCGGGAGTGAATAAATCACAACCGTTGAAGGAAGTTTTGTTTAAAATGTTCCATCTCTTGAACTTCATATTCGATATAGGGTTTTTTGAGAAGTAGAACTTCGCACAACGAACTTGGTGGCTTCGGGAATTCTCTACAAACTCGCAACAAACAAGGAGAATGTGCTGATGAACGATGTGATCGCCATCGTTAGTTCGGTGCATATCTGGGTGAAATTCTGGGCACATACAATACATCAGTACGATTATCAAGGACGGTCGGAAGTACTGTCGGCGTCACGTCAGTAGATGTTGGACGTGGTACAGGAGAATTTCGCGATAGGTACGACACTTCCGCCGCAGGATACCAAAATGGTACTGGAGTCACTGTTGACAAACGTGAAGTGTTACATCCGAAAAGAGTTTAACATTGAAAAGGTTCGTAAGATTCAGGGGACAAGCTTATTCATTTTCCTATTTTTCTCGTTTTGGATTTCATTCGGGCTCACCCTTACCACCACAACGAAGCACGAGACTACGGTTGATGACACTTTGGCGCCGAGGAAGCTGATCAAGTTCATTACCGATATGCTAAACACGAAGCGAAATTCGAGCAAAAAAATGCTGTCCTGCGTTTCTACGATCCATCACTTGAGTGCCACAACCTTTAATCGGGGTTGTTTTCCTTCACGCTGCCGTTCGAGCTGGAGCCGCACGTTCTTTTGGGTTTGCGGGATCTCGTCCTTGGGTCCGACACCGAGATGGGATACGCCGGGGCACTCTGTTTGATTTATCACACCAATCTGGCCAAACTGTCACTGAAGCTTGAAAATGCGCGACGGTTGATGATCAACACTTTTACCAAACCGAAAGCTCCGCAGACGATCGCGAAACAGATTGGCTGGCAGGAGTCGATTGCTCGATTGTTGAACAAAAATCGGATGGAAAACCGCGTCCACGGAGGCGCGAGGGAGCAAAAGTAGGGTAATATTTTGATCGACATGGATGAGGTGGTCAAACGTGAAGGTGAATCGTCGGTGATCAATGGTGCTGGCGACGATCTGATGCGTACACGTACACGACGGTGGCGGTAAGCATGGACCGAAATCGTTCATGTCTGAGGAGGCAATGGTGATCAAGGAGCAGGAGGATACGGTGTAAGATGCGGTGGTGAGGCAGCGTCCACACGGCATCGTAGCGTAGCGATTTTGACACTCCATCGTAGTGTAAATGTTGGTCGAGAGGCCTTAGCCACGGCCATAAAAAATAGTTGACACTACGATGGAGTGTCAAAATCGCTACGCTACGATGCCGTGTGAACGGGCGGTGAAGAATATCACCTCTTCGATCACTTCCGTCTACTTGGTGACAAACAGGACGCGATCGGTTCGCTAACGTTCGCTAAGTCGTAAGAAAAACTCGTCGCTCAGCAGCAGCAGCGAGGAGAATGTTTCCTCTCAATAATCGGGTAGGTCGGTGATAAAAGATGTTACTTTCACAAAGCGTAGTGAAAAGTTGGATAGCAGCACTGGAAACAGTGTCGAGTCGCCGGGTGTGAAGTACGCTGAAGAAAATGACGCAGATAATCTCTTGTGCCTTGTAACGAGCAGTCTGTGGCTAGGTCAGACTGCATTAGCTTAACCATGCTCGCATCGTAGTTTGCGCTTGCATTCTCGAGATGGGTATTCAGGCTGAACTGATCGATCTTACTTGTCCTGCGGCACCGATAGAACGTAGCCCAATTGCCCTCTGGCATACGATCCAGTGGAAAAAGTGTTCTATGAAGCTACACGACGGAGTAATTTCGCTGCACTGTCATGGTAGTCCTGCAGAGCATCAGCAATGACTGGACTGAAATGTCCCACCTGCGTCTCGGTTTGCGAATAACATATTTCCACATCTCTCTCGATTCAGCCGTTTGCACTGTACCAAAAACAACATTGCGGTTCGAAGATAAACAGAGATGCGACTCTAATTTTCTCGATCAGAAGGCGGATTAAACAACATATGGATCAGCAGTATGAAAGCCAACAACACGTTTACCCAGGGCCAAGCAAGATTGTGATGAGGCAGTTTATCGATTATGGTAAGTTTACTGATTTATTTGCGTTATCGCTTCAGCACTCGATAATTTTTATTTGGAAAGTGTTATTTGCAACCGTCCAGCAGGTTTCAACAACAAATGCCGGAAGGTTTCTGCATTGCTCGTATTGACCGTTTGCTGCTTGTAGAGGCTATGATTTCGGAAGCGTTTGCTGCTTGTAGAGGCTATGATTTCGGAAACGAGACAGGACATACAAGCCAAAATAATGCTGGAAAGCCAGGGTAGGCCAATATTTCCAGTGACTGTATCGACGAGGGATGAACTTTATGCAATGATGATGCAGACGCTCTGTTCGCCGCAAGATGCAGCTAACCCTATGATACAGGACGAGCAGCAAGCTAGGAAGCAGGTTTACTCCATGGTAGCTCGATAAATGCAGTGTTTGCGATTTTGTTGCATTCGAGTTCATCGGGGAAGATTATCCTGTTTGCAAGCAAGGTAAATGTAAACAGGTAATTTTTTGTATATTTGTACTTTTCTATATTTACCTTTTCGTATTTTTCGTTTCATGACTACGAATTGCAACTAGACGGTTTTTGGAACACGCAAAGAAACTATTCCAGAAAAACTGCTGAGATTGTTAAAATAAATCCTCTGTTTGAATTCGAATTTATATTTTGTTTTGATTTGATGGCTTTGAGCTGTCAGTTCCGGAGTTGGGTTGGAAGGGTTCAATTTATAATAGTAAGGATCGGATCAGTGCACCCACGGTGGGTTCATTTTTCACGCACACACTTGCAATTTTGGCTTAATAAGTCTGCTATTAATCTTCTATGCAGCCCCTTTCTAAGCCTGGCGAAAATTATCTAAATCGTGTTTTCTGTCACTTGGGTAGTGCTGCTCGAAATCTGACAGCCTCGATAGTTTTAGATCTACGCACAACTCGAAAAAGTCGTTAGAAACTCCCAGGACACACAAATCTGGTGATAAAAACTATTTATGGAGTATGTAAAACAGTTTAAAGATTCCTATTCAAAGTTTTCTTTCATAAAGAATTCCTGATAAATTTTCGACTAGCGTGCACGGTTCCATTTGTCGTATACTTACTGTTTTATTTTTTTGCATTCGGTAAATCGGGAGAATCAATATTCTTGTAATACCCCTTTGCGCAACAATAATGTGTTTTTCGTTTATTTTTCACATGTGTTATAAGAATATCTCGAATGGTAGTCGGTTGTTTTATTAGAATACTCGTATATTTATCTATCAATCTTTGCACGCTTTCCCTCTCGAAGCTCGCACGGAACAGCTTTGCATATTTTTTCCCTAACTTTCCTGTTACGATCGCTTCTATTTACCACAACGAAGCACGCAATATTCTGCTCGGTATGCACGTTCAGAGGCACTATTGCACGTCGCACGGTTTGTCTATTCGAAGCGAATATTCAGTCCCGGTAAACTCGGTTTTTTTCTTCTAACCTTTCTGTTAAAGCACCACTAGCCCGAGCATTGATTGCCGTGTCAACGACCTAACCGTTTATCCCCATTAGAGGCCATTTATCTTGTACATTTAAAAAATAGCTCATCTTGATGCGCAAAGTAAACAGTAAATAATGTCCTTTTATCCTGTAACCATTTAACAACACCCTCGGCCACCTCATAAGCCTAGGAGAACCATCTTCACTGGGATAGATTGTATTTGGTGATAGCTACGTTACTTATCTAATGCATTGAAAGCTGCTTCAGTTGGACGTACGCATTATTTAATGTTTATCATCAAGCGGCTAAGTTTAGAGCTTTTTTCTGTTTAGCGGTTTGGTGTAAGACTGTCTATTCATTTTCATCTTTGTCTATTCCTTTTAAAGCAGCACAAGCATGGATGGTAGGTTGTTTTGTTTCCCTCTTTGCCATAAGGGGAACAGTAAAGTAATAACATTCGGAATATGTATCTCAAGCTTAAAAGGGACCAACTCAAATATTTAGATACATTTTTTTTCTTGTGAATTATTGCTAAAGTAGGAAAAGATAAAATCTATCGGCTCGAACCGATTCAGACATGATACCGCTAACATTTACAAATAAATAATAAGCCACCAGGGAAGGAACTGGACGAAACTCATAAGCTCATAAACTTCAAATGGTTCACAAGCACGGGAAGAAGTAACCGAAACGATAGCATCACATTTTTTACCAAATTCGGCATAATTTTCGTAAGTACCAGGGATGAAGATTGTTTCTAAATAGTCTATTCATCTAATTATAACTGATCTGTAGTTGTATTCACTATCGCATTCCCTTACTCGTAGGCCCTTTCGTTGTTTATCCCGGTCTCTCAGTTCACATCGAGCATTATGTTTCGTTTAAATTCATTCAACATTTTCATAGAACGTTAAAATCTTATCTACAAGTGTATCCGTGTTGTTTCTACTAGCTTGTGTGTAAGTGGATAAAACATATATTAATGCTTTACCTATTTTTCTTCTAGGGGTTTTCCTATTATTAATAGCAAGTGTTTTACTCCAGTGACCTCTCTACTTGTACGCTCGTGCCTTGTCGATATTCGAACGCTCCGCGTCGGAGAAACCAAGAATACTTTCGATCGCATTCAGGTGTCCCTGGGAGTTTTCCTTGTCCGTCAGGAAGTAGTAGATCGCACTCTTCAGAAACTGCAGCGTCACTTCCGGATCGACCTTATTTTTCGTTTGCTGTGCGTCAATCAAACGCTTGTACATGGTCTATAAATGGGAAGAAAAATAAGTATTAAAGTTAATTAAATTATATTCTGTGAATAAAATGTAAAAATATAGTATTTTTACGAAATAAAAATATAAAGCGAAAGAATAACGTAAGCATCACAATATTAGAATAATAGAGTAGTTAGGCGAAAATGTGCATTGCATAAATTGTGTAAAGAAAGAACTAGAATAGTAATAATAAGAATACTATACTGAACATGCAACGGATATAAAATATTGGCTTAGTTACTTCACAAGAACAACATGAACGAACGGAAACACTTTCTTGGCCCATGCATTTTGTTTAAGCTATGCGTTGGTTTTGAATCATCGATCACTCCCGAAGTATTCAAGATCTCAACAATATAAATTAAAATATGTATATAAAACATTCAAAAATTTAGAAAGATAAACGTTACGGTAAGTGTACAGAACGTCTAGTTGAGTGAAGAAGTTAAGAATATCGAAAAGAAAAACGTTAAGCAAAATATTGAATAGAAAAATCTCAGCGGTAGGAAAATCAAAAACAAAAAACCAAAATGGCGCTAATGTTCAGCATGAATGTTATTTACTGATTTTGCTAATTTTTTTTGTTTTGTAATCTTTTTACAAACCTTACGGGCACCGAGAAGCCAGAGTGAGATCGCTTCTTTTGCGCTCAGTAAAACCTGCGTACCGCCGTTTTCTTGCTGATAGTTCGTATCCTGCGAGAGAAGTGGATCGACAGATGGGAACATGGGGGGAAGGGAGAGAAGTGAGTTATGATAAGTGATTTTGAACAGTTCAACATATAGAGAGAACGCGAGCAATAGCAATAATAGAAATATGCAAAGTCCGAATTGATTCAATGATTTTTCTATAAGTATATCAAGATGCTAACAAGATTGAAATAAGGGATTTGGATTTTGTTGGCCGTTGCATTAATTTTAGATTGCCTTTTTATCGGTTGTGTTGGTACTTCGAAAAGGGTGTAATGAAGAAATGAGGTATGGAGCTTAGGAAGAGAGTGGGGAAGGTAGGCAAACAGCAAGAAGCAAACAGTGCAACAGTGATTCGGTGCCATTCCAGCTTGAACTGATCGCGTTTCCACCGTTAAAAATAACAGACAGGGTATTTTCGATCGGGATAAACAGTGATCATTTATCCTTAGTGAGATTAGAACTTTAATATTTGAACAATAGTTTTTCAAAATCATTTTTTCATACAAAAATCAATGCTCAAAAAGAGAGTATCAACCTCGCTTTCATTGTTCCAACAACATTTTTTGTAGAAATAAATCTACAAATCACCCCAGGGAAAACACAAAGAAGTATCATGAGTATAAGGACGTTAGTTTCTACATCCTTGAATATGGTATACATTTCCCAAATTCAGAATTTGACCTATTAAATTCGATAAAGATAAAAAAAATTGGTCCACGATACGCCAACATTCGTGTTCTCCATTAAAATAAACCGTAAGATAACAGTACGTATCAAAATAAACATCAAGACCCATTGTGGGATGGCACACAAACATCCTTTCACTTTCCTTGTTCGATATCGTATAGCTGGTTCGAAAGGAATCTCTGGCGCAATACCATCTATTGGTTAACGACAAACAGTAGCACACAACACAGCCACAACGAATGGGTGCGTATTGTTTCGTTTTCTTGTTGTACGTTGGTGGAACACATACACACCGATGTGGTACACGCATACACACACACAACACAAGACAACCAAAGCAGCCACCATAGCCGAGTCGCAGCCGAGCATCGTAAACGAAGAAGAGGCAAGGCAGACATCGCCCATATTCCGTGCGCTGGTTTACTCTCACACGCTGTACAGTTAGACGGTCTCAATTTTCCATCCGAATCTACGGTAATTATATTGATCTGTTCCACGAGGCCTCTACCATTCACAGCTGGAGGAGGAATCACCCTGTAGTTCCCTGATGGGGAAACGACGGTTTTCGCCAGCTAAAGCGCTCACCTTAATGTTTTCCAGTTCGTCCTGCGTGACCTGAAGCTGCTGCATCAGTTCCGGGACCGAGACACGGCTTGGGGAAGCACGGGCCATGTCGATGACTCGATCCGCCTGCTCCTGCCGTTCCGCCTCCTGGCCTTTGGTGTACATGTGCAGATACATCTTGTTCGCCTTGTCCTCCTGCTCGGCCAGCTGCGCCTGCAGAGTTTCCAACTGTTTTTCGAGCTCTCGGATGCGTTCCTTCGCCTGCGGTTGAGAATTTAAGGACAGTGTGTTAGGGGGGATTTGTGTCCTATGAGCTTCTTAAAGCCACCATAATACCTGCTCGTAGTCCGGCACCAGATCACAGTAGCGCGTGTTGGACTCGGCTAGCTTCTGGAGCAACACCTCGAACCGGTCGTTGTTGGAAGTGCGCAACTGCTGTTCATCCGTCTGGTGCTGCTTGATCAGCTCCTCGATGCGCTCCTCGTACAGCGCAATCAGGCGCTTCTTCTCCGCGTCCATGTCCTCGTCGCTGCCACACGCACGGTCCTGCGTGTGCACGTACGAGTCCTTCGAGTGTATCGACGACGTCGTAATGTCCTCGAAGTGGCCCGAGTCGGCGAACGAGCTCTGCATCTCCGACGTCGACAGCTTGTCGATGAACTGCACCTGGTGGATGCCGGCCTGCATGTGATGGCTGTGGTGGTGCCTCGGGCTCGCCTTCACCACACCCTCGTCGATCTGATCAACGATCGGCGAAATGTCCTGACTCGAGCTGGGCGTATTCACGTCATTCGTCGTGTTCTCCCGCACCGTCACCGCATCGCTCGAGTTGCTACGCTCCTCCGGCGAACTGAGCGATGCCTTGAACAGTCGCAACTCAACCACCTCCTTCGTGAGCCGCAGAATTTCGCTGTCCCGTTGCTCCAGGTCGCAGCGTGCTTGCGACAGGAGCTCCTTCAACCGACGGATCTGCCGCTGGGCACGCTGCGTTGGCGTCAGATAGTCGCCCCCAGTTTGCCCTGCATGGCTCGAGCAGTGCACAACGTACTTCATCTTGCGGCCACTGAACGTGGTTCCGTTGCGGGCCACGTATGGATGATCGCACGACATACCACTCGCCACCGAGCTGTAGCTGTGCAGCGAGTCTAGATCGTCATCCAGATAGCTGTTGACTGGCGACTCCGGCGAGACGGGCGGAGTCTTCGGGCTCAGTCCTCCTACTACTCCACCGGTGCGTTGCAATCCGACTCCGGGTCCTCCGTTGGGCGTAAGCGGTGTTCTAGGCGTTCTTTGACTACTGCTACTGTGTCCAGAGTTGGTAAGATTCAAAGACTGTGCAGGAAAGAATCAACAAAAAGTACATTACTATAGGGCCTTTAAACAGCGAGTCAAGAAAGATCTTAGTAGCCACATTATTACCATCATTGTCACCACTTATTTCCATAATCTGAATAACTCGACCAATCTCAGAAGGTTTGCGCAAGTATTTCTAAGACTTCGCAACACCACAAATATCGTCGAGTCTGCAGTGACCAACACCGTACCCCTAGCGGGTACCAACCCAAGCCTTGCTTTGGTACTTCAGTTAGAAACTTCCACTCCAGTGGGAAGTTTAACGAGTACCGCCTCACTTCGATATTATAACCTCACAGATTAACTAGTCGACAAGAGGAAGACTAGGTATTCCGTCGACTGCTATGATACAGATTTGTACTAACTCAGCCTCAACCGAAACGCGTTCGATTGACGCACGGTTCGCAAACTGCAAACCACCACTGGCTGTTCCGTAAGTTTCACTTCGACTGATACTGCAGCTGAAGAGATTCGCTCGAGCAGCTGAGGCCTAACCGACCACCCGAATCGTGTTTGTAGTTCGCGGCAAAAAAAAACGACCACTACCTAAAACATACAGCACACCTTACGCGTTTCCGATCAGTAACCGTGGATTACAAAACTCGTTCAAATCAGAAAACACACACAATCCGGAGACTTGCGGGTGTCTTCATGGCGATTGCGATCTAACTTCCGAAAAGACACCCACCACTACCGGGGACAGCGGGGCTCACTGTAGACGCAGGCCGCGAAGTTATACGCGGTTTTAAACCTCCTATTAACCGCCACAATAACAAGTCCGAGGCTCACGGCGCGATACAGTTCAGCTCACGTTCACAGTTCGCTGGCGCTTAGAGGAGCAGTTGCAGTAGTAGCCTTGTGTGTTGTCCGACAAACGGCACACCACCGCAAAACGCCACGCCAACTTGGCTGGTTTGGAAGAAACGAGGTTTCGGTCTTCGTTTCGCGCGGTTGTTGAGTTGGTATGGTTGCTACTTTTCAGCACGTTCGTTTGAAGGAAACTTGGAAACGGTCACTTTTGAGGTATAGCCACAGCAGCATGGTGCTTCAACACTTCTGCATGGTCATTGAAGAATATATTTTTCCCCATTAGAGAACGTTCCATCAAAGCCTCGCCACCAGTCATACGGAACAAACGACTTGCGAAATTCTTGATTTTGGGATCCAATTCCCAAGAAAACCTGGGCGATATTCGTTTGGCGACTCAACACAGTTTGGCAAGATTCCTTCTATCTGATCCTAGGTGGCTTAGCACTTTAAACACCGATACAACTCGACGCAGGCGTACAAATACCGAGACGCCTAAAGACTTCCGTCCGATCGGTCGGAATGTCCGACGGAGAATGGCCGCGGTTGTGGGACCTGATAAGCACCTGCAGCCGTTGGCGCAGATATTTCGAATGGCCAGCACCGTTTGTTCGGCGCAATGAGCCACATCTTTGCTTTGTTTTACGTAGCCATCGATTTTCTTGCACTCCCAGTGGTAAAAGAAAAGCAAAAGTTTTCGTTCGCTGTCGTTTTTTTGTTTTTCTTGAGGGGCGTTGTTTGTTGATGAGGATGATAGATAATGATGACCATGATAATGGTATCTTTTTCTTTTCCCACCCCCCAAAAGGCTATTTCCCCACAATCGGCGAAGGAATCCCGCCCACGAGCGCATGCCTCTCTATTACGGACAACATCTTGCTTTGTGAATTTCTATGTGGTTTCTTCTTTTTCTTCTTGAACAGTCTCCACTTTCCAACCGATCACACCGTGAGACTCATCTTCAAATATCAAACATCCAAACAACGATCAAATAGTGCTGAAGAGATAGAAAGAGAGGGAGAGAGGCGTGGGGCGCAGTTTTAATACCTTCTGTAGCTCCATCCTTCTCGTGCACCTCAAAGGAGAACGATTTTAAGTTGGCCCCGTCTAGCAGGGGGAGCATCTCCCATAACCATGTTGTATATGTTAAATGTAGATCAGCTGATCATGTTATGCAGAAAAACCAGTCCACCGCTAGCCGCAAGGTGCCCGAACGCGCAAACGAGTACAGTGGAGTACATGGCGATAACGATAAGACAACAGAAACCTCATCATGGCACGATCCATCGATCATGCTGGGATCAGCTGAATCAGCGCCCAGTAGCGCAGCGGGATGATTTACGATTATCGATGATTAGCGATGCGCCCAGCTTCACGGTCCGTGAAATTAAACACACTCTCCGGCGCTGCGAGGCATGCCGCAAGCCTTACATATTTCCCGTGCCAACGATCATTAATGGCAAGAGAAAACTGTTTATCATTGACGGTGGCGCTTGGGGATCAATTGTTTCAGATTGTTTCGCAAACGCTTAGGCGAAGGTAAATTTCAGCACTTATTATTATATATTAACAGGTGATGGGCCTGAACCTAATTGCCTCAGTCCGATGGTAACATCTCCAGTCAAAAATACTCAAAATGGGACCAAAAACCCAGAGCCGGAGAATGAATGTTTCATGAATGATGAGTAGTTCGATGTCAAAGGATATACTGCAGCGGTCTGCAGTAACAGACTCCCTTGCCAACCAATAGTAAACGCTACTCTGCATGGTAATTTGCATACAGTTTACCGACCAGTAAGTAACGAAAGACATGCGAAGCAAACACATTTCATACCTCGTTATTTGGAGAGCAATACTAGCTAAGTTTAGCATAGAGTTAGCTGCATGTACTAGTATATTTCAGTTAGAAAGGGATAGTGGTAAAAGTGAAACAGTGTAGAAAGCTAAATACCTTCCCTTCGTAAAACCAATCGCACCAAACCATTCCTTTCGAAAAGAGAAGGATTTGATTGGAGAATGTGAACATCTTGAAAATTAAACACTCCCAAGCCTTCCAGCTCGCTGCCGACATCGTCGATTCACCATCACCGCGGAACGATCTGCCTCGTTTGGTATGAATCGATCGTAGTAGCCTAAAATTTCTCCAGAATTTTTGACAGCTTTGTGCAACTTAGTTGATTTGTATGCAATTCCATAGTTTGTTGTCACTTCAAAGATTCCTTCACAGTTTAACGGTGTAGTTTTTCAAAGGTCTCCCTGGATTGTGTGCTCTTGTAAATTTCAGTACACTTTAACCGAATGTTACCACTAGGGACGCATATAACGTTCTGAAAACAAAAATACACTTTGAAACCTATCAACACGACCGCTGTGAAACATTGCGCCACATCTAGGTCACCCCTGGCGAAGGCAAGGACCCTTAGAAGAATTACGTAACGCCGCAGTACGGACGTAGGACACACGGGAACTTACCATTCCACGCTCATGCTTCTGGCTCAGGTTTGTTAGGCTGGTTTTCCGTAAGGCTCCACCGTGGGCGCAGCACACCTGAATCCCGGGCGGTTGTTGATGTTGATACTGTTGCTGCTTCTGGTGCTGGGATGGCGTGCCTCCTTTCGCTTTACACGGCACTGGGGACAGACAGTTGGCGCACGAACCCTCACTGTGTCCACCGTGCACTAGCACTCCGTTCGGAAGCGCACCGCCGGTGGTGCCATCCTTTCCGGTGCTCGACTGGACGGCGAATGAATCTACCTCGTCGATGACGTTCTCCGTGGCAGGATTCGCATTCGCCATTGGTGAACGTTGCTGCGATGGCTGCTGCTGCTGCTGCTGATGGTGGTTGTGCTGATGGCCGTGGGGAATCGATTTGCTGCCGATGTTGTTGGCACTACCGCCAGCACCGTGCGGCGACGAGGCGGCCGACGGTTTTGTCTTTACACCCGAACTTTGCATGACCAGATTGCTCGGATGGTTGACCAGCTGCTGCTGCTGGTGCTGCTGCTCGCAATCGCAGCACTCCGTTCGATAATGTTGGTAGTCATGGAAGCTCCGGCTGGTGCGCATACGCAATGAGTACGACCGGCGGAATGGCTGCGGCGAGAGCATTGGGATCCTGGTCGTTTCACTCTCGCCAGGATACGCACGGCGCTGCTCGAGCGGTGTCGCCGGTTTCGAAGACATGGTTTATCCTTTTTCTGGTGCTTCCCGCGCGTGCAACGCGCTCTGACATCCGGGCGTTACTACTAACCGAGCACGAGCGTTACTAGCGTTACGTTAACGGTCGACGAAGCACGTGCTACCATCCAACGTGCTAGTCTGCTATGTTGTAGCTAATGACGATGCTCCCGATGATGGTGTTGCGGATGATGCGAACAAAAAACAGAACTAAACTAAAAAAACCACCCCTCGCTATGGAATGTCCACCTGCAATAGAAAAAAATGAAACAAGATAGAAAAAGAACATTAACATGAGGGCAATACACGCCTTTGCCGGTTTAGAAAGTGCCGTTGTAAAACGATCAATTGGCGCCAAGGAATCGGCTCGGAAAAGGCAACCCCAGCGTAGTGAATGGTGACGGGAAAACGCCTTCAGTACCCCAGGCCGTGTTTTTCATCACACCAAGGTGGAGCGCAAAGTGAACGATGTGTGAATTGCTACCGACACGAATCCGAAGTAAAGATTTATGGCCGCCGGTTCGACTGCAAAGAACAAAATTGCCGCATCCCGCACATTTGGAAAACCTCCCACAGTTTGCTTTCCGGTAGCCATCAATGCCGTTCAAAAGGTGTGCCAATATCGGCCGTAACAAAATTAAGAGAAAAAAAAAGTCCAAACTCTTTATCGCCATTGCTCGTTCCTTTATCGTCGCGTTTATCAAATCACTAATTGTGTGATTTCTAGCTTTGGCCAAAGCGTTGTGTAATGTGGTATGAAATCCGGGAAAACATATGCCCACCCCATACGTACACATTTACGTTTTTTTTTTATCGTTCAGTGTGCCACCACTTTTCCAAACACTTTTCTACAATTTCCTCCCCTCGAGGGGGCGATTTTGTCTTTTGATGTTTTGCGCTGGATGTTGTTATTGTTGTCGTGTACAACTTTTCGCTGGCCACACACCACCAAATGTGGTGCTGCTTTCGAATTGATTAAACTTTCAAGGTTGAAAGTGACCCCGGGACCCCGAGCCGGTACTGTTTACCTTGTACAACAATTCGGTTTTCGAAAAAAAGAGAGAGTGTAGAAGTGCAGGTCCAAAAATAATAGAAATAGACGAAGAATTGCGGTAACAAAACGATGTCACAAACAGAGCGCACGAAACTTCGAAAAACAACTCCTTCCCATGGCGGTGCCAGGGGACAACTATCGGTTTGAAACCAGGTTCGTCATAACAATCGTTACATATTTCATTGCAGTCTGGTGTGAGTTTTATTAAGGCATATAAAACAGTTGTTAGGATTAGTTTGTCCCATGGGAAGGTACTAGTAGACTTGCGTGTATTAACTTTGGCAGTACAAGAATATCTACGACATTCATGACCTTTGAGATGATTTGAAATGACCCCTAGTCACGCACATCCTCCCTGAACCTCTGGAAGCGTTCGCTTATGTATTATTCATTGAACATCATTCACCAATTATAATTGGCCCGAGTAAAACGCGCACCAAGTATGTAATTAGCAATAAATCATTATTGATTTTCATAAACTGAAGCAATGTTCTTTGATACTGATAACTATTTCAATTGTTTTTTCCCAAACCAAACGACACTATTCAATTGTTGAAAGGCCGTCGAGACAAACTGACGTAGAAGGACCGAGTTTCAAATTTCCATTAAATAAGAAAATTTTAATTGATAAAAAAGTATTCCAATGCGCGATGGTAACAACTTGCCCATCCATGTGCATAATTTTGTGCGGGGGTTTTTCATTTTGTTTTTTTTCCTTCTTTACACACATTAACGGCATCTTTGGGGTAGGGTTTTGTGTTTTTTCTCCTTTTATCTGCTACTTTCTCATTTTCTTTTTGATGAAATGATACCAGTTCGAAGATGTATTCCAATGTTGCGCTGTAAATTATGCTAATTTTCTACTTTGGTTTGTTTTGTTTCATAAACATACCGAATCAGCTCATTTCATGATTAACGGTACTGTTTGTTAGTTCTTTAGTTAAATAAAACGCTAGCTTTAGCTTGAACGCTAAAAACTCGGTATTACCGAAGCAATAAATGAAATATTTATAAGACCACAGCATGCTGTGATCACAAAGATCTTACACCACATTGTAGTCAATCAAAATGATAATTATGTAAATGATTCATCATGCGATGACGCACAAGGTACGAAAGAAACTGTACTTCCTCAGGCCTAACGATCACCAATCAACTTAAATAAAATAACTTAAAACACAACTCCAAAAACCACACACACACCCACCAGCAAAAGCTCTCAGCTCAGTCGGCAGGTCGTTCACCTTGCTCACGGGGTTTGGTTTTCCGTGTTCACTTTTACTGTATTGCGCTGGCTGGAAAAGTGTGAGGAAAATCCGTTAAAAATACATGACCGCACACAACGCATTCCCACAACCCACGATGTCTCTGTGATCATACGGATCCGGTGTGTTATTTTGTCTGTGTTTTTCGTTTTTCACCGGAAAGCAGAGGGAAAAGCCAAAGATTGCCAAACCAACAGCTAACCCAAAACAATCGGAAATCGACACAGTTACTCTACTGCTCCAGTTGAGCGCTGGTCGCCGAATTTAGTTACAGTTGGGACAGAAAAGTGGAATGGGGAATTTTTCTGGGTTATGCGTGTTTTTTCTGCATCAAGCTGAGAAATTTCACCAAACATACACATATTTTAGGACACTGAAATGTAAACAAACCAATAACTTACAAGAGCAGAATATCTGGGGAAGAGACTTTATGTAAAGTTACATATAATGTACAGTCCGTGCCCTTTTTTCCTTTTCAAAACAAGAGAGAACTGCAGCTTAATCAGAAGAACCAGTTTCGTAATTTAATTAATTTGGATTGTAATACCTTTTAATTGGACAAATGTCCGTACCTCACAGTCCTTAATCAACAGACTGACTGACGGTTCGAACCATGGAGCAACTCCTTACCGCGAGATCATTATCTAATGGAAGAGATTTAATCTTCTCCTGGCATCATAAATTTTAACGTCGACCAGACCCTGTTGACGAATTTCTTTCTCTATTTCCTTTCTCGATGCGTTACGCAATCAATCAAACGGACTGACTGGGCTGGGAAAGAAAGCATGTGGAAAATGGCGCAGAAATAAATCTGCCCCACCTTTTGGGGAAGGAGAACCATTGTTATGGCTTTTTTTGCAACTGGTGAAATTCAGTTTCAAAGGATTTCTGTTTGTAAAAATTTCGATTCGAAAAACTGTTTTACAGCACCAGCTCAATATTTTTAAATGAAAGTTCAGTAAGCATTAGTTTTCAGCAAAGCGCGTTATCATCATCAATTAGTAACGCTCATGAATTTTATAATGGCTAACTATTTAAATATTTGACCACTAGCATACTTTAAACTCGAAGAAAAGTGAAATGAAAAGCATATGATGTTTAAGAAATTGTGCGAATGTAAAAAAAGATAAACGTTAATAAAAAGTTACTTGTTTCAGAGCAGAAAAGCGCATCTCAATTTTTAAAGTATAAATTACCCAGCTTATTAAAGTTTACTGGATATTTCCGCATGCATCTACAGCTTGGAAAAGTAATTGTTCTTCTTATTTTCGCTCGGCACCACCAATCGAATGCCGGCAAACATCAAAACCCAACCGGCGCGAATGCATGCCACGGATGGGTTGCTCCATCGCGGCTGGTGCCAATGTAATGACGCCTTTGGCCGTTTATTTTTAACCTCAACATCTTAGCCGGCCGAATGGAAGAAAAACTAGCTTCAAAAGCTAATGTACAATGCTCGTCACTGCCGGGCAAGTGCACGACGGTGCAGTGTACGGAAGAAAGCAGGTATGAAATGGCCATATCTTACGCTGAACCTGACGAATTGTGCACGGTGCACAATGCATCCAGCACTGTGCTGGCTGGGATGCGGAGGTGCACACTCGTGGCGTTACATAAATTGGGTGATTTTGTACCGTGCTCTCAATTCAGCTGTCGGCAAAGTGGAAACTTTCGAGAAGCATACGTACATCGACGTCGACGAAATGCAAACACCTTCTGTATTTTGGTGGCTGACGGAAATGCATGTTTCATGCAGGTTATGCAACGTAGAAAATGACAAAAAAAACCCCTGGAGGTAAGGGTTGGAATTCTGCCAAACCAGCCGCTTGTTTGCTCGAACGATGAACGGGTTGCGGTCGTTGCAGGTGCTGGTAAATTCTTATAAATTCTGCTTCAATAGACCCAACGTTGAGCCTGAAAAAGGCTAAATCATGATATATGTTCATCAGGCTCTCAAACGTTCTGATTTGCTAGCATTTGGCGAGGAGTAAGGAGTCCCTGGCCCCAGGTCGATACTTTATGCCGTTTTTGTGCCGTATAGGTATGCAGCAAACTTTCGTGGACTAAATTGGAATACAGTCACGTGACTTAAAATGTTTAACATTGTTAACGTTTTTTTTCATTGAAACGAAACTTTAGAATGCAGTGCATTCAATATTTGTGTGGGCAAGGGATTTCAACTATATTGAGTTAGTTTTAAGGGTTGATATATTGTATTTTTATTCGCCAATCAATGTCTCCCAGGGGCAGATTCAAATTGAACTAAGAACTTCATCAACCACCGATCATCGAACATTAAAATTTTTATAACCTCTTATGTTTTCATATCCGACATATAATTAGATACAATTAACGTTAAATCTAAAAAGAAAACTCCCAGACGCATGGAACCGCCTCCATAAACGACCTGAAAATTCCTCCCATCCATTTACCTTCTCCTACCGAAAAATTCTACCATCAATTTCCTTCCTAACGGTGTAATAGTACTCTTAACGAAAGATAGGGCATTTAATTGTACTGACCCAAAACAACAAGAAAATTGAAGGGTTCGAGGAACACAAATATCAAGAAGTTGGTATTTGAAAAGATGAACCATGGAACCAAGCTGTTGATTAGTAAAACCTATTACCGAAACAGTGGAGGAAATTTACGGATTATGGCAACGAACAGGCAATGTTAATGACGTAGAGCAATTATTCTGAAGGTACTTTATCTTCGAGAACAATTAAAAAATAATCAGCCATATGATTGACTGCATCGCTCAAAACTGAATTGCATCACGAAGGGGTTTTATTCCAGCTTCTGTTTAATCCCCATTATACTTTTCAGAGGTCATAAAACTTTCAACATATTTGCCAGAGGTCATAATAATTGGACAAATGAAACAAATACTAAGTCAAGGAACAAAATTAAATAGAAGATTGTCTAGTCAGAGTGGTAATGTTTTTTTATGATTGAAACGTTGATAATATGATTAAATAATTGAAAATTAAGAATTTTCAATGAGTTTTTTTTCACTTTCTTAGAGTTCTCAGTTGTCATCTAAATCCTAACATAGACTATAAATAAACCCCATTATTTGCCTTGGTTGTAATTTCATATTTAAAAAATCTAGAAGGAAGCTACAATGAACATAAATTTTTAAAGAAAATTTACTATATAACATCTTCCCAAGTGGGCTTGGCTAACGGACCGTTCTTTAACGACCCCTGTATGATAAAATCTACCGATCTGATAGAACAATCATCTTCGACTACCAAAACAGAAACCACCAATCATTAATGCCCCATCAAATGAACTGCTGGACTGTGAGCACGAAGTCTGGGAAACTCTGTTAATCTCCCGTTGAAAACTGGACGAGGGAAATCATTCCATTCCAACAACCTTCACGGGCTTCGCACGGGGGTAAACCGACGGAACACGCATCGCGTTGGCTTTTAAGGTATCGGGTGAAAATCTCACCCTGCGCCACGAGTTATCTCTTTTCTTCCCCCTCAACGTCGGTCGAAGTTGGTACAAATCGAAGGAAAATTCTCTCTTCACGGTAGTGGAGCTTTCGAAATGGGGTCGGCACCGATTTTTGTTTCCATTTGTAGGCCACCCCGCCAAGCGCTCAAGGCGCGGGCCACAATTAGCCACCGTTTGGAGCAAAATGTTTAGCGCGCGGTTTTTCTTCTCCTTCTCTCGTCTCTCTACCGGATTGCTTTTTGTTTTTCTCGTTTCCAATGCAACCTTGGCGAAGGCCTGGGCCTGCTCGCTCGACCGCGCGGAAAATGCACATCGCGAGGTTTTTCCTTCACCAAGCTGCGCGCTGCTCCTTCGGTGGTTTTCGATCCGGGGCGGCCATAAAATGGTTTTCAATGGAACTTGAGGTGCGGAATGCGGGTTGAATTAATCGAAGTTTTTTTTTCTTCATTTGTTGCCCTCTTGGCAAATCGCGACCGCGCAATGGAGTTGTCATGAGAAAATGCAATAGGCGCCAGGAATGAATGGATAATGTAAGGAGGGAAGACTGAGAGGTTGCTAATTTGCCGGCGCATAACACTTTCGACGGATTAAATTGCGGCCGGTGATTGTTTTGTGACAGTTCAATTACGCATGCTTTCGACGTGATTTGTTAAATCGTTGATGAAAGAGCTGCGATCAGTGTTAGTTAAATCCTGCTTGTATTAAACAGCTACCCAAAGACTTTGGGTATTTGACGTAAATAATCTGCTCAAACACAATCTGGCAATTGTACAATTTTCATAAGAGATCAGGGTCAAGCAAAAATAACATAACTAAATAATGAGCTCAGTTTACATACATCCAATGCACTGCATGTATGTTTTAGAGCAGTTTGTTTCAGGACCTAAAGTTACATCACACTTACATTTTCGGGATAGTCAGTATACTATCAGAGCATTATTTTCACCTAAGGAATTGGTCAAAGTTTAATCAGTTTCAGTTAACGTTGAATAAAAACTCTGGTTTAAGCCTCCGGAAAATCTCATAATCATCACCATTCACAAAGAAACGAGAGTTATTTCGATGCAAGTTGTTTACTTTTGATTACAATTTTTAGAATAATTTTTCATTTTTGATTTTAATGAAACCATTAGAAAACAAATATGCAAAAGGACATTAGTAGTACTGGGTAAATTTCCAATGTTGATAAACCTGTCACTACTTAACCTTTAGCGTTTAAATATATATACGACGATTCTCTATTTATATATATATTTCCAAGACTAATTATATGCTTTTTATTTCTATTGTGTGTGTTTTTAATCGACGGTAGATACCCGTTTGTTTAAAAATTGTCTTTATAATTTTTCAGTATTTAGCAATTGAAAATTGAAGCACCAAAAACAAGTTGCCCTGAGCGAATCAGACCAAAGCGTGCTAGCATGTAGCCTGGTTAAAGAAAGAAATTGAAGTCAAAAAGATACTTGCGAAAAATGTAAAACTAAATGCCCTGTAACCAATTTATGTAATCATTCAGTCCTTCAAAGCCTCATTTGTTTGTCTCGTAAGAGAAGCAAATTTATTTTTACCGTCACGTAAAGCTATTCTGTCTCCAACCGGACTTGTAATGGCTATAATAACCGTACCCTAATAGTCTTAAATATTTCTACTTCTCTCAATTGGCTTGACACCCGACCCTTGGGCATCAACATGGAGGCTATTTTCGATCGTTCCCCAGTTGGTTGCTTGTGAATCCACCGAATGACCCAACGGCAGCCTGGAAGGCAATTTGTGCAGCTCAAGTTCAAACATTACGCAACCATTTCCGTTTCCCATCGGGCACCTTCGCACAACGAACGTTCAGGCGTCCCCGCATTTAAAGGATATCACTCTCGGTGTTGGCGCCATCAACCTCATTGCATTACGTAAGCGAGCTGTAATGTTTACACTGTTCCAGTTTTTCTATGGCACGTATAGCTTTTCCCCCTCTCAGTTTTTCCTTCCACCTTGGCTAAACTGTGATGCCCAAACAGAAGACATTCCTTCACATAACATACCAGGCGGCTCTCTTCAGTAAACACACCATAGTAAAGTATACACAACTGCCAAAATATGATAGTAATTTACTTTTTCAGCAGGAAAAACCTACCTCCGAGCTAGTTCCTTGCACGTGCCGTTTTACGAAAAGCAGCTGCTCAACATAAACACACACAAACAAGTAGGAGTTTTATCATCCCAAGCGCACGATTAGCGTCTTCTTCTGGGCGGAAGCTGACGAAAAACACACAACCACGTCGCACGGAGGCATCTTACGCGCGATTTTCCTGGCCATGGTAACCGTTTCCATGGCTACCACCGTCGTTTTGGGGGGATCTATTCTTTTCTGCTTTGCGCTGACATGCCGCACGGTAGAGGAAAATTAAAGCACTTCTCACTGTTGCACGGGAAAAGCGCAAGGAAGAGCGGAAAAAGAAACCGAACAACAGTTTTCAAAAGCTTGCCGTTGGAAGATAGTTGTTTCTTTTCTTTTCGGATGGCTGTGGTCCAGTTTTCTAGTTGTGGTATGGTCGCAACTAATTACGGTGTTTCTTCGGATTGTTAAGACTAACTAACGTTAGGCGACTGAAACAACCGGACTGGGGGAAAACTTTGCCGATGGAAATTATGCTCGCGGAAAACGCACTACGCACACTGCTGCCTGTTTTCGCGTGCTAGGAAGAACCCGATTCGTTGAGGTGTTACGTAATTTGTACCATTTTATTCTTTTCTTTTTCTTTTGCTAAGATTGCTTCGTAACAATCCGTAGCGCTTGACGTCACAAAACTACAATTTATCACTCCGGAAAAACACGATTCATGACACACGGAAATGGGGACGCACTTCTTCCGAGCACTAAGAACTAGAAGCTGACAATGTCTAGTCTGGTGGAAGAGCAACGGTGTCGAAACTGACAGGCCACCATCCGCCAACGAAAGCACGGCATCGACTACGATGGTGAACTTGGCGATGGAACATGGATCGCTCTCAAACAGCGAGTCCCTCCACCCCCGGGCAGCAATTGCTTTTCCCCTCTCGACCGCACCGAGGAAAAACCACACACACACGGAGCCTGAACACCACGCTGCTCGCGGTCGGAGCACTGTCGAACTACTGACCGAGCAACGGGGACGAACGGCACGACGGAGCCTGAATGACTGCGCGAGCCTTCGAGTGCGCTGGAACATCCGCCCCGCCAAAAACCGCCACAAGAACCACAAGCCCGCGTTTGGCCCAACGAGCGTCCAAAAACCGAACACGAGAAGCAGGAAAAAAACCGTAACAAACGGTTCCACCACAACCAGTCAGCCCTGCCCCACCGGGCCCATCATCCGACTTGGGGAAAAAATAAATAAATATGTTTTTGCCGAAAGTCCGTCCATGCTGTTGACCCACCGCGTGACGTGTAGATGTATGCTGCTGTTTCGTTCGTTCATGATCCCGGCTGCACTCGTTTCTGTGCGCATGAAGTCACGCAATTGCACACGAACACTGGGCGGCAAATACATTGACGCCAACTCCATCTTGGAGTGGTGTCGTCGTGAACGCAAGAAGCTAGTAGAGCGTGGCTGGATGCCGGGCGCTGGTCCGAAAGAGTGCTTTTTTCCATACAACCCCTCGACGGTAGCATAAAATTGTGTGACAGAGATTGTGGAAGTGCGAGCAGAACCCATTTTGAGGCAATAGAAACCAACAAACTAAAAACAAAAAACAAACAGCCAAAGAAAAGGTAGCTCAAAGGCCTACAAAACCGTAGCAGAATGGGAGCATAGAAAAAGGTTTTAAACTACATACCTCAAGAAGACAAGAAGCGAGAGATCAGAACAGAGTACAGAACAGAGGAAGCAAAAGAAATCCACCTCCACTCAGAAAGTGAACGTCTTGAAGAAAAATTTGAAGGTACCCGACCACGCTGTCTCTCCGCTTTGACGAAACCGTTGCAAAACAGTTCGATTGCACGTGAAAAGTCATTTTCATTGCTGCAGGTTGTTTCCGTTCCAAAAGACCTTCCTAGTCTAACGGACACATGAAGAACATCAGTAAAATAAAATAAACGAAAAACCAAATCCACCACCGAAACGTGTGCAGAAAGTCCCACAAGACACAAAGAACTGGCTGGCCCTCGTGGTGGCCGGATTTAATCGAAAGGTTGACAAAGAATTCCCACAAATCAATGGAGGAAACCTTGTGCTAGCTCGCTTCGGAGCGTGGGTTTCGAGGATCCTTTTGTGGAAACGCTTACGTCAGGTGAATGGTATGGTGAAAGTAGACGACATGTCCTTGAAGTGCAGAAAGACACGAGACTATAGTCTCGAGCGATATGTAATCCCTCGAGCACATGCAAGCGAGGTAACGTTGCAGAGGAAAGATTTTAACATGGTCAATTCAATTTACTTCCAAAGCAAGGTAACTTTTTAGCGTGATAGCAAAAACTTACCTCGTCAAATAATGTGTTACCATAAATTGAATTGAAGTTGAAGATCTTTGTTTTGACAATTATTCCAAGAGTAATAGTTCTGTATAAGAGCACATAAATTTCAAATTGATTTCAAACACAATGGGACAATTCAAACAACTATCGTAGAATGAGTAAAGATTGTTACTTTTTATTGGTTTCCATCTGTGGTAAATTATATTTATAGTTTCTCCTACCATCTCAGTTAAACTTCAACAGCGTTGTATATAGTAATATTGTAAAAAGTTCTTTTTTAAAATATTATTTTCAACATAGGAAGATATTTTTCACCTTCTCTAACGTTTAACATTTGGTATTTTATAGAGATAGCTCTTAACACATGCTCTTAAATTAGGTTTTTTAGTTTTAACTCAAAAGTTATTAAATCCAACTGCCGCATTAACACCGATACTGTTGTTGAGGAAAAACTTTTCAGTTAGTTTTCCAGTTTTTCCTCTTTTGTTGCCTCCCGAAAGTGGTTCCTCAAGACCTCAGAAAGCAAACGATGAACCTGGTCGGATAAAAATTTCTCAATTACTTAATTTGTCTTGCGCAATCGCGTGCCTGTGTTCAGCCAACATTATTAATTAATAGCGCTCGCTCTGAAGCTCCATGCTAAATCATCGAGATAATTAACATGAGACATTACGCGCGTTTCAATAAACCAAACACAGTGTTCCGAGGGACTCCGGTAAGTGCCGGCTCGGCAATTCCTTTCGCCAGCGGAACACATTATGCTCGAATTGCTCAGTCCCCAACGAATTTAGCGGATGAGGGGGCACAATTAAGGGCACCATTGCAATTGTTGCCGCAGACAAATGGTTTGCACCAAACACCTTGAAACAATGAGACGTACCGAAACCGGGGGGAAAACAAATTCAATGTCAAACAACCCCCGTCTGCATTATCCATTCGCCCAATCAAACAAACACGTGGTTTATTCGGTTGGCAGAAAACAAAATGGTGGCAGAAACTCGTGAACGATCAATATGCAAAATGGATGCCATTGACTGCAGCGAATAGAATGGTTCCAATGTACACGCACTTCTCCGATCGATGGGTTCAATTTGCTAAAGATTCGAATGGTAAAGCAGACGAACGAAAGGGATACGATCAATTGCTGTTCGTTTGTTATTTTTCCCGCGTGCCACACGTTCAAATGAAGATTCCATTTTGGATGGCATACCATTTGCCAAAATTATCCACAGGCAATCGAACCAACGTTTTTGTGGAAGGTACCATATGTATAATTTCATTCGGAAATGACGATGCAAAGATAAGGTTAATAATTGCCATGCGTTATAATCACATTATCCGAACTAAAACATCTATTTTCGTTTTTAATAATTTCTACTATTCTCTTCTTCTTGTTGTCAGGGAAACTAATTCATTAGAAAATGAATAATTACGGATGGTTTACCCATACAAGTTTTCACTATGTCCAGCCTACCATGCGTATGGTAAAAAGAGTTTGGTTGAGTTATGCCTTGCAGAGGTGGACTTTTCCACGGATTTCTTTAAATTTTCGCTTATGAACTACTTTCTACTAGATTCCCCGCGGTGCCTCCCCTCGGTAGCCCCGCTCTCAACCTTCGGTGATATATGCATCGGACACGCTGGACGGATGCAGATTACACTCCACCAAGCGCGCATAGTCCGGTATGCTCACCGTGTCTCCAACAACCAAACACGACCCCAAAGCCACAACCTCAGTATACTTTCCACGCAATTTCGAACCACCACGGTGGCAGATATCACCGTCCCGGGGGGTGGAAAGTGACCTCCCTCCGACTCGCAGTCGGAAATTTGTCACAATTGGTGTGTGAATTTGTGCCGCTGGTTGGTTGGCTGATTTTAACAACGTTCGCACCGAGAAACAGAAAGTGAGAATAACTGCCGGCCCCATGAATGTCCACCGCGCGTGGACTACTACGTGATGAAATGTGGCGACGCCATGGTTAGGGCCGGTGGTAATGCGTGTCTTGCACAGTAAGAAACATCCGGGAAACAGACCTCAACAAGGGAGAAAATTGAACGAGTATTTGCCAAAAACAAAATCCTCACAAGCTTTACAGGAAACAGTTTGGCTTCCTTTTAAGAAGAGTTCATCGTCTCTACATCATCGTTTAGAAATTAATCTGTAGAAGGTAAACTGTCAGCCCATTAATTATTCTACACACACCAGAAGTCTATGATACTTAACGAAGTTTGCTCGAATGATAACTATTTTATGTTTTTCCCCCGAGAATCATTCACCAATTTTTAGCGTACAAGTTTTTTTTAAATAACATCTTATATAGCTAATAGCTCCAAAAAATTGACCAATTTTATAAATTAAAATAGTTATATAAGATTGGTAAAACGTGACAACGTGTCAATACTCCCACTTCAAAATTTAGGAAACAACATCAAACTTGCATTTTTGAATGAGACCCTGTTGCTTGCATTATATTCAGTGGATTCTGCATTTATGCAACAATATTCAAAGATATTATTTACAATATTTTCATTGAATTCGATTATCCATAATCTGGAATCTTTTTGGTTATTTCTAAATTTTTACAACCAAGCACAACATGTTTGTTTTTAAACGCACTCATGTTGAAATGCTGCCGAAAAAACAATACAAAAATAAATCAAACAATAACTTTTTCACGGCTCCGTGGTGGGTCACTCGTAATATCGGCCGGCCAGAGCTAAACGATTACGAAGTTGTAAGACACGTTTATGGGTCAAGTAAAATTAATTAAATCAAAACCAATCATCCGATCGTTTGATGTCGGCCTGCGGTGGTTGTTTTCGATTTGGTTTGGTTATTCCCCACAGCGCCCCATCGAAGCCACTAACACACCTCAGCCAGTAACTATTATTGAGGTGTTGTTTTGTACCCGAAACCAATATGTTACAATGATGTATGTTACATGAGCGATTGATGGATTGATTTTTAGGTTATTGTTGATGCTAGTTTCTTACCTTCAACGGCCTTTCAGCTACGGTGGGGAGTTTTTTTTGTATTTTATATTACACTTTAGGAACTATGTCTAGGTAATACTTAAAATTCCATCCCCTATATCCTAACATGATATCACTACTTAACTAAACCACATTAACTTTATTTAATTCACCTTCGACACAAGTCTTTTTTCTTTATACGACTTCACACAACTGAAGAAATTGTCACTCTTCACGCGCACAACACGTTGTATTCCTCTTTAGTAACGCTTATCTTATCATGAATCGATTCATGTGTTATAAATTATAGTCCACTGTTTTCTACCACAATCGATACCGCAGGTATCACACATTTTGAGAAGTTTTGCACAGAAAAAAATGTCATACGAAGTTGCAAAAATTTGGCCAATTTTAAAAACACGATTTAAGGTATGCTCAGTTTGCGGAACAGAATTCTCACAAATTGTAATTGCGTATCTAAAACACACTGTCCTCTACCACGTTTGAAAATCCTCTAGCTTCTCGCTCGGGACCTTAGCCGCTTCGCTGCTTTGGACAGATGTTTTTCGCATGACAAACAAACTTCGACTCATCACTGCCACGATGCGCTCGGTGCTGGAGCCGCCAGCAAACACGAGGCCCCTAGGCTTGTTGGATGATAGGAATTTTTTTATGTGGCGCTCGCAAATCGCACGAACACACAAACGTGCAAAGGTGAGGGCTAATGTGTATATGGGGGGGGTATGTTTTTTACTGAATTTTATTTTTTTCTTTTCCAAACCTTGTAATGAATCTTCACGATTACAAATCAGCGGTGATGGGCCCCCACGGGGTGGTGTGCAGTTAAACGGGCCAAATTATACACGCGACCACATACGCGCTACCGGCCGCGAACTGCGGCACGCGATTTGCCGACGTGGACCATGCTCGAAGTTTCAGAAGTGCTGGAACCATAGTATACCGCTGATAGTGATAATGTAGATAGCCCGAAAACGTGTAGATATTGGATCAAGTCTAGCAATAGTGTACAACAACCACAATCAGTAGGTACATTTTGTAAAATTCGTAAGTTAATTCATAAAAGTTTGCAATATACGATTAGGGTGAAGCAATGTTGTCAGCAGGCGCTCGCAGGCACTTCACTCGTTTGTAATGTTGAACCTGCAACCAAATTCAACTAAAGGCAGATGCTGCCATTCACCAGCTTTGTGCAGGATCGCTTGCAGTGGGATCGTTTGCGAAAATTACCGATTACCCCATTCTATCTGTCTCGCGCTTCGTCGTCGAGATGCAATTTCCCATTCACCAAAAGCGAACCGAAAAACTACTTGCATAATGCAGTCCACGCTGAAGACTAGCTGACATTGGTTTTTCCATGAATTTTCGTCTTTCCCACCAAGCAGTGCGACTGAAAATGATCGTTGTCGCACCCGCCCGACTTGTTGAATCACTTACGAAGGTCCAGTAACGGAAATATAGTCATAACCATTTAAACAACCCGACCATTTTCTCCTCTGGCGGAAAAAACAATGTCCAAGAGATATTAAATTCCTTTCTCCAAATTTTAGTTCTCAGCTTATGATGGATTGCTCGAAAAGCTCCTCAAGGGTACAGTTAAGCTGTAGAGTGAAATTGAAGCATATTTATGCTTCATTGTTATACTTGTTTTTCTCAGCACATTTATTAAAAGTTGAATCAGATTCAACGCGATGTTTTAAAAGGTGATTAATAAATCAAACCACCAATCCTTCAGTTCTTTCAAATAATAGTATAAACGTAAACAATTAGTTCTGTATACATAACGAATAGCAACCCAGACTGGAATAATTAAATCACGAAGAGCACAATTAAGAGGTAAATCAAAATTTTATGAATTTTACATTGTTGAAATCAGCGACATTATTATAGCAAGTCTATGTTCATCTCTATTAACAGAATTATGAAAACTCTAGAACCGTACAAACGTAAAACCCGTTATCGATAAGCAGCACATCAGTAGCTCGAGCAAACTCTTATCAGTGCATGTAATCGTTCCTTTTATCGGAGAACAATTTTTTCCACATGTTTTGCCCGACTGCAATTGAGTGACAACCTCCGATTACTGAATGGTGTTACTAAACCGTAGTAAAAAAAACAAAACCCTCCAAAATATAGAACCCAGTAATACAATTTAAGTAGCTATATTTCGTACAAAAACTTTATTCTTGTGTTTCAACTCTGTTGTTCTCGCTATCATTTACTGAAGCTTAATAAGTCTATGTCCTATTTAGGTACCCTTTTGAATGATTTAAGGATTAACAATGAAGGATGTAACTTTGATTCGTTACTTTGCACAACTTCTTCACTAGCTTTCATGGTTCTATGCATAGGAATGGTGAACGTCTTGGACATCCCGTCTCTACAATTCCTCATGGGCCTCTTCGCTCTCCTCATACTCGTACTCATCGTCGACCGGTTGCTCCTTGCAGTATTTAGCAACCTGTGAACATAACCGAATGTCGGTATCCTTTACGACTTCCTCCTGGAACATCCGGATGATATCCTCATCGTAATTTTCCACGATCTCCAGGCAAAGATGCTTCAGGGTTTTATTGAGGTCTCCCTCTTGCACGAAGTTAACGTGGGCCATGTCGGGGTTCATGCCACCTTCCGTCATCATCTTCAGCACCACAGGGCGGCCAGTTTTCTTGTAACGTGCCTTGGCGTAGTCGTCCATACGATCGCACACCGTCTCCATCATTTCCGTGAGGTACATTTCCGACTTGGCGTAGAGGATCTTTTTCTTTTTCTTCGATTCACCCGTGGTATCGAGCCGGTAGTCGCCTATTTCCACCTTTTTGTTCGGATCCACCTTGGAAGCGGCCAGCTCCATCTCTGCCATCGACGCCTTGCACACGAGGCATTTCAGTTCTTTGCTCTCGATCGGTCGTGCAATATCGCCAACCTGTCCATTGATCGCGGCAGGTCCGAGAACGATCGTTAGCCCCAGCACACCAAGTAGATAGCAGCACAAATCAGTCTTCATTTTTGCGGGGGTTTTCTTATCTATTGACGAACACAGATATTGTAAAAGGTTGAATGCTACTAGTAGATGGTAACTGTCGTTATGCTACTGAAAAAGGATACTGATCAAATAATGGACCGAATGACTTATATCAACCGGTTTCTGACGAACATTATCGCTTCGAAATGAAAATAAACACGTTTCTCGTCTCTGATTGGTTGATTCTATACATTGAACGGAACTGACAGCAGCGTTGCCAGCATCGGCATTTCAAATCAACTCCAGGGTTAATTGAACAATCTTCAAACACGTTAGTCACAACTAGAAAGAATGGCTTAAATAGTCTATTTAGTAATAAATTTGTTAGTCTCTAGGCCAGTATAAATATGTTAATAATCTTAAGTAAAAGATTTTTGAAAACAAATGATTTTTGCATGTAGCTCAAGGTTACTTTTACAAAGCTATATACAGAAGCAAATGTTGCTTCGTTAACGAAACCTTGATTGTGACATGATTGAACTGTCATTTTCGCAAATAGTGATGGGGAAATTGAATCCCTACAGGGATTTGAATCTTTCGATTATGAGAACCGGATCTTCGAATCCGAATCCCAATCCGTATAAACGCACAGTCACGCCAAAGCGTTCTCTTTTGAGGCGTCCCGCAAGTATAAAGAGAATTGTTTTACCCTACTTTTCAGAAGTCGGTTTACGCCTAGATTGCATAGGAAATCTGCTGCAAAAGAAGGAATAAAAGAATTCTGAAAAGAAGAGCGGGCAGTTCTGAAGAGAATTCTTTTACCTTAAAATAACGCTAAAATTTCTCGTTGGGATCCTAATCTGGATCCCCAGAATCCGATTCAGAATCCGGTAAAAATGGTCTGGTCCTGATGAAATGGGTTTGGTTGGGTAGAACAACTCGGATAACGGACATTGTACTGTATTTCTTTGTAAAAAAATAGGTTCCAGGAATTTTTCTAGAGACTATCTTGCAAATTAATCTTTGAGAGTCGATTCAAACAGTTTAGGATCAAGTCAGAAACGAATCAAATCGAGTCCCAAACAAATCAAATCTGATTCGAATCCCAATCGAATCAAATCTTTAGTATCTGTCAGATGGGATTCGAATTTTTTATAATCCGTCTAGGGATCGAATCTTCGAATCTTTCGAATCCTGATTCTGCCAACACTAGTCGCAAAAGAAACGAAAGTCATCGGTTTCTTCGTTCCGCAGCGAATGCATTGAATTGCTATTTCATCAACTGGTTTACTCGAAGCATACATTCCCTCTTGCCATTGTGTGCTGTAAAGTGTGGAAAGTGAATCAACTGTAGTCAGTGAATTACATCTTCTTCGTTAAAATGGATCGTTTGTTGCGACTTGGAGGAGCCATGCCTGGACTAAGTCAAGCTCCGCCACCATCGGATGCTCCGGTTGTGGACACAGCAGAGCAGGTCTATATTTCTTCACTCGCCCTGCTGAAGATGCTTAAACACGGCCGTGCTGGAGTCCCGATGGAGGTCATGGGGCTGATGCTGGGTAAGTTAAAGTTGCACATTAGAAAGCTTTAGGATATACGTTTTGTTTACGCCCGGCTTGCGTCTTTGTTATCCTTCGCAGGTGAATTTGTTGATGACTACACTGTGCAAGTCATCGATGTGTTTGCGATGCCACAGACTGGAACCGGCGTGTCCGTTGAAGCCGTCGATCCCGTGTTTCAGGCGAAAATGTTGGACATGCTAAAGCAAACCGGCCGTCCGGAGATGGTGGTCGGATGGTACCACTCGCATCCGGGATTCGGTTGCTGGTTATCCGGTGTTGATATCAACACGCAGCAGTCGTTTGAAGCTCTGTCCGAGCGTGCTGTTGCCGTTGTGGTCGATCCCATACAGTCGGTCAAAGGAAAGGTGGTCATCGACGCATTCCGCCTGATCAACCATAACACGCTGGTACTGTGCCAGGAACCACGACAAACGACGTCCAACTTGGGTCACTTGCAAAAGCCCTCGGTGCAAGCGTTAATTCATGGTCTCAATCGTAACTACTACTCCATTAGTATTAACTACCGCAAGAACGAGTTGGAACAGAAGATGCTGCTGAATCTACACAAAAAGTCGTGGATGGATGGGCTAACGTTGGCCAATTACGAAGAGCACTGCAGCATCAATGAAAGCACCATCAGTGAGATGCTGGAACTAGCAAAGAATTACAATAAGGTAATCGAAAAACAATGGCCTGAGAATGAACTGTCTTATTAATGAAAATCGTTTCTATTTTGCGCAACAGGCTCTTGAGGATGAGGAAAAAATGACCCCCGAGCAGTTGGCGATCAAGAATGTTGGCAAACAGGATCCCAAGCGTCATCTAGAGGAGAAGGTCGACACGCTGATGTCCAACAACATCGTCCAGTGCCTTGGCGCAATGTTGGACACGATCGTGTTCAAGTAATTGGGGAACCAAGCACACTACAGCTCACTAAAGCATACAATTACGGTTTATTTTTTCGATTCAATAACTTCCTTTCGTTCCATGTGTTGTGTTTGTCTTTTGCGGGAAAACGCAAAAAGATCAGATCTGTGTATCTGAAGGGAAAAGACTACATCGGAGAAATTAAAATCATATTTTATAGGTACTTATGATTCTGCGTTTTTGTGCCTTTTTTTAGTGATGACCCATGGTAAAAGAAATGTTTTATGATAGGAGTAGTTTTACGGACATAAGTTTTGAAATTTGGGAAAAACAAAAAAATATTCTCCCCGACGGGGAATCGAACCCCGGTCTCCCGCGTGACAGGCGGGGATACTGACCACTATACTATCGAGGATGTTGGAGGAGGGGTTGTTAACTAGTTATTTAGACGACGACATAACTTTCGAACAAATGTAAAACGCTTTGCAATATCAAATAGGTAGGAATTATTCGTAAAATACATTTTATAGAATACAAGGTTATATTTACTATTATTTATTCGAGTGACAACCAACGAAAATTAATATTTTACAAAACATCAAAATTCAAAATAATGATCGCTTGTGATGGCAACACGGTCTAGAGTAGAAATTAGTGATGGGAAAACTGAATCCCTACAGGGATTCGAATCTTTCGATTCAAATCCATTCTGAGATCCGGATCTTCGAATCCGAGTCTCAATCCATCATATCATGCGTGCCTACCAAATTTACCGATTTTTCATATTATTTGTTACTTTAACAATTGTACAATCAATGGTTGAATTGATCCAAAGGCTAAATCGAGCTTTTGAATGGTCCCCAGGACCATCTGGATCGCTATCGCTATCCGCTCCAAGGGGGAGCTGTTTCATTTCAGTTCCGAGGAAACTACCCACCACTATGCGCACAATTTGAGAGAGGAAAGAGAACTGAAAATTCTCTCGCAAAATCGCAAAATCTCTCTTTCGAAGAGAAAGATTGCGCATCGGGACCTTTCGAACTCTGCCGGCCTGGGATTATATGAAAATGACATTTTGATGTTTTCGAAGAGTATCGGTCGACCGGGCCATGACGCAGTATTAATTTCTCCAAAATTGGAAACGATGGATAAGTCTTTACTTCGACAAAGTTGTTGGTCTGCAAAAGACCTTTCGTTTGAGGGGTCTGTCGTAAGAATCGGTCCACAGAATCAAAAGTTATAGGCAAATTGGCTGTTTCGGCCATTTTCCCATACAAAATCATTTCGCAAGAACTAAGCAGCCTGGAAAATCTAACTATCGTTAAAGTTGTGTGTCTTGAGCAGACCTTTCATTTGAGGGGTCAATCGAGAAAATCGGTTCAAAGAATCAAAAGTTATTAACAAATTGGCAATTTTTTGCTTAATTGGCTATTCGAAGTATTGAGTACCTTGTTCCACCGGAACCGATAGATTTCCGAAGCTTTTCGAAAAATAAATTTTCTCAAAAACTAGATAATATAGAATGATCTATTGTTAGACAAAGTTGTGTGTCTTGAGCAGACCTTTCATTTAAGGGGTCACATGTACAAATCGGTTCAGCAGTTATAAAGTTATTAACAAATTGGTTATTTCAGCAGAAAATACCAACCAAGGTTTCTGCACCTACGCCTCAGAATTTCATAAACTAAGAGCTACCGAAGAGTCTTTGTTGCACAGAGTTATCAGTCTTTAAAAGACCTTCCATTTGAGGGGTCTGTCACTAAAATTGGCCAAGCCACTAAAAAGTTATTGAGAAATTAGTTGCTTTAGCCATTATTTACAGTTGTGACCAAGGTTTTTGAAGCTTGTTGATGCCAGTTTGGCGCGAGTTTCGTTCGTAGTGGTGGGTAAACCAAATCCCCAAATCCGAATCCCAATCCAAGAACAGTCGGAACAGTTTAAGTAGCGTATACTATAGTGCTCCAACCTGTTTTGAAAGGCCTGGTACCAACGTATTTGGGGGAAAGGATAGTGGTTTGGGGTCCGCGACAGCCGAGCGGTAGCGCCGGTTAGAAAATCGGCCCATGAGCGCCGGGGCTCACCACTTCGACGGCGTGGGTTCGAATCCCAACCGAGACCGGACCCTCCCCTGTACGAGAGGACTGACTATCCACGTACAACAGGGAAACAAGTCTCGTACGCCCTCGACGGGGCAGGCATGACCAAGAGGTCGTTACGCCAAGAAGAAGAAGAAGATAGTGGTTGGGTCTGACGTGCATCGGTAACACACTCGTAATGGAACGCTCGAAATTCGTTGTTTTTCAAAGGAGTACAATGGTACAACAGGATGCCGAGAGAGATTAAACAAGCGCGAAATCTTAGGGAGTTCATACGCCTATGTGCCGTATTCGTGAAGAGGGTTGTCAGACGCTGTGCTTGCAATGTATTTAGTAAATGTTGTAGTTTTTGAGCCCGTAGTATTGCATTTGTCAACATGGTCTTTGACTATGATGATGATGAGTAAAAAAATGAACAGGGACTTTTTATTTTTATTATTTAATTTAACTGAATAGAATGAATTAGTCTACATAATTTTGAGACACGCGCGCGTAAACGAGGACAATTGGTGGACATGGCTGTACGGAAAGAACTAATAGTATCTACGAGGGTTGCCTTTTAAGTTTCGGGATTTGGAAAAACTGGTGATGCAATCTGTTAATTAACAATTTTATCGTAAAGTTTGACGTTTTTGAGGTATACGTTCTCAGAACGTTTTGACATACGAACGCTATTTGTGTTGTTAAAAAAATGTTAAAAATGTCATTCGATACGAGTCTTTTTTGAGAGATCTTCGCTTCTTCAGGTGTTGAAAAACGTTGAAATCTCTGTTTATTTTTTACGTACGGGAATTAAAAGAAGTCATTTGGTGCTAGATCCAGGACTATATGGCGGATGACTCATCAAATCGATGTTTTGAGTACTCAAAAATGCAGTTGTTTGAGCCGATGTGTGAGAGCTCGCATTGTCGTGGTGACGGGTGATCCGTCGACAGCGGTGGAATTTCCTGATTTCTTGGAAGACAACTGGCAAACAAATGGTTGTGTACCACTCATAATAGACTGTTCTGCGTTGTTCTAGAGGTTTGGTTGCGATATATCCAGTTTTTCCGAAAAAACATGCGACCATTTGCTTAGAAGTGCTTCGTGCGTGAACAACTTTGGTTGGATTTGGCTCATCTTGAAACACCCATACAGTCGATTGCAGTTTAGTTTCGGGTTCATTCGCGTAAATCCACGACTCATCACCTGTCACGATATTAAAGACGAGTTTTGATGCACCACAATCATATTTTTCGAGCATTTTTGCCGACCAATTGACACGAGTCTCTTTTTGAGAGATTGACAAATTTTGTGGAATCCAACACCAGCAATTTTTTTTGACAGTTAAATGTTCATGCAATATTAAGTATGTGCTGGTCC
Source organism: Anopheles ziemanni (assembly GCF_943734765.1). Taxonomy (NCBI): domain Eukaryota; kingdom Metazoa; phylum Arthropoda; class Insecta; order Diptera; family Culicidae; genus Anopheles; species Anopheles ziemanni. Next base: position 25,847,349 of record NC_080705.1, on the reverse strand, counting down.
CAGTAATACCTAAGGTTGTCTCTATCTCACAAAAAGTCACATGACGATCTTGTAATATCCGTTCACGCACAGCATCAATTGTTTTCAGAACGAAAACTGATTTTGGACGACCTTCACGAAATTCATCTTGAAGTGAACTCCGACCCCGATTTAATTTTCCAAACCATCAATAAATACTGATCATTGATGGAGCTTCATCACCAAAAGTTGAATTAAGTTCATTCATGCAATACTGCTGTGTCAATTCACGTCGAAAGTTGCAAAAAATAATCGCATGAAAATTTCCACGACCCAATTCCACAATTTGGCGGACATTGACACTTTAAACATTTTTTTAACAACACAAAAAGCGCTCGTATGTCATAACGTTCTGAGTACGTATAACCTCAAAAACGTCAAACTTTACGATAAAATTGTTAGTTGGTAGATTGCATCACCAGTTTTTTCAAATCCCGAAACTTAAAAGGCAACCTACGTACACATCTCGCTGTAGTTGGGTCCCTTTCTGTTTTTGACAGTGGCACCACATTATCAACCAATGGTAATTGGCGGGGGAACTACAAACAGAGCAGAAATATCCTCTTACACTCCGGAAAGTGGTGCCTCGTTAACCTTGGGGGACTCGGCGATTTACCTTTCAAGGTGAAGGGACGAGATCAGGTCCCGTAAGTAGCACTGGTGGGTTTCACCACACTATCAATCATTGATAGCTGGCGGTGTTAATCAGAACTGTGCGAAAATACCTGCCCTACTCCGGAAAGTGGTCCCCTTTTGCTAGTTGGGAAATCTAAGATGTACCTCTTTGTGCAATAGATGGCGACCGTTGTATGAATGGAGCAGAGTTGGATGCGATTGTTCTGGAGAGTAATGCCCCAATGACCTCTCTCGTTTGATGATTTATATTCAATATCGCAAGATACTTTCGTCCCTCTCAAACCTATGTAGGGGTAAGCGGTGGGACTTATCATCATCATCATCATCATTAGCATCATCATCATCATGTAAACAAACCAATGTCGATCTGAAAATTGTTTATCCTAATCTGAATCCCCAGAATCCTATTCAGAATTCGGTAAAAATGGTCTGGTCCTGATGAAATGGGTTTGGTTGGGTAGAACAACTCGGATAATGGACATTTAACTGCATTTATTTGTAAAAAATAGGTTCCAGAAATTTTTTTGCAGCAAAACTTGCAAATCGCGCAAAAAACTCAATCTATGTCCATTGGACATTCTACCCAGCATTCGATTTGAGTAAACTTAAATCAATTACGTTGTCTCTAGATCGACTCGTTATGTGACTAATTCGACTCAAATCATTGTGAGTCGATTCAAACAGTTTAGGATCAAGTCAGAATCGCAACAAATCGAGTCCCAAACCAATCCCAATCTGCAAGGTCTGGCTTAAAAGACCGATTGACTCAATTTACAATACAGGGTTGAGGAGTTAGAATGGTTTTTACTGCACTTGGCTTCTGCTTGTGTCCGTGTAGTTACATACTGTCAAGCGGGATTTAAGTGCATTTCGTGTAAATTTCAATCTGGTTTAGGAGGTTCTTACCCAATCTGCAAGGTCTGGCTTAAAAGACCGATTGACTCAATTTACAATACAGGGTTGAGGAGTTTGAATGGTTTTTACTGCACTTGGCTTCTGCTTGTGTCCGTGTAGTTACATACTGTCAAGCGGGATTTAAGTGCATTTCGTGTAAATTTCAATCTGGTTTAAGAGGTTCTTATTTTTCTTCCTTGAATTGTATTTCTGTCAAAGCGAAACAGGCACGATGAGAATCGTAAATATTTGGTTGTTTATTTCATGCAGCTGACTATCGTAGCATCACAGATCAGTGTATTTTAAAGCATCCAATCGATACAATGAGCGAAGAGGGTGAAAAAATTAATCACAGTGAAGAAAACAACAACTTGCAAGAAGGTTCGGCAACAGCAGACGACACAGCTGAGGCAGAGGTAATGTTCGTATCATCGTTCGGAAGATTAACTCAACGCAGTGATCCCGCTTTCATCTTCAGCCATAATTGTTTGTATAACAATCTGTGTTTTTTTTTGTTTAACATCAAGGGAATCTTCGAAAGATCGAAAGAAGAGGTTTGAGCCAGTGGTTGGGGCATGGCTCATTGAAGAGCATTGACGCCCAAAGCCGCCTGGCTCTCGCAAAGCTCTTGCGCTAGAAAGCTCCTGTCAGAACGCATCAGCTGGCACCTACAAGACAACCTACCTCCGGTTAGCGGCCCGACGTCGAGGCCTCCGAGACGGCCGCTTCCTTCGCCGCCGTCAGAGGACTGCGGCTAGTCTCGTCGACTGTCACCTCCCGTACAGCGTCACTGCTCTTACTTCTGGAACGGCTGGTGGTGCAGTAGCCCGCCTCCTTGTTCCTCGGTTGCCTGCTGCTTCGGCTACGGTCCTCGGGATCGGCGCGAGGCTGTGTGCTGTGCAATGGTGCTGTGCTCACAACAACTCAACAACAACACACTCCGTCAACTCCTTCCGTCGTGAGGACGATTTGCCCAACAATGCGCAAAATCCACCCCAGCAGGAGGATGTTTCGAACGGACTCAACCAACTGTGTCATGCGCAGGGGAATCAAATGAAACACTTGATGTGGAACATCTTGATACAAAAGATTTGCATGAGGGCTGACCGCTAAGCAAAGGAATCATCTTCGAAGGGCCGACCGCAAGACCACCTGATAATTGGTGTTAACGCGTTCTTAGCGGAGGATATATCGAACGATGTCGATGCGTGACTGCCGATATGAATGTTGAATAATTTGTCCACCTCGATTGCTCGAAATGTAACAATTGAGTTTCTTGTTTTACTAGATTGAAAATAAATAAAAAAATCCGCAAAATCTTTTCTCAAAGCGGCTGTTGGAAAGTATTGGAATTAGCCTCATTTTGTCATTTTGTATTTTGACGTGGGTGTTCGAAAAAAGGAGGGACAATTTTTTATTTCGAATTTTCGAAATCCCCACTTTTTGACTTATGCGGTCTTTTAACCGTGTTATTTAGACGTCTTTTAACGGTCTTTTAAACGATTAAAAGACCACTAAAAGACGTCTTTTAAAGTGACGTTTGCAGCTTGGGATCAAATCTGATTCGAATCCTAATCGAATCAAATCTTTAGAATCTGTCAGATGGGATTCGAATCTTTAGAATCCGTCAAATGGGATTCGAATCTTTAGAATCCGTCTAGGGATCGAATCTTCGAATCTTCCGAGTCCCGATTCTGCCAGCACTAGTAGAAATGACAAGTTTACGGAAAAATCAAATGTAACGACAACAGATTCGGTCGCGAGGAAAACAAGCATCTACTTTGCATATACTCAAGTGTCGCGGGTTACATTTTTGTTAAAGATTTTTAGTGCTTCCAACATAAAAACTACAGTAAGCCATGGAACCAATGACACTGGGCAGCCCGAGTGGACCGGGAGGAAGCAGCGCCGGCTATTTACCCTCCTTCCTGATGGGTGATCCGCCGACCACGCCGCGTCCGAATACGCTCTCGCCGACACGGGGCCGATCATCGCTGGCCTACTCGCATGGAATGGCTGGATCACCACCGGAAGGGCTCCGATCACCGCCGATCCTACAGCAAAGTCAACATCATCAGCAGTACCAGGGCCAGTTTTCTTCTCCGTTCGTTCTGCCTCACACGCCTCAGGGCCACCAACAACAACAACAACCACAGCAGCACGCACAGCGATTCCTGCAAAACTCGACCGTTCAAGCGTCAAGCCTTGCAAATCAGTATCGGAATGAGTCGTTCGATGCAAACGCCAGCACGGCTGGACCGCCGACGCAAGGGTTATTCGACTCGTGGCGAAAGGAGAAACAGATGCTGCACACACCCGTCCGTGGTCCGTCTGTTCCTGACGTCGCCAGCCATAATCTGTCTTTCAACGAGTCGCTGCAGAATCAGAGTGCGTTCAATGCGTCCCGTGTCATGTCCCCGATACCGCACACGACGGATTTTAATCGCACCACTAACCTTCCGTCGCCTTCGAGTTACGAAATTGGTAGTAAGCTGGAGCAGCAGGAACACAGCAACTGGGTGACGGTGTTCGGATTCCCGCAGAACGCCACCTCAATCATCCTATCGCACTTCATGGGAATCGGAACAATTCTGGACAAGCAGCCGGCACTGCAGGGTGGCAACTGGATCCATTTGCGCTACAGCTCGCGCATCGAGTGCAACCGAGCGATCAACTTCAATGGGCGCATCGTTAGCCCGGGACTGATGGTTGGCGTACAGTATTGCACCGATTCGTCCATTACTGGCAAAGAGAATGATGCCGATGGGTTGGATAGATCCCAGCGGCCCTTTTCCCGTGTGCGCTCACTAATGGACGTGTCTTACACAGCCAAACAGCAAGAGAATGCCGTGGTCGGTTCACCGATTGCGGCGAAGCGATCGAACGGCATCGTTAACAAGGCGATGGACCTTTTCTTCGGATGGTAGTAGGCTCAGGGAATGGTTGAGTAGGCTCTGGTTTGCTTCCTACGGGCAGGCAACAAACTTTCCAGCAAACTTATGCACGACAATTGAAAACACAACATATTACGGGACAAAATCTGTGCTGGGGGATGGAAATTTATAAATTGTTTTTGAATGTGAATCTGCGTTAATAAAGTGAATAATGCTCGAAAACTGTAAATCATTGATTAATTCAAATTTACAATTGCTTAACCAGGATACTCATTGGAGGGAACTGCATTATCCTGAAAAATAATAGTTTAGCCCTTAGCTTCAATTTTTCATGCGTAGAATTTTCCAATCGTTCAAATCAAGATTTATTAAATTTTCGTAAAGCATAATCTAGATTAAAATAACTGAAAGATCCTTGGATAGCCTTCCTAATGTTGCCCGCTATACGCGCACCTTTTTTCCAATGCCAAGTCTTTTGTTTCCCTTCAGGCCAACAACTCGTACAGATAGCTTGCACATTCGTTGAGCTTTGCGAAGTTGGGCTGCTCGCTGCTAATGTTGAAGAGTATCTTGTCCGTCAGCGCACCGTTCGCTTTCAACGTATCGGCCACCGCACCCATCCCGGCTCCCTTGATGCTCAGCAAATTACCGAGCGCCTGGTAGGCCCGGTACGTCGCCTCGTTATCCGTCAGCCAGCTGAGCAGCTCCCCGATGGTACCGCCCAGCACCCTGCAGAAGTCGACGGACGTAAGCTTATCCAGTTGCGTCATCGAGAGGTTCAGGTAGAAACTGGCCAACGCAATTTGAAGGTTAGCACTGCCACCGCGGATCATGTTGAATCGATCGACGATCGCACGGATGTTTTCTACTACCACGTTGCGACCGGCCTGGTGCGCTAGCATGTTTGTGAAGCAACGGGCGGCCATCAGCTGGTTCGCCGGCAGGTGGTTCACATGCTGCAGAAAGGTGCTGAAGAAGGCTGCATCATTGAACAGTTCGTGGCAGGCGCGTGCCTCACGCACGATCAGCCGCGTTATGTCCATGATGGGGAACAGTTTCTCCGTCGGCCAGTTGGTGTAGAGAAACTTGAGTGCCGTCAGGCAAACGGAGTTCTGCTCGGGGGAGGACACTACTTCCGCTGCATACCGTACGATGTCGTCAAGTGTGTCATCCGACATGCGGATACTTCCGGAGGGGTCCTCGATATTGCTGTTCAATTCCCTACGAATACAATATTCTTTTATTGATGTTTACAGAATTTTAAAACCAATATTCACCAGGTTAAATTATTTCATTTTTTCAATCAATCAAAGTAAGCACAATAGTTTGAATGAATTGTATTTTTAGTGAAAAAAGCGAGAATTTTAATTTAAGAACCAACTATTAAATACTACTGTTAGAATAGTTGGTTGTTTTAAAACAATAGGTTAATGTGCTAACTAAAGTTCATAGCAATACGTGTACTTACTTTAGCTTTACTAGCACCTTCGAGAGATCTGCATTTTCCAGCATAACGTAGTGGTGATGGGGGAAGTGAGTATTACTTTTTTTCACCTCACTCGATCCGGTTGTGTAGCTAGAGCCACCGGTAAAAGGGTCCAAGTTTCCGGCCCCATTAGCTGGCTTGGCTGCGTTCGTTGAGAGCGAGACGTTCGGTGTTTGCGTGGTATAGCTCGAGCCACCCGTGAAAGGGTCCGTGTTGACCGCGTCGGGCCGAAACTGGGACGCTTCCGCCGACGAACCGGGCACATAACGAGACCCACCGGTGAACGGATCGTAATAGCTATTTCCTATCGCACTCGCCACCGGTGCATTGTCGGAGTTTTTCACAATGAAATTGGCCACCTGCTCGAGGTAGACTTGCGGGAGATTATGCTTGTGGATGAACCGCTGCGCCACAAACCATGGGTCCTCACCGCGGTTGTAGGGAAGCTTCAGATTGGGCGCATCGTCGGAGAGGTTGACGGAAAACACGTAATCGTACTCCCGCCCTTCGTACAGCTGCTTGCCGGTGTCTCCATCGCTCGCGCCCATCACGTCACCAACGCACTCCCACTTGCCGTTCGTCCACTGGTAGCAGAGAATCTTTCCGTTCGGGTGTCGCACGATGCGCGTCTGCCCGTCGCGGCCCTCGGAGAGCAGCGATTCGGGACCGGGCAAATCGTTCACATTCATGCCACCGAGTTGCTTGGCCGATTCAGATTGACGCACTTCGACCGCTACACGGTACGCTGCCTGGAGCTCATCGGAAGCCGCACGTTCTGCGCTGGCCGTAAATACTCGCACGGTGGCATCGCTAGTGCCGCTCACGATGTCCCCGTTGCGTAATCCCGCCAGCGCCCAAACGGATTGGGCCGGCATTTGTAGAGCCTCACCGAGGGCGCCTTCCTTTAGGTGCCACATGCGAATGGTACTGTCTTCCCCACCGCTGACGAATATTTCATCGCCCCACGCGTCCGACCGGGCAATGGAGTAGATGTAATTGCTGTGACCATGGAACTCCTTAACGCACTCGTACGTATCATTCCAGTAGCGAATGGTGGCATCGTTCGAGCAGCTAAGGAATCCTCCCTTCGGCAACGCACAAAGCCCCCGCACACAATCCTTGTGTCCCTTGAGCACCACCAGCTTTTCGCCCTTTTCGTTCCACACAAAGATGTTCTTGTCGGCCGAGCCGGTGATGTACTTGCCGTTCGCAAGGCATGCCACAGCCCACACGGCTGCCTCATGGCCGACAAGCGTCAGGTTCGTCATCGAACCGGGTGCATTGGTCCAAATTTTGGCCGTCTTGTCCCAGCTGCCGGAGATCAGTGTCGTCGCGTTGTGTCCCGCTGCCAGCGCACATACCGTTGAGGTGTGTCCTTTCAGCACCCCGATTGGCTCCGGGGGGCCAGGATACTGGAACACGCAGATCGTCGCATCGTTGCTTCCGGTGCACACCCATCCGTTCGCCTCCACCACCAGCACCGCGCCGACATAGTTGGTGTGGTTCTTTAACGTTGCCGTATCTTCATAACCATTGCTGAAAAAATTAATCATGAATCAAACCAGCTACCCATCGCAGCTTTTGTGTTTGGTTTGGATTTCCCAATGCGTACCCAGTAGCACTCCAAACCTTGGCGGTTTTGTCGCGGGAACCGGACACTATAAAGCCTTTCCCCTCGGCTACCGCACGCACGTCCAGCTTGTGGCCCGTCAGCTCGCAGGACAGCTTAAAGTCTTCTATTTTGACCATTTTGCGTGATCCGATTCAACTGCCCTGTTCCGTGCACGTCTCACACGATCACCTATTCTTCGTTCAGAGCGTTGGTCTAAATATCCGATAGTTCTGTGTCTTTTTGCGAAAGCGTACAACTGGTTCGCTTGGGAACTATGTTTACCTTTTTGCAATCGCAACACACAATATACCGCCAGCAATTTGTTCCGAACCAATTGAAAACTACCAACTCACTGCCGGCGACTGCAAGGGCTAGTGCGTTGGAGGAGGATAGAGCATATCGAGACTACTGCTTGGCTTATGAGTGCGAGCGAGAAAATTGAATAAACAGCAAAATCATAACGGAGACTAGCGCTGTCAAAAACAAATGTCACGTTAGAAAGTTTTAAGAAAATGAAAATTTTATGATTTAGAAAGTTTAACCTTTGGGAATATTTAACCTAAATGTGTAGTATGCTTTCCAGCAATAAGAAAACTTTATTTGCAATGTTTGATATGCGTCAACCAAGACCTCTGTCTTATTTGATCCACGACTTGTGTTCCAAAAGTTCCAATTTGGAACCGAATTCGATTTGTTTTCATGCCGTCACAACAAAACAGCAGCAGCAGTCAAGCAATCGAATTGTGTGCACCGTGTCCACAAAACAGAGGGGCTGTTGTAATTTTGGGGAGCCGCTCCGGTTACTGAAAACGCATAATGGATTGCATCGTTTCGTATTCGAAACAGAAGCCTGTTCCACCAATTCTGTAAAGTAAAGTAAAGTGTACAGTGTGCGGCACACTACTGCAATTTTTTAAAAGTATTAAAAAGTCAGTCATTCGTACGCGAAATTTTAAAGGTGACTTCACCATGAAAACTGCACGCATAAATTGGGATGAACTGTTTCCCAGCAGGAAGAGTATCGTGATATTCCTTACGTACATGTCCCTCTTCGTTAGCCAGGGTATGGAAAGCGTGCATCGATAATGTAATACCCACTATACAAACCCCTAAACTGATTCGTATCTTCCCTTAGGCATTCTGGTGACTGCTTCCCAGCGGTCCGATAACTCATACAGCTACAATACGGTACTGGTGGTGCTATTAACCGAAGCTCTGAAGTTGGTGATATCGGCGGGCCTCTACTGTCGCGAGTAAGAACAAATCCCAAAAGAAAATGTCGATAACGGCTAGGTTTGGCATGTGGAGCCTGTTTTATTGCAACGTTTTCTTCTCGTCCTTCAGGCATAGCTTCACATCTCTTATCTCGCGGGTGGTGGAAGGAAGTAGCGTACTGTTGTTGTACTTCGTTCCGGCCTTCCTGTACTGCCTTTACAATAACTTGGGATTTATCAATCTGTCCACGTTTGACCCTACCACGTACTACTTGCTGCTTCAGCTACGCGTCGTAATTACGGGCGTACTGTTCCAGGTATGGGTGTTATTTATGAACGCAAATGACTTGGTTCTCGGCTCACAAGAAAACCTTCTATTACATTTGCAGATTATATTTAAAAAATCTCTTAGCCGAAAGCAATGGTTCTCTCTTCTGCTTCTCACCGTGGGATGTATGCTGAAACAATGGAATTTCTCCCTTTTTTCATCCAACACAACCGGAGGAACATCGGATCAGACCGACACAACGCAGGTATCCGCAGCGGATGGCACGTTCCGTGGTAAAAACATATCCGGCTTTGATCTAAGCTACAGTGCTTTGCTCATCTTGGTTCAAACGGTGTGCTCCTGCCTAGCTGGTGTATATAATGAGTATCTGCTGAAAAAGAAAGGTTCCGATATCAATATCTACGTGCAGAATGTTTTCATGTACTTGGACTCGATCGTTTGCAACCTGTTGATACTAGTGCTCCAAGGCGATCCGATCGGTGCGTTTACGAGTGCCAATTTACGCGAAATAGCCAGATTTGAGGTCATCATCATAATGGTCAATAACGCGGCCATCGGCATTATAACCAGCTTCTTCCTGAAGTACATGAACTCGATACTGAAAACGTTCGCTAGTGCGCTCGAGCTGATATTTACCGCCATCCTCTGCTATCTACTATTTGCGATTCCAATCTATCTCAACACGATACTTGCGATCTTCGTGGTGTCATATTCGATCTATTTGTACTCGCTGAACCCCGTTGTCAACCTAGCCAATACACCCAGTGCCACCAAAGGATCCCTGAACGTTCCTCATCGACAGACGGACGATCGAAAATCGCTGCTAACTGGCGGTAGTCGGTCTCGAGCAAATGCTAGCGACTCAGAAAACGACGACGTCCTGCAGATGGAGGAGGTGTGATAGTCCGATCGGAGCCTGTATCTCCCCCAACATAATGACACGCGTATGACAAACACACCAATATTCCTATGATGGAATCATAGGGATGCACCTAGAATATATTCTTTATATATTTATTGCCTTGGTTTGTCACAGACAAACAATAAAGAACAAAACTTTTAGAGTAAGGTATTGTTTGCTAATGTTAACGAAAATCACACAGACAGAGAATGAAGAACCAACAGATAAAAGTATTACCGATGCGTTACATATAATTCATCAATCATTTAAATTGTTTTACTGACGGCTTTAGGAAAACCCTCCAATAGTGGAGCATACAATTTCGGTTTGTAGTTCAAAAAGGCTCGATAAAATTATAGGAATCGTAATTATCGTTTCTCACCTGTTTTTCTTTTTTTGATTTTGATACTTTACTGACCAGTGCACCAAGTGTTCATTTTCGAATAAAAAGAAAACATTGATGAATATTTACCGTTTTGTCTAGTTTTATTCAAATAATTCTTGGAACTTGGTTAATAACGAACCATGGCACATTGTATAGTTGAGAATATAAATGGGTATGTTTATATAAACAGTTCTTTTTTATAAAACAGAAAATTCTAAAACCGACTTCTAAGCAGTTAATTTCCCAAATTTATAATAATTAGAAAAAGAGAAAAAGTACATAACATAAATCAAATGCAAAAAATAGGTACAAAGAACTATGCTTTGAGAGATTGCAAAAATTTCTTTGTCATTGTTACGACTCCACTTTTTGAACCGGCTTCAGAAATGTAACATGGATGGTTACGAAACAGCTGTCTCCTGAAATTAAATGAAACAGAATTATTAACTAGCAGTTAAAGACACAGTTGACACGGAGCAGGAAAACTTACAATTTCGTTCGAGTTTCTTTGGACAGTTTTTCCACCCAGGGTTTAAGCAACGTGAATATTTTGGAGATCATTTTGTTTTCGTGCGCCTCAGCACTGAAATATTGTTCGAATACTCTATCCCCGATGCTTCGGGCTACATTAAAACAATATTCATCCATTTCTACTATGCCTCCCAAGTGTCCACCATGAAATGTTTGTATGTGGTTTAAAAATACCTAAAAACAGTACGGTTTTGGTGATATAAAAGTATTATGATTCGTTTAAATTACCCACCTTTGCTTTAAAATAGCATCCCTTTTTCAGAATATACTCGAAGAAAACACTGGTGACGATTTCATGGAATGCCTCTGGACTTTTAGAATATACTATGTTCAGCAAAGCTTCCAATTCTATTGAGAATAGGGTGTTCACTCCATAATGCTTTACAATGTGCCGGGTGTCGGTAAGGCGAGGCAATGACGAATGCTTACTGTACAGTTTATTGAAAGAAGTAAGCAATAGTTTCTTCTCTGATAGTAAAGATGTGTCCACATCTGAAAAAGGTAAGATTAATTTGAATACGTTATTCACTTTCAAAATATACAGAAACTACTTTGCTGAATTATTCATTCTTGCTATTCAATCATCAATCTTATGTTAAACTCTTCTTTTTAATGATTGAAAGAGATATCTATGCGACCATTATTTAATTGAAACGGTTCCATAGTAAAGACACTATATTACGGTTTGATCTTTTTCCAACTTCTTGCATTCGGTGACGATTTCGTTCAAAATTATTTCCAAAACCACGATACAATGGTCGTAATCGTGTGAAAATACGAATTAATGGATTTACCCAGTTGGATCATGCAGCTCAAAGATCATGTATTCATTGTTCTTCACTATGAATCCATAATCCGTGAAGCAAATATTTTGCATTAGGTACCAGTAATTTGTATCTCCGGTACTTTAAAAATCTACATGTCTTTTATATTTATTAGATTTGCTAGAATCAGCGTAAAACTTGTTTGTCTTCAATCACCAACCACTACATCACAATTACACAAACCAATAAGTAATTTATAGACTTAAGAAAAATGTTTAACTTACCTGAGGTTGCACTAAAAATGGTTTGTTCTGCATATTTTGCCAATTTCTCCAGCAACTCCTGCTCCACCGTAAACTCCGTTGGTAGTATCTTTTTCAATACGGGGTTTTGCCCGAACGGTTCAGTTAACAAAAGCATATCGCAAACTGTACTCACGATATGTTTGCTGACATCGAATGCAACGTCGTCTCCATTAGCATCCAGCTGGGCACAAAGATCAATAATGAACGCTTGTACCTGTTTGCCAAACCGATCGGAACCGTTTTCGCAAAACTGGTAGTTATGATTTTGCAGCAAACTCGCAACCTGCGCGAAGAGTGTATTTTTATACAGTCGATAAAATATTGCGTTTGCGTTCTCACTGAGATTCATTTTCTTCAGCAGCCGCAAATCTTTCGCTAGATATTCGGCTAGTGTGAACACATCGTAGGAGCTGTTGTTAATTTCCAACAAGACGCACAACTGAGTTATGGACGCGGTGTAATCTTCCATTAACTTTTTATCGATACCCTGGCAAATGGTAGATAAGTAATTATTGTTCGTATCTAGTTCTAACAGTCTTAAATATGCTAAAAATTCAACTTACCACATTGTATCGTCTCAATCGGCTACGTGTGTGAAAGAATACCGTATAAAAGCGTTTTGTAAGTTCACCCCAAATGTCCTCCGAAACATGAACGATCGTATCGAATCGGTAAATGGCGGTTAACGTTCCAAGCAGCGTAGTATAGTCTGTGGCTTTCGATGCAACTGGTGAAAGGGTGTTGTACAGAACTTTAATATAATATTGCTCGCAATTTACACCGGCTACGCTGTACAATTCCTTATCCTCAGGATTGAGACAAGTCAGTAATATTTTGAACACGTTCTGGTCCTCAAACACTACGGTCAAACACTCTGGGTAGAAGGACACAAAACTGTCCAGCCTCATTCGTATAGTACTCCAGTTGACCGGGGCTGGCTCATTCTGTGGTGGGGTTATTCCTGCCTTAATGTCTGCCATCAGCAACTGATGACAGAATGTTATCATATACGCGATGGTCTTGGCACCAAAGCGGTTGCCGTCCTCCAGCGGGAGGACTTCCTTTAGAAGCAGAAAGAGATCGTCAAACTGCTGAAAGAATCGCTTCTGCCATATTTTTTCGATTAAAGACTGCAGAGCCGTTAGAGGGTATTCATATTGGCCGTAAGCTTCGACTACTGACATAATTATATTGTCTTCTACATTCCTCGCCTGTACGTTTTCGACAAAGCGTGCTTCGAACAGGTCTATAGCTGCATTCATCGCAGTCTCATTGGTACTAAACATACTCAACGCGATTCTTTTGCTAGCCTGATCGCTTAGTGTGCTTTCGGTAACTCTACAAATACATTAAATTAATTAAATTTTCCACTTCATGGTAGATCATCCTGCTTTTACAAAATACCTGCATGCGTGGTATAACAGTTGCAGCACGACGGATTCGGTCGATTTCAATGAGCCCATGATGCAAATTAAAACACTCTCTCTGCTCAGAATGTATCTGCCAACATCTCGGGTGATTGTGGAGGTTGTGGTGTCGATAAAGTGGCTTTTAAGATATTTCAAAACTGTATGCGTGGTTTTCTGGCTTTTTAGCGATAGTATCTCGTCTAATAACTCAAGTTGTTTATACTCTTTTATCAACAGAGAAGGATAAGACGTCAGCATCTTGCAAATGTGATCCGTTAGCGGTATCAATATCTCGACAAATGCGAATCCGGGTTTCACACTCTCGAGTAGAACCAAGCAAATATTATCACCAGTTTTGCATATTTTCTTCAACTGTACTTGCTCCTCAGCATTACGGAACAGGGATGGTCTCTCTAGGGTTTGTTTGATATCGTGCTGTACTTTGCAAAGGTTTAGTAACATGATGGAGGCAAAGTACGCCCCAGCCATGATGCATTCGTCCCGGTCGCTACTACAAAATGCCACAAGCAGTCTTACCGTCTTGTTCAGCCATTCATTCCCGGCGAGTATCTCCTGCCACGGGCGAACGATGAGATTTTGTAAGAAATCTTGAAAGTTCGAAATGAATATCCCATCTCGTATGAATTTTTTACAATCGAAATGCTACATATAGAAGAGAAGTATAAAAGGAGACAAATATTTCAATGCTGTTGATGTAACTGCTGATTTTGGTTCATGTGCCTTACCGCTCGGAAAATGTTGTCCTCTAGTAGCGCATTTATGTTTCCATCCAACAACACTAAATCTTCTTCATTCAAAGTGTAGCTGAATCCCGACATATCGATGCACAGCTGTAGAATAGATAGGGATCCACTGCGCTTTGACTGCTCCCAAAGTTGACGCCATTGTTGAACTATGTTCTAGGAAGTGAAAAACACGAAACATTATCTTAGCTCATACAGTTGAAAATCAATGATCTCTCGATGGGAAATACATTACCCAAACGTTCGATGAACCACTTGAAAGCTGATTATATAGATTATCCATTTTATAATGATACAAAGAAATGATGAAGACGACAACGACGAATGTATCAATTGGTTTTTGTAACGGTCGGCATCTAATTGTTAATGTTCCAAACCTTGACAGTTGAATGACAGCTGTTTGTGACCCAAAAGGCGAGATCAAGGCGGGATGTACGGCGGGCCTTTGTTTGGACCGATCGTTCAAAAGCGATTGTAAACAACAGGTATTTACGCACTTGTGCTACACTAGAAAGGATCCAGGCAGTTGACTCTCTAATAAATTGACTCTTGTAGGAAACATAGTGAACATAAGGTAGGCGCGAGGCTGGATAATCCATTTCAGTGTTAAATATGCATAGTTTCTTCTAGCGTAACGTGAACATGCCGGACGAAATGCTGACTTGCCCGTATAACCCGTCGCACATCATAATACGACACCGTATGCCGTACCACTTGGTGAAGTGCAAGAAACAGCACAGCTCAACACAGCTTGTTTCGTGTCCATTCAATGCAATGCATGTCATCCCACAATCGAAAATGGGACAGCACATTTCAGACTGTCCCGATGCCCTCATACTAGAGGCAGGAAAATGAGGTGCAATTCCGTACAGTAGGTGACAAACCCGGCGAAACGGTTGATGAAATACATTTACTTGCGTGCAGTGCATTGATAAAAACCATAACAGTGTACAAATAAAATATTTTACAGACAAATGATAGGGTGGTTTCTTTTTACTGTACAAGGCAGTATTTTAATCCATTTGCAATCGAGTTTCCTAATAGCCGCCTTGGTGTCTTAAGGTTTTGAATTAAAATCGGATCTGGAAAACTGAAAGCAACCAACGCCAAAAAACAGCTTGCATCGTTCAAGTTAAAAACCGAAAACCAGCGATTTTGAACGTCAAACCTCAAGGCGAAATGTCACATGGGTGCTTCTCGATAGGTGGTTGTGTTTTGTGTTCTGCACTGTTCTCGATCGGTGGTCCCGCATCGTTTGTGCGTGTGTGAGTTGATCGTAGCATGTCAAAAGCAACGCCGCGCTTCAATGAAACGCTACTATGCGGGAGAAGAAGCAGAATTTACGGCTGCAAATATCTGTTGTGCTTTGTTTAGAAAGTTTGTGAGTAATAAGCTGAAAGATTTCGGGTGTTAAATAGTGAAACCGGGAACAGCTGCCGTGCCAGATACCAGCGATCGATGGGCGACGTAAGAACATCGGCAACAGTTGTTGTTTTCCTTTGAACTGCTCGGCATCGTGGGTGGCATTGGATGTCTCAAGCATCGTCTGCGACACCGCCCTGTAATAAATTTAGCAACCGTACCCATCCCCTATAGCAACCAAACGGAAAAGTACTCGTGGTCGTTAGTTTCAACTCATCTATGTTCCTCATACGGAAAATCAATTCGTACGAAAGCCAAATCAATCCGTAATCAATCCATTAGTATGCAGAGCCGATGATGGGGTGTTGATAAACCGTTCGAGGCTGGGCATGGCCAGCGGTGAAATCGAATTCCAGTGTTGCAGTGATTCCTCAGCATCAACTTAGCTGTGCCAAAAGTGTGTTCTACACGTTCATTATTAAAAAAGGTATTGTTGCAACGATTTTACATTCGTTTATACATTTTGTTTCAACCGATGACTTTTCTGCTCTCATTTCTAGGTGAAGATGGCTGTGCTCAAAACAATGTTTTTCCTAGCGGTGCTATCGCTTACCATCATCGAAGGGAAGGAGTTCATTCCAACGACAAACCTTATCACTCCCGAAGCTCCCCGTCCGATGCTGGAACATATCAATGGTACACGGAATTACCGCATGCACGGGAAGAAGGGAAAAGACGACAAAACGTGGTTCGATGGGCGTGAGATGCGGTACATCTATTGCGTCCGTCCGGCCAAGTGTGAACCGATCAAGCACAAGTCGTGCCTTGGAGCGAACCTGCCATACTCCTCGTTCAGTCTCGATCTGACCGATTCGTACAGCCAGGAGGAAACGCACCACAAGCTGTACCAGTACAATGCCCTGCGCCATGTGCCCAAGTGTTGGGCCGTCATTCAGCCGTTCCTGTGCGCCGTATTTATGCCAAAGTGCGAGAAAATCAACGGCCAGGAGATGGTGTACCTGCCCTCATTGGAGATGTGTAAAATAACGCTCGAACCGTGCCGCATCCTGTACAATACGAGCTACTTTCCGGAGTTTCTCAAGTGCAACGAAACGTTGTACCCGTCCAAATGCAACAACGATGTCCGAGAAGAGATGAAATTTAATGCCACCGGACAGTGTTTGAAGCCATTGGTTGCGGCCGATCTACCTGCAAACTATTATAAGGGTAAGTAGGGAATATCTTTAAGGTAAAATGTAGTTTTCGTGTTTCGAAACTAACGTCGTGAATCTTGCCGTAATAAACGGTATCAAATGCACTGATCTAACTTTATTTAATTTCAATTTCCTTCGTCTATTGACTCGACGTTTATACCACAACATTCTGGCAATTGTTTTTTGCACACAATATAATGAATAATAATATTTTCTACTTTAGATATCGATGGATGTGGCCTACAGTGCAAAGACCCACTGTATACGGACCACGAGCACCGACAAATCCATAAACTAATCGCTTGGGGGGCCGGCGTATGCTTGACGTTCAACTTCTTCACGTTGGCCACGTTCGCGATCGACTGGCATAATGCCAACAAGTATCCGGCGCTGGTTATTTTTTATATAAATTTTTGCTTCGCCATTTCTTGCCTGGGGTAAGTGGCCATCATTGTCTTTCCGCCGGATCGTTTTCTGTTGAATCTGGTAAAGTAAATAATTTCCTTGCATCCTATAGATGGTTGGCACAGTTTACGCCCGGTGGACGAGAGGATATTGTGTGTCGCAAGGACGGAACGCTGCGTACTTCGGAACCGAGCGCAGGCGAAAACCTTTCCTGCATCGTTGTGTTCATCCTGGTGTACTACTTTCTCATCGCGGCCATGGTGTGGTTCGTTATATTTACCTACGTTTGGCACATGAGCTTCAAGGCGATCGGCAAAATACAGGACCGGATTGATAAGAAGGGATCCTACTTTCACCTGATTGCCTGGTCGCTGCCACTGGTGCTCACGATCACCATAATGGCGCTGAGCGAAATCGATGGCAACGGTACGGTGGGCATCTGTTTCGTTGGCTACCTGAATCACCCGATCCGGGGCGGGTTTCTGCTGGCCCCTGTTATCTGTGTCCTGCTGATTGGCGGTTACTTCTTGGGGCGCGGACTGCTCACCCTGATCCGGCTGCGGATATCGAGTAAGGAAATCATTTCGGCCCGTGCCAGTCGAAAGATTCATCAGACCATCGTTCGCATGGGCATATGTACGGCGTTCACGTTCGTGTTTATTGTGGCGACGGTGTTCTGCCATGTGCACGAGTTCCGGCACAGTGCGGCCTGGGCGACAGCCCTGCGGAACTATATCGTATGTCAAATTTCGTCCACGTATACCGACGACATCATGACAGGTAGTTGCCGCATCGAGCAGCGCCCAAGCGTAGCCATCCTCCAGCTGCACTTGATCTGTCTGTTTGCTTCCGGCATCGTCATGTCGTCGTGGGTGTGGACCAATTCGACGCTCGAATCTTGGGCTCGGTATTTTCGGAGGCGCTTCGGTACGGACGTCGACGAACCGGTGAAGCTGCAGAAGCATAAGGTGATCGCGCAAGCGTTCGCGAAGCGCAAAGAGTTCCAGAACCAGGGCCGCCTGTCGATTTCCTTTCACAATTCGCACACCGATCCGGTGGGGCTAAAGTTTGACATCAACTCGGCCATCGGGAGCCACGACTTCAGCTCGACGTGGGCGAACAATTTGCCACGGTTCGTTAACCGCCGGTGTGCGCTCACCGGAGCGGCTACCAGCTCGAGTCACGATCCGCGGAAAAACTCCGTTGATTCCGAGATAAGCTTTAGCGTGCGGCACGTTTCCGTGGAATCGCGCCGCAACTCGATCGACTCACAGGTGTCCGTGAAGATTGCGGAGGTTAAAACGAAGGTTGCCAGTCGCAGCAGCCGCGGTCCGGTGGTGGTCGGTGCCGGTAAACACCACCATCATGCGCACAAAACGCGTCAGAGTCGCCGGCGGCATGATTTTGCCTCGGCTGGACGCCGGTACAGTCGCAAGGAAAGCAGCACTTCGGTGGAGTCACAGATCATTACGGCCGCGCTGCAGAAAACCGGTTCGGTGGGTGGAAGTGGGCGTCATTCAGCCTCGACGGCCGCCGGTTCGTTCGGCGGAAATATGCAGCGTCGTACCGGCATCGGAGCATTGGATGCCGATCAGATAAATGATCTGATTTCGAACGGTAAGCTGTTGTTGCCATTCCTGCAGGGCCAGGGATTGACCACGTCCGAGGACGACAATGTTTCGGTGGGTTCGTTTAAGCTGCAGGACTCGAAGTTCGATATCATTCTCAAACAAATCGACGGAATTGGATCGTCTGGTGCTGGCGTACGTAGTGACAACCCGATGGGTAACAGTGCCGTAACGGGCACGACTAGTGGATGCCGCATCGAAGAGTATCGAAGCAGCGATGATGATGATGATGATGATGATGACGATGACGACGATGACGACAGACGGACTGAGAATGAACCACTGCGCGCTAGAAACGGAACGCTGCGACCGATCACGTCTGGAAGGGATGATTCGGTCTCGGCCCGGGTAGCCGATGCTGCCTCCGGCGGGGATGGTATGCGCAGCAGCAAAGAAGGTGGTCGCGTCAGCAAAGGTAGCATTACGAAGGGCGGACGCAATCGAAAGTCGGGTGGATCATCACGGCCAGGAACGTTGCGGAAGTCGCAGCATCATCATCACCACCGCAGCAGTGTGCACCGTAAGGATCGAGAAAAGAAGGAAAAGGCCCGTGAAAGAGAAAAAGAATTGGAACTTATTGAACGGACTGGAGGCGGCGGAACGAATAACCATAAGTCGTCCGCTTCGAAGGCTTGCGCCACCAACCAAGGTTCGGCCGACATGGAAATGTACGATTTTAATCATGACTCCTCGTTTACTTCCTACTGCTCTGAGCTGCTGACACCGTTGAACATTAACAGCTCATACTCGGGCGTGTCGCTGGCGAAAACGAACTCGCGCAACTCGAAGCGTAGCTGTGATGTGGGCATACAGACGAATGCACACGAAATCGCTACCCAGACGATGTCCTCGTTCGAGTTCAACGAGAAAGCGCTTAAGAACGAGGAAAACGAGGACATCTATACCGAGAACCATCAGCTGCTGCCAAAGCTGGCCCCGGCGGTGATCGTTGTCGGTGGAGGTGTCGGTCGAAAGCAACGCGACGCCAATGATTCGGGCATGAGCGACGCGGAGAAACTGAAAATGCTTCTTCTACCCTCGAAATGAAGGAAAGCGAGCAAATATGAAGCATAAGTTCGAGGCGGTTCGAGCCTTGGGTTCTAGAGCGCCGACACGCCATGTTTTAGGTTCTAATGTCAGTACGTCAGGCAGTCATTAGGTACAACCAAATATTTGGTACATTTAAAGCCATAAATAGTGCTCCTAATGACTGACCAATAATCTATGAAAGTACAGTAGACTCACGATTATCCGTGGTAAAGAGGATGCCATGGTATCCATGGATCCAGTTTGGCGGATAACCCGCAAAATGTTCAAGCAACAGATCAAAGTACACAATTGTTCAAATGAACTTGATTTTTTTTTCAAAGTAGTAATCATCTGATTCTAAGGATTTTAGAGAAATTGTGGATCCATTTCCAATAACAGATCATTTCCAAGTAACGATCGTCTTCGGTCATACGTGCCTCATTTAGGGCTTACTAGCCTTTTTCCCTTTGTGTACGTGGATAGTCTCGTACAGGGCAGGGTCCGGACGAACCCACGCCGTCAAGGTGGTGAACCCCAGCGCTCATCGGCCGATTTTCTAACCCCCCTAAACTAAGCCTCATATGATTAAACATGTCTTTTTCCGAACATATTCTTTACACAACCAGCCATGCATGCCACTAGTGTGTCACATTTAAAGCAAGTGCAACGTCCGCGAATAATCGAGAGTCTTCTGTAAATGGTTTCCCTCTCATTACATGTGAGAAGTGGTAAGAACCACAATTAGAACGAAAATGCCTTCTGTAATACGGAGATGTAACAGAGCCGGTATCAGACATACATTTAAGATCGTTAGATAACTACGTCCTTCGCAAACCTTTACAGGTGTTTGAAGTGGGACTTTTTATTATCTAAACTTGTGTAGCATTTAAAGGAAGGAGGGAGAATTTAAAGTGCCTTGAAACAATGAAGTGCTAAGTTCTTTTTCTCGTATTTATGAGGAAATGTATGCAGTTAGCACTATTTCATCCATTACGGAGATTTTTTCTCATTTTGCATTTTTTTAACTTGAATCATTGAACAATGGTGAAAAACCGCGTCACATTAAAAAAAAGATACTCAACCACCAATCGAATCTCAAACATCAGCAGCAGTTGTAACACAAACTTGGTCAGCATTTACATACTATACGATATTTCAGTTTAGACCCACCCGAACATGAAACGAGAATCTTTTGCTTATTACTCAACTCATCGAAAGACTGAAGGCAGAATCACAACGAACGAACAAGCCACGGAGTTGTCCACGGTATTGTATTGGATGAGGTACAAATTTATAAATAACGAAAAGAAAAAAAGTGCTTCCAGATAGAAAAAAAAACATAAAAGCAATTGATCAACGAAAATGGTTTAAATATTTTCCTATACACACTATATACACCGTTAAGCGAGTAGCAAGGGAATTTTACCCCAACATTGGAGGAGGTAGTTTCCATACCAAGTAGTTTTCTGTTTCATTATGAAACAAATGCCAAACGTTCGATTTTCTAGATTTAACGATTAAGCTAAGAATTGTCTTCATTTTGTTCATTTTAACGATCGTTCTTGTGTTGCCAGCGTCCTTGAAAAATCTGCCACTTGAACCAGAGAAATCCTGTAGTCGGTAAGCTTTCAAAAGCCAAGAAAATAAACGATCACGTGCAACTACTTACCTCGATGCGAGTTTTTAAATGTTTTGTACTGTAACAAATTCCGGAGAGTGAAATATCAAGAATCAGCACGTTCGTACGTTCCACCGTTTTCCGTAGGTTGTTTATTATAAGCAAACTGGATGAATTCTGTATAATGACACCTTATCGCCGTATTTATTCCCGTCACAACAAAAATCTAATATCGCCAGTGTTAAGATTTTCTCCTCTACTTTTTGTGTGGAAAATATTTCCCCATCTAAATTGAAATTGAATTTCACTATCTACGATCGACCGTGCTTGTGTATGCAGGAATATAATAACACCTAGTAGTACACACGCCACATCTAAAGTGATATACGCAACATTGAACAAATCGACACGGACTAGACAATTGGCCTACAAAACAAACGTTTGCTAATGTCGGACCCGAATTTCTAGCTACTTGCATAACGGTTTTGATGTAATTTCTATCATACTTTCGTGACATTCGATTTAAGAAGATAAATAATTTTTGTTCCTCTGGCTCATAGTAACGTTTCATCCGTAGACTATTTCCCCTCCCCTAATATTCTTCAAAGCTTCTGCCAGCAATGCAGTCCGAATTCGATCATGACGTTGGGATTCTGTTGCACGTTTACTTATGTTTTGGTACTTGTTGGTCAGTAATTGGTTTTGGTGGTGCTGGTACGATACGAGTGGTTCTACGATCGGACACGTTCAAACTTGACAAATTCATTCACATCTAAATACGTTGAAATATTTTTAATAAATGGTCCATGGTTTAATGGAACCAGTTTAATAATTTGACGCTAACGAACGCTCAGAGCGACCGATTCTAGAGACATGCGTGATGCAAAATTCATTCAAACAACACTCAAAGACTAAAGGAAATATCTAGAATGGATGGTACAATGGTAGATTTGATTTAAGTAGATTAATGGTTGATGGTTGACCGGGGCCTTCGGTTCTTCTATTTTAGACTACTTTAAATATAAGCCACCTTTTTTCTTCTTCCTGCACCCTCCTAAACAACTGTTTCAAAAGGCGCGATGCGAGTTTGCTCCACGACAATGCAGTCCGAATCATCACCAGGCGTCCAATGAGTGTACTCTTACGATTAGATGATACTAATTCTAAATGCAAAATAATTGTGGGCCCCCAATAATTTGGGGCACATCTGATCAGCTGTTTTTCCTCCTTTTTCGGTTACCCTGCCCCACATGGCGATTTGTGGTCCTGTTTGTGGTCAAACAATGTTCATCTTAAGATGCTCGGTCGATTTATCGTCCACCGGTGTCGGCTGGGACGCTTTGGAAATGGCCGGAATGTGCGGAGGTGGTTGTGGAGTGGTTTTCGAGGAGAAGAGAGAAATAAACATTTGATTTAAAGCTGAACCGCAGCTCGATGAAGCGAAAAACCTTTGGTGTAGTTGTGGATATCACACTCACAAAAAACGCATGCAAACCACCCTTGATGAGGCGTTGAGTTGGGCACTGTTGCAGCAATCGCGAGCAAAAAACGTTAGTATTGTGGCTTTGGAAAACGGCACAAATGTTGGATGAAACCAAGCAAAACGAAATCACACATGGAATTTGTATCTTTTAATTAAAACGAAAAGGTCAGTTGGGAATTATAAAATAGCAAACCAACATTCATGCCGTACGAACGAGACAGGTATTAATTAGTGAACAAAAGGAACGCACTTCTACCGATCGTCCCATGGTTGATCGTTCGAGGGCTCTGATAATGTTTCAGCATGCAGCACAAATGGCTCTAATACTTTAAAAAAAAAAAACAGATGCACGAGCAGTGATGATCTATTTGATCTTCTTACTGGCTCCGGAGCCGGCGGCCGTTCGGAGCTGCTTCAGCTCCTTCGTCCAGATAAGATTGTTGAAGAACTCGCCCAGCAGGTACAGACCAACGCAGAATATAAGGCTGACCGCGAAGAAAACGATGCGCTGCGGAAGGTTCAGTACATCCAGCACCGGGTACACCCAGATACCGCCAAAGTGACGGACGACATGCAGCCACGCTAGGTAGGACGCCATGAAGATGCCCAACCCGGTAAGGCCGGCCTTGCGGGACGGGTACTGCCGGAAGCTGGTACAAATTTCCAACACCATAAAGATGACGATATTGGTGTGCATGACGTGGTTCAACCATCTGTGGATTAAGAAATACAAAAAACATAAATAATTGAAATAGAAGAAAACGGTGGCTTCATGTTTACCCAGGGAAAACGGCATCCAGAGCCTTCGGGAAAACGAGCTCCCGATCGATTGCCATCAGCGTCCAGAATGTAACACCAACGTTCAGCGCAACAGGGAATGCAAATGCGGCCAGCATGTAATCTTTTACCTTCCGGATCAGTGGCATCCGTTTCGGGGCAACCTCGTTGGTTCCTATGAAGTCATTCAGCAGGCAAACAGTAAAGTAGACAGCTTGGAGAATCTGCAACGAAAAAACAAATTTAACCATATATCAAAACGTGTAACTATTGCTACGCTCGAAATTAGTATATTTATCCCACGCCACGCCAACGTACCGCATCCCAAATGGTAAGAAATTTTAGCTTTCCACCAAACTCTCCCCCTGCCCGTTTCAACTCCGGCGGAAAGTGCACATAAACAAAATCATAGTACAGTCCGTACGAGAACTGCACCGCGGCAATGAAGTGCATCAGCTTAAGAAGGGCACCGTAAACGCCACGCTGGTAGCCACCGCTCGTCTTCGATTTAGCCATTATTATCACCGGCTCTGGGATCAACGATGGTCAGTGGACTTTTCAATGTAACTGCTGCCAAACAACACCACTTCAACCGGAGAATGGCACACTCTTTGCACAAAGAATTATCGTTAAGTGCCAGGCGAGGATGATGATGGTGCGCTATTTTCAAGTGTCTTAAATAAGAACGAGTATTATCTCGTCGGGCTGAGCAGATAGACGGTGCTGTGGTTGATTAACTTCATTGAACTTTGCACCAACTCCGGTGCTCGCGGAAGGATTGATGTAACGAGTACGTTCACGAATGGTTTGTTGACATTTTGCCCCACACTTTTGACAGTTGTCAGTTGGCATTCGTTGAAGGCTCCACAATAGAAAGAGGTTCCGCAGCGGCGGAACAAAGTCGGCGCCGACGCATTCGCGGATTGTTAGTTCGCGTTGTGGGGAGCAAATAAACAAAATCTCAATTCGTTCGTAGAAGCGGCGAGTGCGTGCAATGGAATGTGTCGGAAAAGTACTTTCCAACAGATTCAGCGTCTAGCGAAGCATCGTACAGCCTCGATCGCTCTCTGGTTCCGGGGAGGTCGTTGTAGAAATCGATCGCGACTCGGGGGACATTGACATCTCGTGCTCATTTGATAGTGGTGCTGCTGCATTCAATATCAGCTGTTCCATTCGTAAGTTGTGGAAGGACCATCGAATCTAGGTGTTGTGCATTGCGGCCGTTGAACCCTTGAAAAGGGCTAAAACATACGCTGTAAGTAAGTTTCCCGGAGATTATTTCAATAACAATGTATACTCATTCTCTGTTGTGAGTTTTCCATACGAATATAATTCTTTTAATTCTTTATGAGAAAACGGATTACATTTCAAATATAACTTGCATTAAGAGAACAAAATATGGAATGTTTAGTTTATTTTCCATCTTGATTAAAGATAGATTTTTCACATCCCATCACTAAATGATGCATTTGACACCATTCCAGAGTTGTATTAAGAATTATCTCTTTCCATTAAGTTCATAGATAAGACATCATTCATCCAGATCGCTGAAGGATGTTGCAAACGATCATAATTTGGGGTGCCCCTTTCGCGTAGAAATTTTCCCTACTGCCAACTCCGGTTTATTGGAGTACATAAAACAACGAGGGTACACTTTGCTGTGCATCACTTTGAGAAGGCAAGAGACCACACCATTCGATGGTTTCACCCCATGCTTAGCATGTGGTTACTATCAACTGTGGGTGGAATGTGATCCTCGTAGATCGTTGAGGACGTTTGTTTTCCTACCCCGCTTCCACCTTCCGGTAAACTCAACTGCTTCGGCCATAAAGTGTATCACCCACAACGCCGCAGTATGAAAATACACTTATCTTGCGATTTACCCGTATGTTGCTTTCTGGGCGTACAGATTCGTTCACTTCATGCCGTTTTCAGTGTCAAAGGCAAGTGATACGATGCCAGTGAAGGGAGGATTTTAATCGACGTAGCTACAACAGTTCCAACCTTTTTGGACAAGAAAGTTTATTTTTCTATGACGCTGCACGCGCCATGTTTTGCTTGTCGAACGCTCGGAAGGGCACGAACGATCGAAACAGATGTGATCTTAAGTAGATTATTGTTATTGGCAATTTGGACCAGCTGTTTGATATTATTCAACATTCAGACTCAAATAGCTATGTTCTGGGATGCTTTTCGCGATTGAAATACTTTCAAAGTAATCTTTAAATGAGTTTTCCATTTCGAACAATTCATAGTTGATAAAATAATCTGGAAAAACGGGTTCTCGCTTCCTTTCTTCTTGATCATACTCCCAAATGATGGAGGAACCGGATAACATGGGGGAACCATTTATTTTAGTGCTAGAACGACCGGTTCTGCAAAGTTTTATTTTTATTCTTTTTACCAAGAAATATTTTTGGTTTGTTTTAAATCTTGATAAGTTTATCTAAAAACATTACAGTTTTCATTTTTATATTTTTAGTTACATTTATGTGCAGATAAGCAAAAGTTTATCAATGCCGATATAATATATATACTTAATGTTTTTTAGTTACATTCCACGATTGTACTTGATACAGCTATCACCCGAAATTCTTATTTTGGTTTATTTATATCAAGTACCTTATTGAGCTATCAGATTTATTATTAACTAGAAAATTGAACCTTTCACTCCTCCACTACTCCTTATTAAACATGGTTGATAAGGTTGCCCGAAAAATAGAGAAACACAATCGATAGCAAAAGTAGTTTTATCAAATACATAGCATGACGTAATTCTCGCTCTACGTTTACCTTCGTTTGGAGTGCACTAACCGGCCAATCCAAGGTATGTATGTCCGACTCCAGTATGAAGTTGTTGCATGCCTGTTTATTTATCCACAGACACATGGCGTGGCTTGTTGATCAAATAACTCCCACTTCACAAGCCGGTACCGATGATAGATAGAGCGGATCCCATGGCCAGGCGAAATGGGTAATGAAACTTTTGCACGATAAGTAAAATACCCGAGTGAAAAGGGAAAGTCCAAGACGAGTCGTCCGATGGACCGTCGGCGTCAACGTCGGGTGTGTTCCCAGAAACTCCAGAAGCCGTCAAAGTTTGCACCTTTGGGTGAAACGATGCGCTCTTCTTACGCAACAATGTGAACGTCATCGGACGGACACAAGGCGTTTGGAAGTGATTACATGCCGTTGTGTTCCACTTCTCGGTGCACCGCACTCGTCACCCACTCTTGCCTCCCTCCGCAGTCACGGAATCGACCACCCGACTGGCGGCCCGACTGTGGTGAGTGTATCGATTTTTGGAACTGCCGCAGCACGTTTGTCCAATTGCATTTGGTGTCCGGTGACCTTTACCAACGACCTCCCGCCGTTGTACGGCAGCGGTACTACTACTGCAGCTATCGTAATTTCTCTCCAAGGGTGTTGCGTGATATAATTTGACCACCGAAAGCTCGCCCAACCAAGGGGTGTGAAGGGTGGGCTTACTTTTGAAGGGCTGTTTTGGTGGATTGGTTTCAGGGTGAACCTGTTTTCACAGTTGAAAAAAAATGGTTCTAAAGATAATATTGAGTTAACAAATATATACACTTCGGTGCGGACATAGTCACCCGAACTAAAGAAACCAAATTAAGGTATGGCTTTTGTATGGTAGTTTTTTGTTCAATAGCCACCGAAGCGTGCTGACATGACGTGAAGAAGTGCCTTTATATAAATATTCATCATCAACTTGAACATGCAGCCCTGACGCAAAACATAGAAATCACGCAAAAACACACGATGTCATGCATGAGTTGAAATATAAAATCATAAACATAAGATTAACAAGACTCCGGTGATTCGGTTTCGCGCAGGATATTATAAAACTCAAAAACGTGTTTTCTCTCTGTGTGATAGTGGAGTATTATTTTTCGAAACATGTTAAAATATCATCTTTCATGTAAAATACCACAAATCCCATACAGTTTTGTTATGTTCCTTCTTGTGTAACTAACAAACCCGCACAGAGACGTTCGAAATGATAACAGTTTTTGAGGACTTTGTATTACAACAGAGGTGGTTGATGAGAAGTGGTTTTCGTTTCTTTCCAGAGAAAACCAACCCTTGTTTTTGTTCTAGAAATATCTAGAAACATCCCTTCCGAAACAAGGATAATGTCTTTCGTTCCTTTCATGGAATTGCGTGTTTAGTGCGCTTGGCGTAGGAGAAACGGGTTGACCTAACGATGACGCCACGTTGACCGTGCACCATCTGTTAACGTCCCACTACCTATGTTTCCTACTACTTTCCGGTCCAACGAGACACTTTAGGTTGTGCACCGTGTGTACGCTGAACGCTTTTATGTCCTGCCGGAAGAAGGTGGCAAAGCCCATAAAGTTTTTCCTCCCCGGGAGGATGTGGATGTGTCTGCAACATAAAACATTCATGTAGGAAAGCCGTAAGGACAAATCCGACGCCAGGTGAATGAAAGTCGGTGGTCTCCATTCAGTGACATCGTGCATCGTTTTCCCACTTTTAGCGACTTTCTATTTCCTCGAACATATTTACCCCCATATTGCACCGGCCACCAGGCGGCTCCATCACGGGAAAACCGGCTCGCAAAACAGCTCATTATCGGCTGCCTGGAGGCGGGAAAAAAACAGACTGCTCAGTTTTCCATAGAGGCACATCGCGTACGTATGTGGATGCGTGTGCATGTGCGTATGTGTGTGTGCCCATTTGTTTATGTTACATTTTATTTTTAACAAATTGCGTACATTTTATCATCGGACGCGCGTTTCACCATCAGTTTGTTGATAGCGATGGAGGGCGATAAAAAAAAAAAACTTAATAAAAAAAACTTTTACGCAACAGTAAAAAAAGGCCGAGATAAATAAAACAAAACGTAGGAATAAAAATAGGCGAAAAAAAAACTGCAACGGAAACAGTTGCTCTGGAAATCGCATACAGCACCCACCGCTTGGCGCTCGGTGGCCCATCGGTTTCCCCATTTTCCGTTTTCCAAAAACCGTCCCCAGCGGGCGCATGTTTACGGTTGTTGCTGCTGGTGCCGGTGTTGTGTCTATTCCATCCGCCTCTCAAAATGCGATTCCGGTAGCGCACGGCGCACCACCCACCCGGTCCAGCGTGGTCTCCCCTCCTTGCTTCTGTACGGAAGCCGTCCATAAATCTTTCGCCTTTATTGATCCGTTTGCAATAACGGATTTTCGCGGCCAATGTGATGATGGGCCCCATGGGCGATCGTGCAGCGAAACCTGCGAACCTGCAATCCTCCCAAGGGGGGTAAGGAGCAAATCGGGAGGTATTTTTTTTCTTTTTCCACATCATGCAATACGTTACACAACCATTATCGAGTGCAAGTGTTACAAAAAGTTCTTGTTCATTCCTGTTTTAACTTGATTTTGATTTTTCTAAATATTAGCTGGAACCTTGAGCTCCTTCCTGCATTTGTACAAAAGTATTGATGCAGTATAAATAGATTTTTTGCAAAACAACCCATCCGTGGAATACGGGTTTCGGCTTGAAATATGATCCGCATGATTTGTCGGTGCTGCAGTTAAATATTTCTTACGCAGGAAACTTTTCGTGTGTTGGTTTCTTATGATGCACCTATAGAATTTCATAAACAATTTCTTCAATCCGACGCGAAGCATGTGAACAATGGTTCCAGAAACCCGTAGAAAACTTTGCACCGGTTATCGATTAAACAGGCTTTAAATTTTAAATTTAGATTAAACATATTATTGTTCGTTCAGTGAGCATCTAGCTAGGGCTGAACGTTGTGAAGCAAATACCCAATTTCGAATACTAACCAAACACCAGTAGGTAAGGAACTTGGACCGTCCACCGAACTCGGTGGGACGCATCATCTTCGGAATGAGCAGATCGGCCGGGATGTGGACGAAAAAGCGATCGTAGTAGAGCGCATAGCAATACTGACTGAACGCAATCAGATGCCAGGTGATGACGAACGCCGGGAGTTTATATAGCTGCACGCTGGACATTTTGGAAAAATGCGATACCGCAGCGGAAACGTATGCAAAAAAGGGGTTTGCCTTTTTTTCTCCACTTTCAGATACACACAATTAACACCACGTTCACACTTGCACACACTTGCTGGGGGAACACTTCAATACCTAAAGGAAATCCCTACACAAAGAAAACCAAGAAAAGCAACTCATTAGGAAAAACACTGCAAAGTGGTTTGTATGCGGTGTGTGGGTATATTTCTTATTCTTGTGCCCGAATTGAAACACTCGTCACACTACTTGCGAGTCGCGAAGCACCAGGATGGACACTGTTGGTATGAAAAGCTCGTTACTTTGTAAACAAAGCGAGTCCACTGCAATGTCTTTCGCTGCAGCAGTTTCGCACGCACGGGCTTAAGAACACGGGGACGTCTGCGCGGAAACGGTTCCCGACACGGGATTGTTTCGTGTCAACCGCTTTCGTACGCCACGAAACACATACACACTCGCACAACACAAGCCGCCAGTTGGTTCCTTACAAGGGGACGAATGATGGAAAGACGGTGTAGGGGAAGGAAGAGAAGTGGAATACCTTGCCGATCCCCCAGGGGTAAGGAAACCCACGCTTAGACGTTTAAATCCTTTCGCCTATCTTCTATCAGCGGTTCGGTTCGGTTTTGCGAAAAGATTCTATCCCGGCATCTAAGCATGTGGTCTGTTCCGATATGTAATTAATGCTGCTAGAAAAGAAACACACACTTTTTCGAAACAGCGAGAGAGTCCCTCCGACGGAACATTCACGTGTATCTGACTCTTCAAGTAGGCGGCGAACACAGGGAAAGGAAAGATATAACACTCCGTGCTAAGTGATGGTGCACCTTTTCTTTTCTTCTCGTAATCACTCCAAAAGACGGACAGTCGCGTGTCCTTGCGCGTGGACCCTTCTTTCTTCTCCGAACTGGAACCTTCAGCCGGAATTGGAACACCAGCGAATGGCACGACCGACGTAGCACGAATGAATGGAAGAAACCGAACGGAATTTTACACCCGGACACATCGCGCCGCGAGCGTTGACGTCGGGACCGTCGAATTGGAGCACAAGCGCAACGTGGATCCCCCGCTCGCTCTGGGGAGCACGACCCAGTGTCGTTCGTTTGTTCTCTCTTGTGCAACACGCACTCTTTGGGGCAGAGAAATTAAATAAACCGTCGCGTCTCGCGGAACAAGTGGTGGATGCTTCCGAGATGAAAGATTTGTATCAAGTGCGTATCTACGCAACGCTCAGCTACACGATCCGGTTCCTGATGCTCAATTTATCATACTTTGTTTCTTTCTAAGTGTCCCCGTTGTGCTACAATTACGCACAATGACTGCATTACCCTTTTCACTGTTGGCATCGTTTAGCCAAAAGGCAGGTTTATTGATTTTTTTTCTCGTGCTTATTAACCACTTTCTTTTCAATTACATTAGTCGTGTTAATTACTCTTATCGTAAATTGAGAATGAATTACAAATTAACTACCTGTAGTGTTAATAGACATAAACTGCACTCTCGTTCACAACATGCTAGAACATTAGGCATCATCATACCCTGAATTAATTCATTTATTTACTTTTCGTGTTTATAAATAACAAACAACAGGATACTTTTTCAACCTTCAGTAAATAGATGTGGCGCAACAGATATAAATATCAAGAAAATGTAATGTCTGTTTCGAGCATTGTTAAGTGTATAAAGCCATGTAGTAGTGTGGCAAGTTTTGCAATGGAGTTGCGTTTCTTTGCCATCAAGCTCTTTCTTGTAGGGTAGCACTGGTTCAATAATTATACAGTCTGTATGTAAGATACCTCTGACATACCTTTAAAATATACAGGGTATATTTTCTACATTTCTTTTCCAAGCTTGCGTGCGTTTTATCATATTTTTTGTACTGATACTTCTTCTTCAGATAGCTGCGGACAGAGTCGCTGTAATCAGTCGACTTACTTTCGCTAGTTATCTCTTGCCCCACGTACGAGCTGTTTATCTATAAACAGCTGTACGAGCTGTTTATATTGTTAGAATCAGTAAAATGATTCTGTAATTTGCGACACATACACACTCTTCTGTGTAGGTTTTGGTTCATTAAATAATTGTTTGTAACTAGCCTTCAACTGTGTTCTTGGTTTAATAATTTTGAATTGATTGAGTGTATGGTAAACAATTGTTTGTCACGCAATGCATTACCCAAGGAGATTGTTCACGAACTCCATCGTACCTGACCCGTAAGTGAATCATCTTGTTTGATTCATGTGACATTTAAATTATGACCGTTTGCTTGAGCCGTTTACATAGTTTCATTGCTAATGTAGCGGCAAACATGTATACACGGTGGGACATTTTGTAATATTAAACAGTAAAACTTTTAATTTTTAAACTCACCAAATTCCAGTAGGTTAAAAATATCACACGTCCTTTTAGTGGCAGGGGATATTTTTCACTAGCTGCCAGCAAACTGTGGCTTTCCTTTACCACCGACAACCGTTTGTCGCTTTCAGCACAATCGTAGTACATGGAAAACACTTCCATTACTACGGCGGTACTGTGCATAAGAAGGACGAAAACCTGCTTGGGCTGTAAAACTCGCAAAACCATTTTCACTGGGCTGCAAATCTTTGCTTTCGGAACAAATATAAATTTACTAGAGATGATCACACGTTTAGTTCGCTGAACCACTACTTTATGACTGGTCAATCGATACACCGTTTCTCAGCAGCTAGATTGCGCCACGAGCGAAGCGAAAAATGGTGGAAAATTGCGTGTGTTCTGTCTGTACGCATGTTAATAGTAGCAATAGAGCGTTTAGTTTTGCTAGAATCGACTACAGCTACTCGTATAATGATGATCGTGCTTCAAGTTTCTCCACTAGCAAGTCACGGATATCAGACACGATATGACGATTGGTAGACGAGGTGAGGGGAACAGAACGACTAGTTTTTTCGTCCAAATGTAAACTTGGCCGTGTATTAAACCATATGAATGCCCCTAACAACGTACCTTACCCTGTACTACGTAGGTTGCCTTTTAAGTTTCGGGATTTGAAAAAACTGGTGATGCAATCTACCAACTAACAATTTTATCGTAAAGTTTGACGTTTTTGAGGTTATACGTACTCAGAACGTTTTGACATACGAGCGCTATTTGTGTTGTTAAAAAAATGTTTAAAGTGTCAATGTCCGCCAAATTGTGGAATTGGGTCGTGGACATTTTCGTGCGATTATTTTTTGCAACTTTCGACGTGAATTAACACAGCAGTAGTGCATGAATGAACTTAATTCAACTTTTGGTGATGAAGCTCCATCAATTATCAATATTTATCGACGGTTTGGAAAATAAAATCGTGGTCGGAGGTCACTCCAAGATGAATTTCGTGAAGGTCGGCCAAAATCAGTTGTCGTTCCGAAAACAATTGATGCTGTGCGTGAACGGATATTGCAAGATCGTCATGTGACTTTTTGTGAGATAGAGACAACCTTAGGTATTACTGGGACCAGCATATACTTAATATTGCATGAACATTTAACTGTCAACAAAAATTGCTGGTGTTGGATTCCACAAAATTTGTCAATCTCTCAAAAAAATACTCGTGTCGGTTGGTCGGAAAAAATGCTCGAAAAATACGATTGCGGTGCTTCAAAACTCGTCTTTAATATCGTGACAGGTGATGAGTCGTGTATTTACGCGAATGAGCCCGAAACTAATTTGCAATCGACTGTATGGGTGTTTCAAGATGAGCCGAATCCAACCAAAGTTGTTCACGCACGAAGCACTTCCAAGCAAATGGTCGCATGTTTTTTCGGAAAAACTGGATATATCGCAACCAAACCTCTATAACAACGTAGAACAGTCTATTCTGAGTGGTACACAACCATTTGTTTGCCAGTTGTCTTCCAAGAAATCAGGAAATTCAACCGCTGTCGACGGATCACCCGTCATCACGACAATGCGAGCTCTCACACATCGGCTCAAACAACTGCATTTTTGAGTATTCAAAACATCGATTTGATGAGTCATCCGCCATATAGTCCTTGATCTAGTACCAAATGACTTCTTTTAACACCCGTATTTAAAAAATAAACTGAGATTTCAACGTTTTTCAACACCTGAAGAAGCGAAGATCTCTCAAAAAAGCCTCGTGTCGATTGAAACTTTAAACATTTTTTTAACAACACAAATAGCGTTCGTATGTCAAAACGTTCTGAGAACGGATAACCTCAAAAACGTCAAACTTTACGATAAAATTGTTAATTAACAGATTGCATCACCAGTTTTTCCAAATCCCGAAACTTAAAAGGCAACCCTCGTAGTACTTTCAAATATCACAGTGAAACTGACGATTCAATGCAACTAAAAGCTAATGCGTACACTGACCTTTTTCGGGTCCACTTTTAACGATCAACTATTAAAGCGTTGGCAAAACGTAGCTTAAAAAGTGTTCGTAAGTCAAGTTCAATGTCACAATGTGCCATTTGCAGCAAGACGCACATCGTACGTAATGAACATGCATTTTTTTAACCACCATGATGCTCATAAATTCCCCATAGTGGTCCGCTAGTAGAACCAAAGAGCCTCAGACGTTTTTCTCTGCTTATCCGTGACTCACTTGTAGCTCGAACGATGGACACTGCGGACCGACTGTGTATCATTCCTCCGGTTGAATGGGTAGAGCTACGTGATCTCTATCTCGTAGACTGGCCAGAGCATCACGTTGCGTACACGACGATCGACAACTACATACGGTGGTACGCGAAGGACAGTGGAATAAAGAATCTCGCTATATGCTGTCTGAACGGAACCTGGCGAAAGGATGGAACATATCTCGTGGTGGTAAGCTAAGAACTGCAGCAGTGGCTGCTTAAGGATTCACTAACTCTCTCTTGGTATTGCATTGTAGGACCGTTATCAACTATTCGCCTACAGCTTCGATACGACGAACGGAATACTGGAAAAGGCATTCCATCTGCTGGACTGGAGTGGGGGATTGAAAGTGAGCTCCATTTTAAAGCGACATCGCGCACCACTGATAAAGGTGCTCGAAGCAAAAGGATTGCAGACGGAGTATGACAGTGAAACCTGTATCTACTTCATGCCAAAGGAACGCTGCAATGCACTGGAACTGCAAACACCGGACGGTTTCGAACTGCGCGCTCTAACTCCAGATGATGCTGCCAAGGCGGACGATCTTTGGCCGAACCGGCATCAGGGATCCCGGTTCTTTCTGGAGCGGCTGGCCGCCTGGAACCCAAACGTAGGGCTTGTGGAACGTTCGACCGGAACGCTGGTGGCCTGGTGCTTTCGACTACAGGCCGGACCACTCGGTGCCCTGCAAGTAGATCCGAAATACCTGCGGCGTGGCTTCGGAACAATTGTTACGGTTGCGGTGGCAAAGCAGATAGCGGCTCTCGGACAGGACTGTTTTGCGCTAGTTAATGCGACCAACGTTCCGTCAAGGAAAATGTTTGAGAGGTTGGGTTTTACCCATGAAGGTGAAGCTTACTGGA
Source organism: Anopheles ziemanni (assembly GCF_943734765.1). NCBI lineage: Eukaryota > Metazoa > Arthropoda > Insecta > Diptera > Culicidae > Anopheles > Anopheles ziemanni. Next base: position 25,812,222 of record NC_080705.1, on the reverse strand, counting down.
TAAGGAATTTTCCGACGGTGCCGACAATCTGGCAGGATTGATCAAAGCTGTATTACTGAAATCTCTCTCCTGCTGTGGATAAAAAATATTTTCATTTCGGCAATCAATAACTATAAATCCTAATGCAAATCAGTTGATTCCATAACGTAGTTAGTTTTGAACAATTCATCGAACTATAAAGCTTGATATTATAATCAAATATATTAAATTAATAGATGTTTCATAACAGATTCTTTAAAAGATAAACGTTGAAATATCACAATGTTCAAAAATTTTTATTATGTTGTTGCCTTTCTAAATGGTTATTACTTAATGTCGATACTAAATACAAACTTGATTGATTAGTTTTTTCTCCATTTAGCCGTGAGTTTAATACCGATACAACACTTATTACTTTCAGGATCATTCAGGATCATGGCTAAGAAGGGAGACCAGCGAATGGACATTTTGTTCGATGAATGGAGCGAACTGAGGGACATTTACCGGCGCAACTGGCCAAAGCATGAATTTGCCTTTTACCTTTTACAAAACTACATCCAGTGGAAAAGCCAGGAACAAACATTGAACGTGAATATCTTTTCACTAAATGGGAATTGGCGCAACGACGGAACTTTTGTGTTGAAGGTGATTGTTGAAGGTGATTCCCCAAAAATAATGTGCCATTGTTCAACATTTTTTAATATATTCTAGGATGGATTTGAAATCTATTTTTACTCATCAGAGATTGACGGCTATGGTTCATATTTGATTCGATTGCTCAAGCTGCTCGAATGGGAAAAACTATCCGAGATTAGCATGGATTATCTCGGAACGCACCATATGGCCGTGACGAAAGTTATTAACGACAATAATCTACTGGTGAGAAGTAGTAACATGGCGAATTATTATTTCATGGCAAAAGAGCAAGCGCTTGCGGCTACTTCATTACCACTACCTGAAGGGTTTTCTTTCGCCCGGTTGACGCCGACGAAGCATTTAGATTACGTTTATAACCAGTGGCCACTCAGGAGTCACATCAGCTACGAAGCCGGTTATGGGTTGCTGAATCGATTGCTTCTTTTGAACGAAAGCGTTGGACTGTTCGACGCCGAAGGAGTACTCGTATCATGGTGTTTAAGGTACATAAGTAATTTAATGCGTGTCCGAAAGAAGGAAAATGATATCTTTTGTTGAATGATCTTTCCGCAGCGATCAAACTGGTGCTCATTCAGACCTTCAAACGGTGGACTCACACTGCCGGAAAGGGTACGGGCGATTGGTGGTGATGGAGTTGGCAAAGCGGTTGGCCAGAAACGGTTCCGATTCTAAAGCATACGTTTTGCAGGAGAATTCCAAATCAGTAAAATTATTTGAAAGCATTGGATTTCATAAGATACAAAACCTTCATTGGGTTGTGATAAATGGAAAAGAGGTTAAAACTCCTCTCCTCTAAAATGTTTCTATACATATTAACTTTGTTGAATTTCAAGAAAACATTGTTAGTTAATATTTAAATTACAAAGAACGCCTTTCTTAAAAAAATTGTGATATTAATTGGCTTATTAAATAGTTTTTTGTACCAGATAGCGACAGGTTAAAACCCTTTGGTAGATATCCATTTAATTTCTAATTTAATTCGATTTAATTAACGCTATAACTAGTTGTAATATGATTCTTTGTTTGTAACAAGTATGTGAGTAGGCTTGAATTGGCTTGGATCGAAGAGCAGCGTTAGGTCTTCTCTGTAGTCGAAAGGGGCAGGCAAATCAGGCAGGGCCGTGTGAGTAAATGGTTCCTTCTTCCTCACCATTATTTTCGTTACCATCCATGTTTTCCTAGCAACAAAAAAAGAGTTTTTAGGTTCTTCTTCTTTTTCTACTTAATGATGTAGCATAACTTTCAAATCTTCATAAAAGTTCTAAAATTCTAGATTCTTAGATTTTCTTTTAACTTCTTTAAACTTTCAACATAATTTATGTTCGACTTACGCTTCAATGATAGCGCTGGCGACTACGATGCGAGTATTCACGAGGAGATGGAGAGCGACTGGTTCGGAGCGAAAAATGCAATTAATTATGAATATTGTTTAATAAAAAAAGGGATTACTTATGAATCTCACCTTTCAGCGACTCGCCCTTTATATACTCCTGGAGTAGGGGGATGAGGCCGATCCGTGATAGAAAAGTCTACCCGTATGCGCCGACCGTGATATTCCATTCCGTTACAATACGAACGAGCCAAGGAAGCCTCTTCCACCGTTTGGAAGTATACAAACCCAAATCCTCGCGATATTCTGGTCTTTGCATCGTAAACCACGTACGCCTTTTCGACTATTCCATATTGACTGAAGATGCTTACTAGATGCGGTTCCGTGGTGTACACACTTAGCCCGAACACTCCCAAGCAGTGACTAGGCTTCGCACCATCGACACGAATTCGGCCACCGTATGTCGATGAATCTCTACGGCTGGAGTATCTGCGATCCGGAGAAATAGATTCCGACCTATACAGGTATCGATCAGAAGAGTCAGAGCGACTGCGACGGCTACGACGATGGCGATGGTATCGTTCCGAGCTTCGTGAACGTCTACTACCATCATCAAAACGACGGCTGGTACGACGACTCGAATGGCGGTGCGACAAGACCTGTAGCATTCAATCAATATTACCGTTAGAATGGATTAAATTGTTCAAATAGCAAGTACTATAACACTAAATACTTTCCATTTTTAACGTTAACGTTTTTAGCAAAAAATACGACTTCACCTAACCAAGCTTGGGACAAGAATGACTATACTTTGTTTAATTTTGTATTTTGTATGGCGAACGAAGTTTCGTAACCGTTAGCAACGGAAGAGAAAACTGGATCAGGCTTAAATTGCTTATGGTCGTAATTTCTCTGCTTAGTAATTATTTTAGAAATGTAGCTGGATTTTCAAGTTTAGATCAAGCCCATTAAAATAATAAAGCAAAAAAATTTTATCGTTCACGTGCGGTTTTAATGTTACCCTTATGTTCAATGCGCTGATGTTTTGCGAATTAGGTTTGGTTGTGGGGTTGGATGGCGACTGTTTAGAAGAGCAGCAATTCACCACGAACAAGGCAATACAGGAAGAAGGACTTATGTCCCTTATTTTCTGCTTAAAATATACGGCTACGTAGAATAATCGCGTAGCCCGAACACTACCAAGCATCTAGTAGGCCTCGGTTGTTGATCGAAACGGTACCCCTGGAATAATGGCGGTCCAGGGAACTAAATGTCGAACTTATACGCTATTGTTTTTTTTTGTATCCTAAGATTATCCTGAATAGGATGATGAATTTCAATCAATCTTCAATCGTCGTTAAAACAACACAGGATGGGCAGGGCTATGACACCTAATACTTTTAATTTTTTTAATACAAATACAAAGTTTTTTTTATCTAATACACTTCTTCACCAAAGGACAAGAATGAAAATGCTTTTCTCAATTCATTATCAACTCAGATATAACTTGTAACAAAGAAAACTAATTCTGCTTTAACAAACCAACTCTGCTTTCCAAAGTGGTCCTGTTTTATTTAGCTGAACATCATTTTATTAAATATTTATAAAAGTCAAATAAAACATTTTACAAATTATCGATCAATTGCAATATACGTAGACGACAGATTTTTTTTACTTCCCCAATTGCAGTTTCAAGCTCCTGGTCAGGTGTGTTATGTATTCTTTCAGTTACACTGCGCAGAATAATATCAAACTTTGATGCTTCGCGAACGCAAATGACGAACGGAAATCCAAATTTCGTTTTATAACTAGGAAAAAGAAAAAAAAATACATAAATTTATTGCAGTAGTGCTATGTTATTGCTTTAGTAGTGCACATACCTTTCGTTCATTTCAGTTAACTTTGCCCTATCCTCTGTCGATAACTTGTCCAATCCAGCAGCGGCATGTTCGATCGAAGAATCTCCGGTAAGCTCATGGCTGTCGAGCAACTTTCCGGCCAGATCCGGATAAAGGCGAAGAATTTTAAGTTTAGTATCAGCAGGCAGTCGGTCAATATAATTTTGGAAAGCGGTGATCATTCCATCGAAGCTTTTGAACGGCAGTAGTGCAGAGCAAAAAATGGCTCCCTCTGGCCAGGATTCTATCACATTTTCGAAAGTTTTGTGAAATTCTGCTGTTGCAAGACCGTTCAGCTGTTCAAGGGTTAGTTTAGGTCGCCTGCAAAATTAAATGATCACGTATTCACGAAATTTAATATATTTCAAATTGAATTCGTTTGTTAAACATACAATTTCATAAATGCATACATACGATCTTCAATGCTGAATGTTATTGTTTTAAAAATTATGAACTTACATTTTTGTTTTGCGCTTTTGTTCGAGATTGCAGAGGTGACCGAATGCGTTGTAGTCGCAGATAATAAATTATTGTCAATCGCAAACTGGATTGTTGCAGAACAAAACACGTTTATTTCTGTTAGCGGTCAGAGGAACACTGCTGATAAATGCACAATCGCTTGTTTACTATCTCCGTTACATTTTGTTATGATTATCTGCATCTTCGAGTTCACACGCACACAGTCTCAACCGTGAATTTTTCATCTTTCTCGTTTGCTGAACCAATTTGGCTGCGCTGGTGAATAGGAATTCAAAATAATTTTGAAATTCTAAAATTATTTAGCTGTGCTTGTTTCCAGTAAATAAACTTAATGTATATTTTTTTATTAAAAAAATATGAGAATATCGAAATATTTAAGAACTAGGTAATTCGTTTCAAATGAAATGGATCGAACCTAGTAACTCTGCACCTAGCTGAAGGACGGATCTTTTGACGTTCGAATAAACGTCAAACCTCAAACAATCAAAACAGCAACATCATTCTGTGCATTCCGGCGTTTCTTCGGAGGTTTTTGTTCTCAAGTGAAATCTTAAAACATCATTAGAAAATGGTAAAAGTTTATTAAAAGGACCGGAATCCTACCTTGCCCATAAATACTACAGTTTGTATCCATCCATTACAGGATCCTGCCATCAAGGTTACGCCGAAAATGCCGTCGACGTTCAATGAGTTCTCGGGTCACTTGGAGCCGCGCGATGAAACCTGCGTTGCCCAGCTTCAGGCAGTCCATCCTTTGAAGCAATCAGAACTGAATGTAAGCATTGCAATCAATAGTTAAATGTAATTTGCGTAAACTTATTAAATATGTTCAATTTCAGTACAATCAGCACCGTCAAAATCTCAACATGCAGATGCTCCGTAAACACGAAGGACTGGCCGCTCCGCTTAAGCTTGCGATGGAACTCAAAGCTGTATCGAAGGTCGGACATTTGCCATTCCTTCCTTCGACGAATGTTGCTCGGGATGTTCTTACCGGTCGTGACGAAATGATCGAATTTTCTGATATATTCAACTTGGAAGAACACCAAGAAATTATGCGTCAACCCCACGCTGTCATGGAGAAGTATTTAGGAATGTAGGTTTGTGGTTTTTCTTTTCGATTCTAAGTGGAGGGTACTACAATGTGAAATAAAAGTTTATACATTCGGAAACCTACCTGTGACGGTTTTTTTTAAACTATCTTATATTTGCCATAATCAAATACTTCTTAATGTGCTTATGATCAACATAAGATTGGGAGTACATAACATAAATCCTACGGAGGACAAAGACGTACCTAAGTAAGTAGCACAATATGCAATTTCTGAATTTTGATTCCATATTGTTGAAAGAGGATGTTCTCACACAGGAAATAAATGACAAACATTTATTTGAAAAGAGCGTCGTATCTTCGATAACCTCCATAGTAACGCTTCCCGGATAACGCTGGATAACGCTTAGGTATGGTCGAATATAGAGTTGTGTAATTCAGATTCAGATTCATGAATCTGAATGATTCTTTGTGTGTTAGAGATTCATGAATATTTTAATGAGAGACACATGAAGCCCAAAGAGTAATCAACTGGTGAAGAGTAAAGAGCAAGGCAGACGGACTCCCTTTTTGTTGACCGCATGATCTAGCCAATGAAGAATCATGGAGTTTTATAAAAGATCCATGAAAGATTCATGAAGATTCGTTAAGGTTTCGAAAGATTCATAAACGTTTGAAGAGTCGAATCCTCATAGATTCATGAATCCATATGAATGAATCTTAAGTGAAAGATTCATACGAATGAATCTCGCCAAAAGATTCATAAGGCACAACACTAAAAGAATGGAAAAACTCATTCTAGAGATTTGATTTGTAACGTAAATTACGTTTAATTTTTCTTTAGCAGTGTCATGACTTTGGTCGAACTCTACGGTTGATGGAAAAGCGGTCAGCGTCGGGATTAAATCTGCTATACTTGTTTGATTTAAGTAATGTGTACTACACTAGCACAAACTTTATAAAATTTTCATCCAGTTTGATTGATAAGAATTGAACCGGATTGCATACATCTACACATGTCGACACGGTTGACAGAAATTTAAATTTTTGCTGCTATGATGTAGTTCCAGCAAGAGTTCTAGCAATCTGCCATGGAAAAACTTGCTGTATGATGAATGATACTACGCAAGGAAGCTATAAACATATTTGAAAGCACTTTACTTTATGAGTCAGTTTTGTTGAAATATGTTCGATAAACTTGTTCGTACTATTTTATGCATCGACTACTGATATTAAATTAATGGAACTAGGGACAAACATTGTTCTTCTGAGCTTTTAGAAGGTTTTACGATCATTGTCACCTGGTTTTCTTTCACTGAAAATTATTTTTATAAGTTCTTAAGTTGTTCGCAAACAAATGGATTTTGTTGATTACAATTTGCATGTTGACGAAAAGCTCATCGTCCTTCCATCGTCCGTATTTCTTTCCTAGAAGCTCTACGGCAACGAGCTATATTAAATTTGATCAGCTTGACTCACCACCACCACAGTAATCCAACATTTGCTATCCATCCTAATTAATGGCTTGTATCGCTAATACAGGTCCACAAATGGGTTTTTCGAGGGGAGTTATCTTGACGCATGGTTCGAATTCCTTCGTCAGTCCATCCGCACTGGATTCACGTACGGAAGGAACGCATTTTATGAGGGGTCTTCTACGCTGATCCCGGTTTCCCAAAATGACCACATTATGTGATCCATTCCGGCGGGGCTCGCCCATTGGCCGGCCTGCGTGGTGCCATTATAAAACTGCACGGTACGAGACTGGACCGACCAACGAACTGGATGAAGTCTCATCATCATTCGACCAGCCAAGCACACGTACGGAACGCATACCAGCGTCCAAGTCCACTAATGGTCCACAGTTGATTACACGATAAAGCCATCGCCATCATCGTCGCCCCGGCGGCGCGTTTTGGTTTGGTTGGTTCAAAATTTTATGTCTTCATTTGGCGCAGATAAAATGGTAGCTCGGAGACTGCCCTCGGTCTCCCGGCGGTTGGAGGCCGCCATCTTCCTTCAATGCCTACCGGTCCTATCTAATTAATTTTTGGCAATAACACCGATCTAGAAGATGAGCCAGTTGGGGAGTGTTTTTTGACCATTTAGACGATTTATTGGTGCGCCTCTTAACGGGATGTTTTCGCGAAAATAATCATTCACTCCAGCTGAAGAGAGAGTCTTTCGCTAAATCAATTAGGGCATGTTTTTCACATAAACTAAATTTTAAGCACATTAAAACAACTCAACTTTTGCTGATAGTAAGGAGAAATTTCTGTTTGTGAAAATTTTCTTGACTTTTTTGCAAAATTAAAACTTATTTCGTTTACCTTGCTCTTTCAGTGGCGTTTACCTTGCTCTTTCAACGAATTCCGGTTGCTTTAAGTAGTTCTTTTACTTTAAATAGCATTTAACTATGAACAATTAGTTAGCTCTCTTACATATAAATCTTTCATTTCTTTCTCATCAATTAGATTAAATGCCCTTTCCAATTTTTTTGTAAACTTACTTGTTAGAATTAAGCAAGATCCGCCTCCGAATACGAAGGAAACATCTTTTCTGATGTATTTATCGCAGTTCTATGATATATTTTAAGGATGGATCTACGAAGATGTAAAATCCTTGATTAAGTTGAAGTTCTTCTTGATTTAGGCGAATGAATGAATATATATTTTTTAAAGGACGTAGAACAACGGTATATAAGACATATCTGATCAGTGAAGGATGTTACGATCTGTTACTGTTCTAGAATCCTGCGAGCATAATAGAACAACCCATTTCGAAATTACACATGCACGACTTATCATTTTAAATATTGTTTCATTAAAATTAATCTGTAATTCAAACATGATATTCTTCCCAGTATTGGAAGAATATCATAATTATATTCCATTCATTTTTTTTCCTTTTTTAATTTGTTCTTTTATTACAATACTGTTCATCGCAGAACGTCCAGAGTATGAGTTTAGTGAATTGCGTTCTATATAAAATTGGCTGCAGTTATTGATTGTAACGAGCGGATCGCTCCATAATTCGTCCGAAATAGTATCAAGTTTATAGCATCCGTTTCATTCGAGGAGTTTATGCAAATTGGGTTTCAATTTTGCAGCGACTTTTTGGTTTGTTTTTGTCGTCATTTTGCATCGCTCAAAAACATCTCCAATCCACTAGTGATTCCGATTCCATGATGATGAGTGGGCTGTAGCATTTCGAGTTGATAACCATTTGGAGCGTTTTGCTTTGTTGCTTTCCTGTGTAATAACTTCCCAGTTTTTTCCGCAGCCGAGATCGGTTTTGGCAAATAAAAAGCCCCATATTAAAAAGTTCCGAAATGAAATGAAATATGCTGAATGCGATGCACAATAGCGGGCAAAGTTACCAAAATTAATCCCCGCGGTTGAAAGGAACTGGAGTGCCTGAGAAGCGTTCGTCAAAAACTGTTGAGAAGAGAATAAAAAAACTCAAATAAAAGAAAAACGCATCGTTCTGCTGCGTTCTTCCTATGGAGAGCATTTATGACCTCACGGGTATCATAAAACTAAAGGTTTTTTTTTATCGAGAACTGAAAGCGGTAGGAAGAGCGACACGATGGTGGTGGATCAGCTTTGAGTGAAACAGAAACTGTAAGATGGACTAAAAAAACAGAAAACCTAAAAAGATGAAGCAACATTAAATAAGATCAGACATAAGATATTTGAACCCCAGTTCTTTTTTCCATCCGCTTTTCCATTTCACATTCCCAACGTTTGGAAGCGCTTGGAATGGCCATCGTTCGGGCGAATGGGCCGTGGTTGTTCCCTTTACCAGCCATCACACACATTGGATAAGGTCTTATCTTTTTAATCGGATTGCTTTTAATTAATGGTGGCGATGGTGGCTCGTCGTCCAAAACCTGGGCTTCACGATCCCGAGAGCAGAGGGCTAAAAAAGAGCAACCAATTAAAGGGGATCGCGAACGCTTTTCCAGTTGGATACTGGGTGCTCGGGACGAATCGGGCCGAAAGGAGGAGCATCCTCATTTCCAAAACGACCAACACTCTTTCACATTGAAATCAGAGAAAGCCAGACTACCGTATTCTAGAAACCAGTTTTATGCCAAGAGGCATTGGGACAATGGCCCAACAGCCAAAACCGAATCTAGAATGATATGAAAATTGGAAAATGAATTGGAGGACTCAGATAGGACAATGTTGTACGAGATATTGTTGAACCATGTAGCAGTGTGTTCGTTACTTTTGATTTATGTTCCCTCTCAAACTGGTCCGTAAGTACCCATAAAAGCAAAAATAGGCTGCAACTTAGCGCTGTCAATAATGATCATCCTTTTTCACGATCACCAGGAAATGTTATAAAGGCTCGTTTTTAAATAGCGCAGAAAACGATTGCTTGGAAACCTAAACAGACACAAAACGATGGACGTGAACGAAGAAAAGGTGAGATAACTCCTTTGTATGGTTGAGAAGCTTGCATACTTCCTTTCGCCGTCCATCTACCTAACATTGATTCCAGTTTGAAAGAAATCGTTGTCTGTTAGCCGGTTCCAATCAAGTGTCATATTCATCTTCGGGCATCGTTTTCCAACCCCTCCCGCTCGCGCCACGCATCGTTCTCGTTGTCCCGACGCGTTTCATCGCTCCGTGGAAGCGACGTTCTAATTTATAGCACTACCTAGCCCTGAAGCCACGGCCATGGGATTTCGATCAAGTTTTCTTACTCCGAAGGATTTTCTCACAACGAAGGCAGCGCGACGGCGGGAAACTTTCCAGCGACGGCCCGATGGGTAGGGTTCTGATGGGTGAACGATGGTCCAAGAAGGATCGAATCGGACGCAAGAACAAGAACACGCCGGAAAGCGAGAAGAACTAAAGCAAATGAACGGATGCAGGGTAGTGAGATTACGAAGGAAGATGGAATGCGGCAGCTGAAGGGATTGTCCTTAATTGATTCCCTCCAGTCGCATCTCGTTGTGTTCTTGAATGCGGCCATTCCTGTTTCCCATCTCTGCTTTGTCGTTCTATATCTATCGTGCTTCAAGTAGAGGGCGTTGCCATGGCGACCGTCAACCATTTGGAAACGGGCATTCGCACTCGAGAGGATCGATCGTAACATCTTGAAAATACATTGAACAGAAATGGGAATGCATGCACGAATCGACGAACGCGTCCTAGCGAAGGGAACTAAGGGTGCAGCTGGTTCTGAGGACGGAACTCGGTTCCTAGCTTTTGGTGCTTCAAAACTTCCTGGTGAGCTTGTCAGGAAAAGAGAATAGACATAAATTCAAATGAAAAACATTAAATTGAAAGAAACATGAAGGAAACGAATTTGGGACTTCTTTTTTGGAAACAACATTAAAAACACTCTGTATAGGGTTGTGGAAAATGGTACAAATCATTCCACATAAAACAAATAAAACACACAAATATGTTATTTAACTAAGTATTTTGTATGTTTGTTGCACTTCTTTAAATAAGTAAACCTTTCGTAATCGATTGACTTGAAAACCACATTGATTTACGACTAACCGTTCAAAAGTTATGAACATAATTGGATGCAACATAATAAATTCTATTGTTTTTTGTTTAAACTCTCTGAAAAATTTCTTACCCATTTATCTTTATCTTTATTATTAATCTTTTTGCAACGTCTTTGATGCTGCTGCATCAAAAACAGTTTTCTTTGTAGTTAGCAAGAAATACTGGTGTTGTTGTTGTTGGCGTGTTGCTGGTAACAAACGGTAATCGAATTCGTTGGGTAGACAAATGTGAGCTTTTAAAATATCAATAAATGACTATAACATCACTGATTTTCTACGTGAATTTTTCGGTTTTGTAGAAAAATTTCCTCACAGCTTTCACTGTTTCACACATTTTAACGAAGGTTTCGTCTCATGGCACGCTTGAAGTAAATCACTGCCGAATTATTTTAAACTCTGGTCTCAACCTGCTTATAATTTTCTTGTGTAATACATTATGTAAAGAAACTAAATTTTGAATCTATCAAGAAATCGATTAGTTTTTACAAAGCTCGGCACTCTCGATAAAACTGACATAGACGATCTCTCACTCATTGTGTGTTTTAAGGGATAAATTTCATTTAACAACAAGAACCACATCCTCCAACCAGGAATTTTATTGTTTTACTGTGGTTGGTTGGCTGACTAATAATGATGGCAGAAAATTTGCGAAGGGACGTCTTTATTACACTTCATTATGCATGGATACAGAAATAATCAATGTCTACCTTATAACTTCACACCAGAGTTCGTTCATACCAGAGAGGAACTCTGAACTTAAACAGCGTCAATATACTAATTATTTTGAATTGTGTCTTCTGGATCTTCTTGATCCTTAAATCGAATGTGTAGTTTTGTTTTTAATACGAAATCATTTTGAGATATATAAAACTCCTTCGAGTTGTTTTGTCAGAAACGTTCTGGCCTTCGCCACTTCATGAATCGTAAAATCGCACACAATCCTTGTTCAGGCATTTCATTTTTTTGATAAAAACAAAAACCGCGAAAGCTTTATATTTCATTCCATTGAAACCATAACTACGTAACGATACTGGCCGATAAATCCCAATTACGATGATGAGCCGATGGCACCGAGCGCGCAGCATCGAAATAAATCGCATTCGTAAACCTCACTTTTATGACCCTACACCACCAAATCAGACACCAGAAAAAAGGAACAAAAAATACGCCACTCTCACACTGATCCGCAGCGGGCTGCACATCCGCGACGCGATCCGGACCACGCGTCCTTAATCCACGACCAGCCCGAATCGGCACAAGGTTACGGCGGAACTGCCACGGCTCGCGATCGCTGCTCCCGCTCGCCACGGGGGGAATTCCAATGGACAGACACTACGTGCTTCATGTTCACCTCCCCGTACGTCGCAATTAAGGGCAACCCAGCGGGAACCGACCCCGGGGCGATCCATGCTGCTCCGGGCATGCTCCAATGCTTGCAGGCGATGCAGTCGCAGCAATGGCAGCATAAATCAAGCGCTGTTTACTATTGGCATATTATTCCCATTTTACCATCTCTCTCTGCCTCGTTTTATTATTGCTTGCATTCGTCGGCCGACACGGCTATCGTTCTAGAGAACGACCTCTTCCATCACTTTAGGAGAAGGAAGAGGAGGAGCGAAGGGGAACAGTGGAAGGACAACTCTACGAAGAAGACGGTGCAGTTGACACTTGATTCCGTTTGATAGTTTGCCGACGAACGCCGCGGGTCATAAAGTGTGGTGTCGAATGTAGGTTCACGCGTACGTCTTTCGAAGGGCGCAACGTCAGAAAACAAAATGGTTCCGGCCGTTGACAACACTAGACAACGTTACTAGATTAGGTTAGTACCGGGCAGTGGGGTGGGGCGCTACAGCAAACAGTAAGTACCAAACGGCTGGAGCGCTGAAACTGCACAAACATGGCGAAACCGGCGCAATGGCGGCCTTTAATCGAGGGGATCACATGCATCAAAGCAATCGAATCCAACCGAAGTCCCGCGGCCTGTTGGAGGCTCGTGGACTTTGTAAGTACGTTCCCGTGGACAGCGTGCCGTAGAGATTGGCCATTCGGAAGACATGATAAGCATCACTCATATTGTAGTGTTTTTTCTTTTTTTTTTAATTGCCCATTTTTGATGGGCGGCGATTCGATCAACATTGGTCGATTATGGTAGCCAACCGGACCGTTCCGATTCGGGTTCGGGGCTGTATCACTTCCCACACATCACCCGTCACTCGTTGCAATCGATTTCTTATCACGCAGGCAGCAGTTCTTCTTCTCTAAATTCGTACCGATAGCACGGTTGTTTGATAAGCGGTGGTTGGCTGCGGTGAGTTGGTTAAATTTTAATCGAAACATGTTCCGGATCGAGCGCAACTCAAAAAAAGTGGGGACAAGCAGCGTGTGCCCGGTGGTTTCAATTTATTGCCACCGAATGGCCATCGGCACAGGACGAATCTGTAGCATTTACGATGTCAACAAATGGTAAAGATAACCGGGATTTTCTGTCACCTTAAGCCATCGAAACAATCTCTTAGCAAATGGATTTAGCGTTACGCTGCAGGTTAGATGAGAGTTTTGTTGTGTTTCCGATTCTTTGTTTAGATTTTTCAAAATGCTTTGTGCAGCGGTAGTTCACATCGCATTGGTTGGAATCGTAATAAGCAGAATTCGAAACTGGTGAACTTATTTTAATAATTCGCAGCGCAACATTAAACATTTTAACGAATGAAACCCATTGCATCTATACAATTTACGATACGTGAAATGCATGTAAAATCCACAAACGAAGATCATTTCCAATGAAACATATACCCACCGACGATTTAAAAAAAGCTTGTTTTCTGTTGTGATTGTTTTTTCTTCAATCAAAAAGTATTCGTAGTTTGAAACCAGTTCATTTGAAGTACCTCAAAAATTGTAGTAAATTTTATAGGATGTACATTTTGTATGTTGATAATATGATGCAGAGGTATCTGTTTGAACCAAAATAATTCTAATTGTTTGTTCATGACTATGTAAAGCAAATAAGTCTAATTTGGAGGCATTTTACATAGTTTTTATATGCCAATTTTTTTATTAATCTTGATTTTTATATGAATCATTCGTTATATTTTCATTCGATATGGTTTTAAAATTAAATTAAAACGATTACGATAATTACGATTACTTAATTACGATCAGTATACAAGTTAAATTTAGCAAAAAAATGAAAAAAGACGTCAAATGTCAAAAAAAACCCCGGGTCATCGAAAAGCAAACAACGCATCACGAATTGTTTAATAAAACTGTTGCAAATCTTCAAAACTAGCTCCATGACTGGAGTAACTCCCTATTTCACTTCTGATTTGAAACGTTCTAGTTTACGAATGATTAACCTCTTTCATTTAGTTTGAAATTTGTCTTGGCATGTGCAAGAAATGGCTCATCATTACGGTTTCCTCCGAGAATATTATTTACTATTTCGGCGGAAAGAACTGATAATTATCCTATCCATCCCTATGGCATAAAGGCGTGAAAAGTGAGCAACAGCACCCTCGAATTAATTACGAAGAATCAGTGTGATCCATTTGTTACCATCAACAGTTAACCACGAAACATGTTTCTTCCGTCGATTTGACGTTAAAATTAAAGCAACGACTTGGGTTTGTGGAGAGTAAGGTCTTTTTTCCTAAAGTATTAGGTTACATCGGAGCTAGTAGGGAAATTTGCGTAGCATGAACTTAATGCTCGCTTCGTCAGAATTCGTCGCCTTGAAGCAAAAAGGGCAAGTTTTGAGCCCACCGTATCCGGGGGTGCGTGTCCGACGTCCCTCGCCACATGGTTGTTATTTATTCGATTTTCTGCCATTCGACAAGTTCACAGTTCATCCCGACGTTCGTCGTCTGCGCCTATCCTCTTTTCCCTCGCGGAATGTTCCGTCTACCCGGCACTCGTCGTTACGATCCCAGTGGACCAATAAAAGCGGACAGCCCTCGGGAGGATTCGCTGACGTGGTGGCGTTACGGAATGAGCCTTGTCGCTTGTCTGGTCACCGGCGAATGGTGCCGGCGGGTGTACCGTTGGACTACTTTTCGGAAAAGTTTTGCCACAGAAATACACACACACATACACTGAAACGTGCGACAAGAGGCCGAAAGAGGCGAAAACGAACGGTACTCAACCTGATCCGGGTGGCGAGAAGCCAGTTTTCGACTGGCTTTGCACCAAATGAGAACACCGTCTGGACCACCGTTGGAAGTTTGTTTATAAAATCTGCCTGGCATGGGATGGAACGAGTTCGGGACTTCTACAAAGTCCAGTGCTTGGCCTTATTTGGCAATTTGCGGCTGCACCGTGAGCCAAATGTTGGGAAAACATTCGATGAAACGCTAATCCGGACTCACAGTTCGTCCCCGGACCATTCCTTTAGCCGGGGCTGTTCGACCGTCCACTTTCGACGCCGTCCTGACTAACGATGACTGATTTATTGGCCGAGAAGGAAGTAGATTCAGATTAAGTTTTATAGCTAACCGGATCGAAATGCCTGATAGATCGGGTAGATTACCCGGGTAGGTTTGCGAACGGATGGAATCGGGGGTTATCCGGCTAGAAAGGGTGGGAGGAAATGGGTTAAACCTTGACACTGGTACTGGATACGCGGGAAGATAAATTCTAGCATCCTGTATTGCCTCCACAACACGATTGGGATAATCCTTTTCATCCGCTGGAGCATAGTTAAGGCTTGCTCTAAAATGTAAATCGCATAACATAATTATGGAACGTTGTAGAGTGTCGCCTGTAAACTTGCAAGAATGAAATAGAACAGGCAAGAAAAAGTGGGCGAAGATTAAAAATCTAGCTTAGAAACAGAATTGAAATCGTTACATTATAATTGATTCTTTATTTTCGTGATCAAATTATTTATTAACTTTCCGTGCCGGAAACATGTGAAAAAGATAACATTAAGGTCGCTACGAGTGTTACGATGCATAAAGATTCAAACTAACTGTTTTTATAAAATAGATTTCGTTGTACCGAAAAAATATTCAAATATCTTGCACATGTAAAGAGCAAATAAGCTTTGTGCTCAATGGGATCAACCAAGCAATGCAACTAAATCAGTGAACAAGTACTTTCCTTTCATCACGCCTATTTATAAGAAGTTTTCTACTCTCATTACAATCTCTTCGAATACATTTTATGATCTTATGATTGACACAACACATAGGATTGATTGATCAACAGTGTTTATTACCTCTACTTCCATTGTATCATATTAATTCGTCAGTGATCCAACTAATAGAGTATGGATAATGTTCGGGAAAAATTTTGTTAGTATCAAATGTGTATTCTACTAAGCATTGTAAACGAAGATTGCACAAAACCAAACAATAATCCATTGTTATGTTAGAAAGTAATGAAATCATATTTAGAGTGTCAGATTTGAGTAGGTTTACTATTTTCGCCTCGTTCGACCAAAATGAAATTGTGCAATTTGAGGCTTAGAAAAATTTGGACTAGATTAATCCTATACAATTTATTAACCTTCATGCATCTGTAAATGATCGGTTGATTGCCGCTTATTGTCAGGTTTATCGAGTGTTCTTCAAGGCATAAATATAAAAAAATAAGATACAATATTGTTCAAAGGGTAAATAAATCGGTTACAACAAAGTGTTATAAAAAGCGTAAAACATTAGTAATGTGCATAAATGTTTTAATTCTTCTAATGAAAATAGAAGACGAGTTTGAATTGTCACCTTGTATATAGAAATGCAATAATCTTGCCATGTGAATCCAAGCTCTGGAAATCCTATGCTGTGCACATTGGTATGGATGTTGTATTGTATTTCGCTCAATTCAAGTAATTGTGTCATACGGCTCGTTGACGAAAAAACAGCCAAGCGTTTTCCATTCGGTTGTTTTTATTTCGGAACGTGCCGACAGCCTTCCCAATTCCAATGTCGATCGGTATTGTTTTTCCCGACACGCCGCCGTTTCCAGGCGGCCCGAAAACACTATAATAACACCAGTAAAAGCTAAAACGCCAACCGAAGCACCGATCGCTGCAATTGACCGTGGGAACTAGCCGGAATGCGCGTCAATTAATTCTCACTGACGTGTGAAACTATTAGCACCTTCCGGCCGGGCGGGTGCCGAATGGTGGACCATCGCAAACACAAACGTACCTACGTACAACGACGCCAGCAACGCCAACCGACCCGGATCAAGCAGATCGAGCCGAGAAGGACGAGAGATTAAAGAAACTTGGCCGCCAGGACCGCCTTTCCCAATGAAGGGAAGAGTTTTTTAGGATGAATCTAGCATGGAAATATCATACTGTAATGTGCGTATGGGTGGGTTCGATCTGACAGATGGCTGCACTGTGCGGACTTTCAGCAGCTGACGAAGGATTTTTCCAAGGTTGACTAAAACGATGGTTGACTAAACGACTAAAGGCCAAGGGTGGGATTCTGCCTTTCTCCGGTTTTCGTACATGGTTTCCCCACCGTTCGGAACAATTCCCCCCAAATCCCCGCCGAATCTTCCAAAGTTCAGCCGCAAAGCAATCGAATCGGTATGGTCTTGTTACTATGGAAACTATACTTTATTGAGTTACATCGTTGAGGTCTCCGCTTACACCCGCAGTGATGATTTGTTTGTTTGTTTGTTTGCTTACGCGTGTGTACAATAACATAATTAGATTTACCGCAGTTTAATACTTTACTATTCAGAGATTAGGGGGTCGAGTCTCCAATTGCTCCCTCCGACCCAACCCACCCAATCCCTTCACCCATATGTATCTCCTATCTTCTCACAAACGTACGCGATCTCTTAGAGATGAATCTCAGGGCAAAAATAAACACAAACCTAAGGATTGGAAGTAGTCTAAAGGCAAAAGGGCATGTCTGGCTGGCCGGAGATCCGCGCTCTCTCTTTCTCTCTTTCTCGTTTTTTTTCCTTCCTAGAGGCCAGAAACATCTCCACACCAGACGCAAACAACGTTACTACTAATACAGCATACGCATCTCAAGGGAAGGGAAAGGTGCTTCCTAATAAGCACACAAACACGGTTTCACAATACCACGCACCTAACCACTAGAAATAACACCCACCTAACTATACTAAACTTCTGCACGTCTTTACCTCGACACGCGTCACAAACGTCCGAAAAAAGGCTGCAACTAACTGCCAGAGGTTCTGTGTTCGTGTTGTTCGTTTCATCTTTTCGCAACTCTCCTCTTTCTCCGTATCTTTGTATCTTACGCTAGTTAGATTAAAAGTATATCAATTTGTTTATACATTGCACATGAATTAGAGTTTACTATCTTCGTCCCCTCGGCGTCCTATTTCCGCGAGTGATGCCGCAATTATGCTACATTTTAATTTCCACTCCATCTTGATCTAGACAGCTGCGCTTACGAACTGTGTACAACTTGCTAGCTCTATCGGTATGGTTTGTCCTCCGCGTGGGAATAAAACGAAGGTTCTCCGTTCCTCCTGCTGGTGTATTTAATCTCTGCCGCTCGCTAGCGGACCCGACCTGGACACGGAAACCCTTCCGTTACCGTTTTCCTTTTCTTCCTATCGATCGATCGAGGAACAAAGGCTTCGGCGGTTCGTGCTTGCATCGTCGTGGCGACCTACTAAGCGCAATGGTGGCACCGGAGATAACAGTTCTCCAGCTTTCTAGGTTGGGGCTGCTTTTCTTTTTAAGTTAAAGTATCTATATTTGTAGGTGTGCTGTGTGTGTGTGTGTGTGTGTGGTTGTGTGGTTTTTTTTTACAAAGTTTCCACCATGTTTTTGCCAATCCGAACCGTTGCCGAATGTAACCTAATCCTAGCGACGATTTGCATATGTAAGGCGTTTGTTTAATTTGATGTTGTTGTGTTTCACTTTGTGGCGTTCCAGTGTTGCTTGCAGTGTTGATGGCTGAAGATTTTGTTTGTTTGTTTGTTTTTTTTATCGTAATTTTTCTCTCCCTCCTCCATCTTCCCGCTGCACACTATGAACAGAATAAATTAAACCAAAGCGGCGATCGTCGGGCGATCGTCGGCCGAACCGGCGCATCACATTATGCTGAGCGAGGTCGGGGGCACCTGGGAGGCGGCGGCGGCGGCGGCCGCGGCCTGGTTCAGCTGATGCTGTGACGTCGGCACGCCCAGGTGCGGATGGAGCGCCGGATGGTGGGCGGGATGGTGGTGGAGGCCCATCGAGCCCATGCCCATGCTCATCGCGCTCATCTGATGCAGATGGGACAGGTGCAGCGACGGTTCCAGCTTCGGTTTGGTGTCACCCAGCAGGCTCGACATCGACTGCGCCCCGTGCACGTTGTGGCCTTGCGGGTGCCCGACCAGCGACTGCGGACCGCCACCCGTGCCCGTTTCGGCCTTCTTCTTCTGCTTGCGGTCCTTGGCGCGGCGGTTCTGGAACCAGATCTTCACCTGGCGCTCGGAGAGCTGCAGGTTCTGCGCCAGCTCCGACTTCCGGCGGATCGTGATGTAGCGCGTGTAGTGGAACTCCTTCTCGAGCTCGAGCCGCTGCTGGTCGGTGTACACCACCCGGTACTTGTCTTTCGTTCGAGTTTTCCCTGCAAAAAAAGAGGATTGCGTTTGCGATTTAGTACAGGTTTTAGTACAGAGCGTGTCGCCTCCAAAGGGAAACGATAGAGCAGCGTGCGTGGAGTTAAGACGTTCTTGCATACGGTTTCTCTACATGACTTTTTTTTCCTAAGACCCCCCTTAAGTTCCCTTTTCAATGTCTTTCCCCCCCATCCCTGCGGGTACTCGCTCCTTACATTCGATATCTTCAGCAAACTGGTGCGCTGGCGCAATGTGTCAATAGGTAATTGTTAATGACAACTCATTTCGGTGTTAACAAGCGTGTTATGGCTTCAGCCTAGTAAGCGAACCCCGCCAGTGCCCGCCACGAACCCACTGCCCTCCCATCGCCCTCGCCCCCGACGGCGGGAACGGGTTACGTGAGTCAATATTTGCCGACCAAAACGGAACATCACCGCCTGTCACAACACCGTGGGCCGTCGCTTTTTCGGTCGTTCAGTTTCCTTCCTACGTGCCCCGTTGACTGCCTCGTTTCCTCTGACCAGCGCCCGTTACCTTTGCCCCTCCACCACACCGTGGTTTGGGTTCAGGTGAGGTTCCGCCCGGATGATAAGCACACGAAACCCGGCGCTCTTGTTTGTCCCGGTACCGCTGTAGCGAGTTTCTTCTGTTTTCTCAGCCCCCACAGCCCCCTGGGCGCGGATCGGGGACGAGATCGGAGCGATCGTGCGGGGCACCGAGATTAGGGATCTCTCGAGGCGCGGAGTTGACGCGTGATCGTGCATCGTGTTATCAGGAAGGGAATCATGCTTCAGATCGCACTCTCGCAGCCCCCGGGAAGGCCCGGTGTTGTCGGGGCCCGGTAAACAACGTGTCGGAGTTTTCGCAGAAGTGTCCACCAACTGGCGCGAAGTGTGGTGGATAAACATTTTCCCTCGTCACCAGATGATGGCTCGAGTGAGCGTTAAGATCGTCGTCACGCTTTGGTTTTACCCACGTGATCGTTGGGCTTTTAGCGCAGACGTCTAACGACAGTATGAATTCCGTCAGTTTCAATTATCCGTGTTGAATGCACCAACCGAAACCGGCGATTGATTCATATCAATTGGGAAATTGGGCACGTCACCTACGCACCCATTGTTGTCGGATTGCGCACTGCATTGGATTGACATGCTCGCAACGATAACAGGTGACACGAAACGAAACCGAAACCTCTCGGCCAGAATGAAGAAGCGTGGAAGTGTAGGAAGACGAGGGGACCCTCGCAGAACCCAAGGAACAGACAGATAAGTCCGGTATCCGTATCTTCATTATCGCCGTTTGGGTTTTAGTGCCCGGCGCGGGGGCACTAAAGATAACCGATGGTGGCCTATGCTCGATTTTAATTACCCTGTTCGTCGCCTAGTCCTATCTTTAGCCGGTTTTTGTCGCAATTGGGTGAAACTTTGGGGAAAGCCAACGACAGCGAGGCTACGAGAAGCAGACAGAAGGTAGAAGAAGGTAGTGAACGGCTGCAAAGAACGCATCCGTCAGTTTTAGGTCTAGGTTGGGATGGGTATGCAGTTTTACACGGCGCAAACCTTCGGAATTCAGGCCGGATATTGCAAATGTGGTGTGTGACATGATTCAGTACGCTGTTGGTTGATCGGAATATAAATTCCAGTAGAATGATTCAAACACCTCTGTTCTCCCCGGTGGCATAAACCAGAGAATCTTGGCTTTGGTAGAAGTAAACATTAACACGATTACAAAAAAGGAATCTTTCAGTTTAATTTAAAACGTTTAAAAAACAAAGAGCCATTTTATCGAAAATGTTAACAGCTGTGAAGCATTATCTGAAGGATGTCGATTCAACAGGATTGTAGTTTAAATTTGGTTACAACATTTATGAAAACATCATTATTTGAAAAACAAGCAAAAAGTAGACTTCCCCAAGAATACCGTTTTGACATAATTTTAGCCTACTACGATATTTTTGCTGCTGTCACCCGCAAAACAGGTGACGTCGCAGTTAACGTGTTAAATCAAATCAAATGGAGAGGTAAAATTTGAACCACCCGTTGTTTGAAAAATGTATCATCATTTCGTTTAAAAATAGTAATGGTATTGATATTTCTGAATTATTTCTGAAACCAATACTAACCGCCCAATTTATTTTGGTGACACTCAAGGGCACTCCGCTTGAGAATCACTTGCCTAGAATTCAGTTTTAGCCGTCCGCGAGCGCCAAGCCCCGAAGCACATGGCAGCTTCAAAGCGCACTTCAAAGCGCACCGCGTGCCTAATCCGCGATAACGGAGTATTACCCTTTCGTCGGTGGGCTCAAAGCGGGAAACCCTTTCGCCGGAGCCCCGTGGTCGCGCGGCCATGGCAAGAAAGGGCCGGGAACGGGCCGAGCGTCCATTGATATTAAAATATTCCCATTCGCTCCAAACCCGAACGGAAAATGACGGAGCTACCAGCTACGGGTGAAACGTTGCCTTGTCCACCATCATAATCCACCACCATAATCCTTCAAAGCTCGGGTCCGTTGCTTGTGCTGCCTCGGCAAACAGTTGCCGGCGGAGATGAATCCATGCCGTAAGTGTGCAATTACGGTTTCCTCCATCGAGTGAAAAACCAAACAAAAAAAAATAAAAGAAAGAAAAACAAAGCGACACGCAACTTTCTGACGCCTTTTTCCTCTCGACCCGCGCCTAATTGGTTCTTTATTGGTTCCGTCCCGTTGGAGTGGCGTGGAAAGTTGGCAAAGAGGACGGTCGGTTCGTGAAGGTGGAGAAATCGGGTCTCGCGGTTCAATGGACCGAGGGAAAACCGAAACCAACCATTGGACCGGGCCAATTGGTCCAATTGGTGGCGGCCTTCGTAACGCGGCCGATTGCTGCAATCTGGTGTTGTAAAACCAGAAAACTGGAGGTTCAAAAACCAAGACAACAATTACACCTGAGAAGATGTACCGGCCGTGCATCAATGTGAGGCCTGCAATCGTCAACTCCATTCAGGCATGGCTTGACTTTCTCATTTAAGCTCGTTGTATCCGATGTTTTGGACACTCACTCCGTTCACCTGGAGGTCGCACGGTTTCAAAAAATCAGAAAGAAGTACAGTTCCCAAAGACTCCCGCAAATATTGACCCATTTAATCCGATTCGTCCCACCTGAAAGCCCAGAAGATCTCGGGCCCGACTTCAAAAGGAGATTTGTTGGCAAAAACAGTTGCGTACGAGGTTGCGGGAAATTCCTGCCCCTTACGCGCCGGACCAATTGGCGGCACTGACGCAAAGCTAGACCCAGTTCGGCTTCGGGGATACGAATTCAAATAAAACAAACAACAAGGAGTGAGAGAGAGAGAGAGGGAGAAGAAAAAAACGCACCGTTAAACGTAGTATGGAAATCAAAGCGTGCCGCCAGTGAAACGAGCCGCTCGGGAAAGCCCCATATTGGAGGATGATTGATAATATCGATTGACAAATGGATTACCGCCGATTACCCTACCCGACCCGCCGACCCAGGGCTCTAGGTAAATGCAACCGAACCGACAAAAGAAACCCCTCCCTAATCCACCCGGTGTTTGGGGTCCCGGACCACCCCCTCGCCACCGCCAACCCTTTTCTCCCAGCGGAAGTCAGGTTCACCCTCGTCGCCTTGGGAACCGTTTGATGTTTGGATCCTGTTGGATTCAGAAAGCAAAACATCAAAGGAAACTGACTTCCCAAATCTTCGCATACCTTCCTTCCTATCTGTCTCGAGCCGACCCCTACCTTCTCCCCCCCTTCCCTATGTAGCAAGATGTTTTTTTTATTGTTGCTGAAACGTCACAATGTCTGACGTTTCGTGACCCACGGTTTGTGCCAACGCGGAACCTCAGAATCCGCTCAACGAGTTTCTTATCAAGCAACCGAAGCAGCAGAGGACCGAAACAACTATCGGTGGACACACGAGGTGTCGTCTTTCTTATCCCCCCCCCCCCCCCTCCCCTACCCCTACCCGTTTTTCACTCGCTTTATCACAACCCCACGCCGCTAGGGGGATTAGGGTGCTCTTTTGGGGAAGATTTCTTACGTCCAGACGCGCGGTACGTAAGTGGCCGACTTCCAAGGGCCCTCGTATGGGTGTTTGCGATCGTGTTTGTGTGCGCGAGAGACTCCCAAAACCCCCCTCCTCGCTATGGATTCCCTCGTGGCCCGGAGAATCTCAGCGCATCGTAAATAATTACTCCGTAATCTAATGGCAATAAAAGTATTAATACTTTTATGATAAATATCAATATAATAATGGATATCAATTTTTATTTCGGCCATATATAACCGGTGTCTGCACGGGAGAGCAAGCACAGCCTGCACTTCCTTGACTCACGCCTGCGAGGTGGGTGTTTTTCTCGCGCGACACTTGGTTTGGCCGCTTCCTTCCGACCAGCAATTGACAAATCGATTACGGTCGTTCTGGGCGGACAGATACGTTCATGGTACACATGTGGAAGAGAGATTGAAGAAAAGGAAAGGTTCGGCTTTCTTTTCAAACAAATTGAGACATCTTGAGGGCCTGGCAAGGACATAAGTGTCCCATTTACACGTCAACATCCTCCCCGTTGTTTTTTTCGTGTTTGTCTTTTCAAAAGCCCAACCCCATGACGGTGACAATTTGGCCATGATTCTCGCAAATCATCACCCTCGTTTTGGGAGGGTGGGAGGCAAAAAGTACAAACCCACACAAGTAGAAGAAAAAGCAACAGATCCCGGCGGGATGGAGGGAAAGGGAGACGGTGTCTCACACTTCATTCGTTACGCACTCCCTGGGGGTGCGTTTATCATCGGCGTGGTAGGATTTCCCTTCACCAGCGCAACGGAACCGTGATTGCCGTTGTTGCGGCTTTCCTTCGGCTTCCGACAAATTCCTCTTTACCCCCTGTCCCCGGGGGGTCGGGATGATAATGGTTTGCCAAATGGTAGCGTTGGGTTTTCGGTCGAAGCGAAATGGGCCAGTAGCGTGGCGACGTGGGTTACGTGTTGCCCATCGAATCGCACCGGAAGGCCACATCAACAACACCATCCACCGAGGAGGTCCAAGGGTTCGTCTGGGATAATGCTGAAGGACGAAAAACGGACACACCGAATCCTCGGCTGTGGTCTGTGGATGGAAAGGACGACCCGCGGGGATGACCCTGGCCGGAATGTTTCTATTTATTTACGTTTCCATACGGTTTGTTGTTGCGTAACACGTTACGGTAGGACACTTGTGTGGCCGTTATCGGGACCCCAATGAAGCGTTACTTGAAATAAATAACCGACACCGCAAATCACGCCGTAGGTAAGGTAAATCCATTCACAATGAACACGTGCTGCGTTGAGGAAGGTTTTAACAGTTTGTTTCTGTAGGAAAAAATCAAATAGAATCGGATTTCTTTTGGTTGCAGAAGAACCGCAAAAGGAATAAAGTGAACGGTTAAAAAGATAACAAATAAACGTTTTGTTACGGAAGACATGTTTCAGTAGTCAACCTTGGAGGTCTTTTTTCAAAATAGAATTCAAACAAAAGCCATACGAGAGTGTTAAACAAGTGAAGGTTTTTTTTTGAAAGACAGGTTAATTTGTGAGGAGCAAGGACAAAAAGAAGCTAAAAGTAATTGAATGAGTCGTATTATATTCCTCCGGTGATGCAAAATAGAGTAAAAAAAAAGTTTAAACCACAAAATTATAACTATAATGCCGTCGTTTGCCAACTTTATCAACTTTTTGGCCAAAAATTGACAAAAATGCATGTTTGTGTTTGTGTTTAGTAATTAGAAAAAAAAAACACAACGGGGGACAAAATTGCAAATATCAACATGTGAAACGTTCTAATTCAATAGTGTTCAATAAGAGATTTATAAACCAAATGATGTCACATATATTTTCATCCTTAATCAAGATACTTTGTTTTTGAATAAAACTGGTGATTTAGAAAAAATAACTGGCAAAGTAAAGCAGTCTCAAATTGTTGCCAAAACCCTACAGAAGATAGTAAAAACGATAAACAGCCAGCATAAATATCATTTAGTGAAGAAAATGCGACCTATTGATTGCGAACGTCTGCCACAACCGATAAACGTGAGCCGATACGACTCCTAATCGTGGTTAAATTTATTCGCTCTGAGACTTTTTTTCCTTTTTTTGGGCCCTTTTTCCCTCGATGGCAAGTGGTTTCCACCATCAGCATCAGTGAGGTCCCCAATTTTATGAATAATAAAAACAAACAATAAAATAGTGGTAAAATAAACTGCCAGAATATGACCGTTTGGGGGAAGCCGTGGCGCACGTGTATATAAATAAATATATACACACTCAACTCAACTACCTTCAGCGTCGGCTTAAGTAGTCCAAGCCACCGGTACACTATGGTGAACCGGGAGAAACTATTGCCGTAAAAACCGAAAAACTCCAACCATAACCCTTAACGCTAGAGCGCTAGAACGAAGGAATCTAACTCACGAAACAATCGTAAAGCGGACGCCAGAGTACGGCCGAACGAACGGTGACGTTTTGGGCTCTAGACGTACAATATCCGTTGCCTCGAAAGCGCCAATCGCAAGATGGGTTCCGTTCGGGCACCATAGCAACCGTGGAGCACTTTGGCATCAAAGGAGTCGACTAAAATATCGCTCCGTTTATGGGAAGACAGTGTTTATCGAAGATAGTTAAAGGGAGTGGATAAAGGCTCACACATTCACACACACACATAGAAAAGTGGGCAGACACATTTGAGCCAACGTCGTCTGCCGGTTTTGGCCGATCGGAACGGTTCCATTTTCAGGCTTTGCCACCACACCGTGTGTGTGTGTCTGTGTCCCTTTACAGACGTTTAAGGACCAACTATTTATGCTGTCCTAATGTTTACGACCCGATGGTCGTAGGGTGTGCTGTAAACGAATAAAATACTACGGGGCCAGTCTGCGGGTGAGCTCCGGGGGAAAATCTGGACCAGCTTTCGGATCCAGTTCCGAGTGAAAACGTCGTTTTCATCCGTCCAGCGTTGGCTGCTGTCGACAAATCTATTATCACTGTTATATGGGCGCGAGGGAGATCATCCATCGGTTGGCATGCTGTAGGACGTGTCTGTTTTTTTGTGTGTTTTTGCTTTCTTGAATTCGAGAGGGAAACTCTCACCAAACGTTGTGATGACAGTTGTCTAATTGTAGAGTGAGGATGAACTGAGGACAGTTTCACAAATGGCAATTACAATTTTCATATTTTAACAATTTTATGTATCTCGACTTCTTGTGTAGTCTCGTCTCGGTCGTGAATCTCTTCCGAACAACGATGTTCGTTACGATTTAATTCCGTTCCATTTTCACTTCGACACCTTCCGTAACGCCACCGACAACCCCCTCCTCAATTCGTTAGCGTAACGCACGTCCTTGCGCGTTCGTAGGGTTTAGTTAATTTTCTCAATTTCACCCACGGGACCAGTTTTTCCGAACCGTTGCGTCTGCGGCGTGGAAACATTCTGATGATGATGTTTTTCAGCGCCGGTGCACCCAGCGGATGATAGATGAATGTTGCAATTTTTCACCGAAACCTACTCGCAAGCGACACGCTGTTTCGAGGAAAATTGGAAGCATGGTTCAAGATTCCTACACCGAGGGAACGCGCACGTTTCGCTCGGTTTCCCCGCCAAAGCCAATTTACATATTTGGCCACTCGGTTTCGGGCGAGCTTGTTTTGCGTTCCAGCCTGCCATTAGCAGTACCATCACATTACCCGCAACCCCGAGGCCGTTCCTTCCTCACTTGTTTGCCAACAACGCTGGCTGGGAAATACCCGAAAAGGCAACGAAAGATGGACGCGGCAAGCAAAACATCGTCCTTTCGCATTCCGCACCGGAAGCGACCGGGGCATCGACGGAACGGCATCGGTCCAATTAAGTTGTAAAATTCATCCTTCATCCTGGATGCCCGGAAAGTTTCGGAGAGTTCGCTTTTCCTTCAATTCCCCATTCTCATGATCGCCAGTGTTGGCCAAACGTTTGGCCTGGCCGGAGCGTGAAGATGGTGTTTATTTTGGGCTCGTCGGGCAAAAAACAGGGAAAACTTAAAAAACAAAGCACATCACGGCGAAGGATCGTGTTGCTTGGATGGTGTTATTTCATCCCGAATGCAAATGCTTTAAAGAAAATAGCAACAGTTTCGGGTCTCTTCTTTTTTATTTTTGCCGTTGAGTGTTAACGGAATTCGGCGGACATTTGTTTGAACATTCGCGTTCGGTTTGTTTGCAAGAAACGAACGAAGGAAAGAACAAGTTTATTTCAACGAAACGGACCGTTCGGATCGATAGCAAGTACCGGTCAGCTCAGCACTTTCCTTTGTGGATTTAATTTCCATCGTCGTCATTGACTTTTTCGACCGGATCAAACCCGCTATGATTGATGGCCGGTTTTCGGCCGCAGACAAGCGAGATCCTGTCAGGCTAAAGGCCACGTCGGCCTGCAGGGTGGAAGCACGCTAGGCACCGAAATGTTGAAACGTTGGGGATTGGGAAAATCGATTAATCAAACCACACTGTCAAATCGTGATAACGTGGCCGCCACCACCGTCGCCGTCCGTCCGCGTTTGGCCGATCTCTATCAACGGTGTTCGGTTTGAAGGCGTTTCGAAAAAAAGCTAATGACGACAAACGCGGAGCGATCGATGACGGCCACCATCCGCGAAACGGTTCGATAAGGTTGTTGAAATGAAATGTTGATAGAGGAAGGAGAGCAAAAAATACACACAACCCCCCCAAAAAAAATAGTACCCCGCACAGACTCTGCTCCACCCGGGGGACAAATGTCTGCTCGATGCGGGAAGAAAAATGATAAAACAACCACAAACAACAACTACGAGCGAGAAGGAAATCGTTGGAGGGGAAAACAATATCGCTTCTCGATTGCGGTTTTCTAATCGTCCAGCTTTTTTTCTTCTCTCCTTTCTTATTTCCAACGATTAATCGCTGAATTCCAGCACTCCATACCGGTGGCATGGCCGCCGAGCCCGTACAAAATGGCGCCCGTGTTATGCGGTTGTGTTTGATCGATTATTGCGCAGCAGGAGTCGCTCGTGGAAAGGCAAGGAGGTGGAACAGTTCCATGATTAGAAACACTCGAGCATTGGAAGCAAGAGTGGAAAGAAAAGAATCGAATCCAAGGAAGCGAGGCACGGATTCGGTTTGTTTCCATCGATTGTTGCGTAACTTGAATGGGGTGAGTTTTGAAAAGCAACCTCATTTGGAGCGACTGCTGAGAAACGCAACGGTATTTAATAAATATTCTTTAGATTTTGTTTGTCCAGTTCCACTATTGGTGCATACATTGTGTTGGATAAATATAAGCCTAGTAAGTTGATAACAGAATGAAACTTAAAACTTGGAATTAAAAAATAAAATAGTTGTGCTTGTGATTAGGAAATAATTCGTACGGATTGGAAGTTTTCAAAGAAAATTCCTATAATTCATTATGAGCAAATATATTTGTTCAAAAGAATAAATAGCACAAACTGCTTGAAAAGGTCGTAAAGTAATCATTCGAACGGTCCCGACTGCCGTCGTTTAATTTAACTGTTACAGAAATCGAACACATTCAAATCAACTCACTGTAAACTCGTGAAAACACAAACAAATCGAAAATGTGGCGTAAACTTTAGCGAGGGAAAACCGAAAGGAAATAAATTAAAAAAGAAGAACATTTTCTGAGCGTTACCTGTGGAAAACTCGGTATCAAAACGCTGGAGTTGGGAACAAGGCTAGGGGTAAAGCAAGAACGCAAAGCGGTGTGTTTGTGTGCTTGTTTGGGAACCGCGGGGTCCGGCGGTCTGACCGATACTTACATTTTCCTGCAAAAATGTAAAACGGGGTCGAGAAAAAAACATCATTAGCCTTTTGTTTGCGTTTGAATGATTTTTGGTGAGCATTGCTTATCGGTTAGAGAGTTTTATTTAAGGTATCACGGAGCACGCGGAAAAGCATGGGAAAGTGCTCGGTTTATATTGCAGAAAAACAAACTGACTGTGATGGAGGTAGGGGTCAAATCAAACGGTGCCAGGGAAATCTTTTGTACAGTATACGGAAAGGCTTTCAGCTTTATACACGCTCAAACGATTTTGGTTAGGAAAATTTCTTTGAACATCGTTTTTCTAATGTTATTTCATGGAAAAGTAATTTTTAAGATGAACACAAATTATATGTTACAAAAACTAACCTCAAAACAAAAAGGATTAAATTGAAGAAGCAAACCGAACATAGAATCAAGTGAAACAAATTCGATCAAACAAACAGAAGGATAATGCTGTATGAAACGAAGTAAGCTGCTCTTCGGACACCTTGTGCTCGACCTGTCCAAGAAGCAATCAAAAGAGATTCTGTTGGGATTCATCAAGGTGGCGCGTACAAATTAATCTTTCCGAAGGTTGGATCATTCTGGGCCGTCTTCCATGTTTTGCTGGAGTAGGAAAAGGTGCGCCCTGATAAATCTTCCTACTGTCGATTGTTGCGCCCCACGGGGTTTTCAAACTTCCGGGCTCACGCACACCCACACAGTGTAGGAAAACACAAGTCGAAGACGACACACACACAAGCAGCGACCACAACCGTTGTTGCTAGCAACCACGACGAATGTTGTGCGCTTTTTAATGTCCTCCTTGGATTTGATTTGGTTGTGCTTCCCTTTTCGGCTTCGCTCGAGTTGTTCGTCTGTTGTTTTCCCTCTATATCGTCTTTGAGCCGATTTCACCCTTCCCCTTGGCACACACACACCGCCACAAGCATTGTGCTTTTTTAGAGGCAACTTCTCCCTCCCGGCTCAACTTGAGCTCAACTTGGCGTGCCATAAATATTAAACGCTATAAAAATATACATAAAGCGAATAAATTAATAGCGTTACGCGCTTCGACTTTGGTGGCTAGAGAGTTGGTGGCAAATGGACGGGTTTTGTGATTCCCTTGCCTTCCCCATTCCTAGCCCTCCCTCCCTGTCCTCCACCGGTTGTCCAACGGTAGACTAATCCTAGCGAACAGCGTTACAAAGTCATGCAGTCTCATGGACCACGGTTCGCAGCGTGTGCTGCGAGAATGGGTTCGAAATGAATATTAAAACTCACTGCTTTTTAGGCTCGGGCTAGCATTCGAACAACGTTACCCAAAGGGGGGGAAAATGTGGTGCGGAATCAGCAGTGCAATACATCAACCAGACTTAAATTGATTCCACTGTGTTGGGGATACCCCGTAGCCCCAGCACGGGTTCCTTTTGTGTTCCCCTGCGCGCGTCGAATGGGTTGGTTGGCTTCCATTTTGGGCCCGAACCGAAACCGAATGCAATCATAGCGGAACCCGGTGGCAGCCGGTTACAAAATGGAGCGCGAAACGAAAGAGGGGCGGTGGGTTTTCTTTGTATGGAATACAGGAGTGGCGAAAAGAAGAAAGCGGAAGGTAACAAAGAGCCACAAAGAAGACAGGAAAGTTTACCTATCGTAGGCGTTTCTATAAAATGAACTAAAAATCTATGAAATCAACTCTTCTTTGTCACGAAAAGGAAGAGGTGTGAGTATTATTCATTTTTAAACTGACCTAAAGGAGTATCTTGAAGCATGCAAAACATAAAACTTTTAAGATGGTCAGAAAAAGTCTAACAAAGTAAAAGTGTTGTATTCCAACAACCAAGGGACAACAGAACCGAAAGAGTCGATTGTCAGACTTTATCAAAAACAAAATACAAAAGTATCGCAAGCAGTACACATTTTTATAACGAATAAAGGTAAGTTGTTCATCCATACCACCGGATTCCACAGGGGCGAAGTCTTGCAGCGATGGTGCCGAGCAGATGTTGATAAGGCCTCCTGGTTTGGTTTGGTTTTTTTTTTCATTTATTCGTTCCACAAATCATCAATCGACAGGTTTGTGTCGAGCGAGTGGACGTGAAGGTATTTTTTTTTTGTTTGTTCGGGTGTGATGGAAAAGGAAAAGAATAATGGACAGCGTGTGATTAAAGCTTGCAGTACGTGTCACCCATCAACGTGGATAATATGGTAATATTCAATGAGTGGGGAAAACAAACGGTCACAAAAGATATAACTACAAGCGCAAGGGGGTACCATTGAGAAGGGTAAAGGGTTTGACTAAACAAATAGAACAAAAATTAATTTTTAAACAAATACTAGAGATAATCTTGAAGAAACATGCTCCAACCAGCGGAAGGTAATATAATAGAATAACACTAGACAGCAAACAGGCTGAGGGAACTAAACCAGAACAACACAGCAGAACGTGCACGGAACGTCTGATTCTGTTCGTCGGCGGCTCTTTTTGGGTAAGTGGTAACCGAAATTGGACGCTAATCGGAAGAGGCAACATGGCTACTGTCGAACGTGATCGCCGAAGTGTGTGTATGGCTGTGCGTAATGGAAACCTTTGCCCCAACCGGTGGACCCGAAATGGACCCATTTTCGTGGTGCTAATGGAAATTGCAAGCCGCGCATCACGGCGGCCGGTTCTCTTTGTGGAACGGCCCTAAGTGACGTTGGTTCGAACAGAGGGTATCCTAGCGACACAACGCTGGATGAAACCGGAGTGCCATGTGGAAGAAGAGGATAAAACAGGATCCCTAGCGATGGTGACGATCGCCATGGAAACGGGGGGTGATGAAAGGGAGAAGTAAAACCGTCCCATTTTCTTGAGAAACACAGGAGAACGGAATAAAGGAAATAAAATTCATCCCTGCAGCGTTTGTTTCCTTCTTCCCGATATCCTTCGCCCATTTTGTTATGGTGGCATCGACACATACAAACACAGAAACACTCGAGCTCGGGCTTCCTAGAGGGCCTTTGGAATGAGGATTCTAATGTGCAGCAACGTCGTCACGAATAAATCACTTCATCGATAAAACAGAGAACCACAACAGAGCGAGAGCAGGGAAAACACCCGAGCCTCACAAACACACGCCGTTTATCCTCGCCACCCGGCCGCAGAATATCCTTCCATCCCCGATCGTTAACCGTTGGTTTATGTTCGCCCAAAAAAGTTTGGAAGCATAAAAAAGTCACGGCTCCGTCGAAAGTGGGGAGAAGCCTAGCGTAGCAAAAGGCACATCAAAACCAAACCACACCACACCACAATCTACATAAATATCTTCAACTGGAGAACGTTGTGCTTGCGGGAAGTAGTATGCAACATTTCATAACCATCCAGCACCTTTTTCCACGCCGAAGATCATGCACCGCGACATAAATCAATCCATTCTATGCGTCGTCCCGGGCGGCCCGCGCCATTCTTCAACTACGACGTCCCTTATTCGTTCTAGATTTTTAATGGTTCCTCCTTTTCGTTCCTCCGAGGTGCCATGTGGCTACCATGGCGACCGTGTGGTATGGTTTATGGAATGTTTTGGGTAGTAAAGCTGCGTGCCGAATCGTACAAGAGCGCTTGAGATCGAACGAATCAGATGTGGGCTGAAAGTTTGGTCAGTCATTTAGCAAATAGAGGGGTTTTTTTGAAAGACATGTTTCAGTTGTAGATTTAAACAACCGGTACATGCATGTTTTACATGCAACAGAAAGGTAATGAGGGCTCAGAAGCCGACGATCAGTCGATCTGTCTGATGTTCTACCATTCCAAAATAAAGCATGACATTCTGTTGAAATAACGAACATCAAAGCGAGTAAGTAATTGCAGGGAACCATCATCAATTTCCGAGAAATAAAATGGAATTTGATACCAAGTTCTTTTTTACTTATTTGCAGAAACACATGCAGAACTGATTCTCATCAAAGTGTAAAGCAAAATAATGAACCCAATCGTAAATGATTCCATAATAAACAGAAATTATTACTTGAAATAACTAGCATTGAATTAAACGAAGAAAATGTACAACAGCACACGCATAGAAGAAAACTGCACGCGCAACCGATCATGCAAGAAACTATAGATACTCAAGAAGAAGGACACGAGCTTCCGCTACTAACCTGGATTGGGCTGACTCTGGTACGACTGCTTCTTCATCCACTCGTACGGACTCTTGACGGGCGTCGGGCGGGGCGTGATCTGCGGCGAGGCCGAACCCGTCGGGGCGCCCGGGCTGGACATGTCGCTGCCGGAAACGGTGATCGGCGGCGACGGTATGCTGTGCAGGCCATCGGTCAGATGATCGTGCGCGCTGTTGTTATTGTTGCCGGCACTGTTGTTGCTGTGATGGTGATGATGGTGATGATGGTGGTGGTTCGGCCCGCCCGGGCCCAGGTGGAGCCCACCCAGCCCTCCCAATCCTCCGCCGCCTCCACCGCCTCCGCCACCCTCACCGGCCCCGCCAGCTCCTCCACCGCCACCGCCTCCACCCCCGGAACCGATACCGGGACTCGGACCGTGCGGCAGGAGCGTCGTCTGCGGCGGAGTGGAAAAGTTCTCGTGGGCGCTCCAGTCCGGGCTGGACTGCGGGTGGAACACGTGCGGGTGCGGGTAGTACATGGTGGGCTGCGGGGACGACTCGCCGTCGCCGATGAACTGCGGGTGCGGCGGCTGGTGCTGGTAGTTGCCCGGGTACCAGCCGGAAGTGGCCGAGTACGGCAGGTTGCCGCTGTGGTTCTTCGGGTACATCGCGAAGTGGTTATAGTAGGACACCATTTTGTCGTATTTGCTTGTTTACACCTTCGAGTTCCCGACCGCTTTACCGGTCCGACTTTACCGACGCTCCTTCGAAAGGAGGTTCTCTGTTTTTTTAGCTGAAACTTCTTCCACAACACTTCTACGACGATCACTTTTGCTTTAACTGATTGGTGTAATCGATGTTTATATTTTTCCTAGTACAATTCGTTTTTCACAATTTATTTATTCTTCTATACTCTTCACGCACTAACTGCTCCCTCAACCGCCACTGAAAACCTGAGTTTCGATTACAGTAACACCGTTAACCGATACTTGGGCGCCATTGTTTTTCTTTTTTGCCACAAACTTCACCAAACTTCACTGTTCACTGTTTATAATTTCCAAATCCGAATGTTATCAATGGCTTGCAGCTGCACCGCAAAATAAACGAACCAATATTCTCCGCTTGGAACACACCGTCGCTAAATCGGGGAACCACTCGACGCGGCCATGACACACTCGTGTTGTGTGTGCGCAAATAGTAGGTTCGGAAAACAATCACGTTGTTGTTTTTGTCGCTTTTTTTACGTAACGGACAAACACTGCAAAAACAAACGACAACCTCCACCGTCAGCGCTCGCAGCTCGACTGACTGGACTCTTTTCGGTTGTATCCTGGCTGACGTCTTCGTCGTCGTATCCTGCGGGGCCTGTCAGTGTTCGCGGAGGGTCGTAAGGAGGGTGAAACTCTTGGTCCGACGGAAGGGTACCGACGATGTCACTTGGCACCGACGAACTCTTCAACTGAACGTACCGGAGAAGAAGTACGCACTTGCAACCCTCCGACGGGTAGTGCCGAGAGGGTAGTCTACCCCTTACAACCCGTTACTAGTGTTTGTGCCTTCCGCTCCCTTTCACACACACACACACGCTCATAGCACATCGTTTTCTGTCTCGTTTTGCCCCGATCGAGCCTTCTCTCTTGCCTACCTGGCGGAGGGCGGAGCTAAGCGTTTTTCAAGGAACTTCTTCAAGGCAGTTCTCTTTCTCACAGCGGAGTGTAATGGCGCATGCTGCTCTTTCCGCTACCGGAGCGAGGCTCTCTGACGAATCGGATGGTTTCGAAAAACATAGTGGGTGGAGTAGCGACATCCGTTTTTGATGGTTCCGCGAGACGGTAAAAACTGACAAACGCGCAAACGCGCCTGGAAAATAGTGAAACGGATCAACAACAATCAGAAAACTTGCATTAGATATCGCTTTAATGAACACTTCAATTAAAAACCGTCAACGCAATCGATAGGGGGGGTATTTCGAAAGAGAGTTCTTTTCAACAATACGTTTTCATACAACCTCACAGATAAACAGTCACAAACACAACCAGACGAGCTAGACAGCCCATAGTCCCAGCCTTCGGTCACGAAAAAAGAAGCTCAAACCAAAAAACAATCCAAGCCCATTTTGACGAAAACAATGGGTGAGTGGGCGATAGCGACCTTAGAGGAAAACCGAGCCGAACTGACGTTTCCCCCACGAAACATCATCCTTGCTATGTCGAAGGAAAGAACAGAACGGTACGAGCGTACGAACCTGCCCAATGTCTCTGCAATGATAATGATGTTTGATTAATACCACCCGCAATAACCGGGTATTTATCCGCATCGAGGGGAATAGGAAATATAGCACACTGCGGCTCGCCATGCAAACACACCACCCCGACACACAGCCACAGGTCAAATACACACGCAGGCGCACACACAGCCCCAGGACGCACGGTGACGTTCGGTGGACTGTTTTACGGCAACCGGGTTTCGGGCGACTCCCATTTTCGCTAATGAACCATCACTGAAACCGAGCAGCGGCGTTGCAGGGCTACGGGAACTGACAGCGAGCTGGAGGCATGGTTCCCAACGCCATTGGAGCCTCGTGGGACTTAATAAAGAACTGAAAAGGTAATCGATTTCTCTGTCTTTTTCCATGTATTATAACGAGAAGTACTCATTGCTGTAAATGAGTACTTTTTTGTGAATATTATGCAATGCCAGCTTTTTTAAATGAACACTGCTAAAGGTATGTAAAGGTTTCAAGCAAAGTTATAGTTGTTTAAGAGATCAACTTAGGTTCGCTTTTTGTTATTTCACCACCCTTTTTATAGTATGATTGATTATTGAACAGAATAAAAAAATAAGTGGATGGCTGAAGGTGTATAAGGGGAATTACACTGCTCATTAAAATTTTGAAAGCAATGTTTTGTTTGCTTGGCAGCTTTTTGAATGCAGCACATTTAAAGCATACTGCATACGAAGGAAACTGAAAAACAATTAAAACCTGTCGGTGAGACTAAGCTAATTAAACAAAGGGTTATTTTTAAATATAATTTTTACTGGTTGAATCGATGATTGCAATGTAATTTTGAAGTTGTTTTCATATTCGCTTAAGTCCATCGTATTATTTTATACGTTATCGTCCAAAGGATATTTTTCGACAAATAAGCAAGGTTTGGATTAGCTCAAAAAGCGTAATTCGCATTTCACTTTCATTCCAGTTATTATGCTCAACTTCGCAAGACTTTGAAAACTGATATGATAGAAATGTTACAAATGAGACAACTTTCATTTTATGACACTTGCCACGGTTTGACTACAGCACGGATCGCTAATCGAAAGGAATAATTCCAAAGTCATTAAAACCCATAAAGAAAACAGTTTTTATATGAAACAAATACTGTTCCGCAATGTTTAATAATGTTCAGCAATTCAACTGTTTAATAATGTATGTAAATGTAAAATGAAAAGTGATGATTTGATTTATTTACTTTTAGTTTTTTATATGTTTAAAGTTTGTTCCAAACACTTGAAAAAAAAGAATAAAATAGTCAATAAGAGTCGGTTGAGAGTCTTTAAAAACTGATTGTTTGAGCTCTTACTTTAATATACCGTACTGTGATTTTTTATGGAAAGAAAAACTCACATTCCTCAGCCCGTTCTAGAGGGAGCTATCGTAATCAAATTCCTTCGCTCCCTTAGCGCTGGAAATTACGACACCATGAATCACAGCCTTATTACTCCATACATCACCCACGGCGCATCGCCAACGCCATCGCCGGGCACATTTAGGGCACATACCGTGCCGTCCTCGCAAGTACCCTCTTAGGGCCCGATTAGTGTTGGATGTCCTTGATGGGGACGGTACCCAAACTTCGTCTACCCTTCGGCAGCACCTTTAGCCACCCGGGCCCTAGCCGACCCGCCCGCTTTGAACTCTCGGTTGCCATCGGGGGTGGCAATAAAGCGTATTTTTGGCTGAAAAATGAAAATAAAACTCCCTTTTTACCGGTGGACGCGACGCGCAGGCGAACGATGATGCAGGGTAGCATAATATTCCACCGGGAGGAGCCAACAAAAAAAATAGGTTATGCCCTGAGATTACCTCCGTATGCTGGATTCTTAAATCCTTGAAATTGAATTTTGTACCGTTTTACCGTTACGTTGGTTATTTTTTCTTTATTGCTCTGCCAGATAATCATAAGTAAAGATTTAGTTTAGTATAACATTAATCTTAGTTTGATCTGATTTGAGGTTTGACGAAAAATGCATCTTTCAAGAGAGGCTTCGTAACAGCTGAATATAATTTTGACTTGCTGTATCTTTTGTCTAGATTCTTTTCATTTCTTCGTAATTAATTTAATTCTATTAACTAGCATTGCTGTCTGTAAATCAGCACATCTCACTATTGCACATTTCCAACAATTGAAGAGAAAGTTATGAAGATCCATATTGGCTGCTAATATTGTTTACTTTTCTTCAATAGCAGGCAATGAATTTTAGTATCTCAAATCTAGGAACATAAAAAGTATATTGTTCATTAATCTCAACTAGACTATCTTGGTTTAAGCGATTGAAAATCCGACAAAAACGGACACGGGGTGTGCCTCGCCCTAACATTCCGCTGCGATTAAATCTACCGTGTCCGGGTTCGATCAGCTATCAATGTCGATAATAAGCATTCCCATTTTCAGCGCACCGGCCGTGCGTGGACAAGAAATGAAGAAGTGCAAAAATTTAAAATACCCCCAACTCAGTCCGGACGGTGGCGGGCATACATGCGCCAAAAAGAAAACGGCACACAAAAGCTGCCCCGAAAATGATAGGACACGTCAACATGTCGGCGTTTGTAAAATATAGGCCCCCCTTACCAGTCGTAAAGGCCGCGATTCTTTTGATGGCCCTAATCAAACTGTTTAATTTTTACAGGTGCCGTTAAACGTTAATTGCCATGACTATTGACGATACTAATCGTGTGTGTACATTCACTCGCCATTCAAAGCGCCGTACGTCTAGCATCGGATCGGATGCTCGGGTCTTGCGGCTCGTCTGGGCGGAACAGGGGAGTCCCGGCTTGGGAGGAAGAACCATTTGAAAACACGACGTTGCACATATTCGCATCGCACGCAGCTGTTTTTTTTTATTATTTAGTGCAACGGTTTATTCGGAGGACAACATTACATTCTACAAATGACGTAAATAACACCGTTCCATATTCCATGTTGCGTAGAAGTTTAATTTAAATTTTTCGAAAATTCAATTATACTCCAATAACTAACGAATACGCTGTGGTATCAATATCTTGTCGATACGTTGTATAGTGTCCATTTGTTGTCTTACCTAACCCATAAAAGTAAAACGTTGAGTTATTTGTTGTCGAAATTAGTTAAGATACCAAAGAAACATGGACAAATTAATTTTAACGAACATACTGTCGATTTATTTCAAAAGAAGAGTTTTGTTGTAGTCTTATTTCATTTAACGATTGTTTATCAATCAAATTTAGAATAATATTTGTAAAAAAAATTAATGATATAGGGATCCCTACATCAATATAAAAACTAAACTTGCATCTTTACATTATTTCAATATTTTCGCCAGTTACTTCTCACAATTTAGGTTTGAAAGTAAGGTTCAAATAAATTTCAAATGCTTGAAGATAGCAAACAATCGTTGCATTATCCCTGGGGTTCATTACAGTCTTCATTAGTTTTATATAGTTTTTCATATTAAGGACCTATTTGATAATGTCATTCAATGAAATAAACATCTATAAAAACAGACTCATTTAACAATAATTAATGAAATTATTTTTGCGAGCAATAATATGAAATTTTGAACGGCTTGAACGGTTTTGTGCGTTGAACAAAAGAACAAATATTTGGTGATGCGATTGGAAATAAATTATTCATTGTTAGTTTTATTTACCATAGGTAAAATCTGACGCCCGGTCAACGGTTATTATTTATAGCATCTTCCTGTTGATCCAGTTTATTTGCTTGCTCAGTAAATCCCCGGCCGAAGTATTTATAATACCCCAAATATTGCTCCTATTTACGACGGTGGGGTGGAAGAACCGAACGACAACAACCACCAGAAGAAAGGGCACCACAATGGAAGGATTTGAATTTTTTCCGTAACCGAATGTCCGAAGCGTGACCGAATTGGACGGTGTTTCTTCGTTTTATTCCTCAAAAGTCCTTGGTTACGCTTCAGCTTGCTGGTGCGGTAATCTCAGGGACACGTTGGGTGATCGGTTTGGAAGCTTGGGCTCGAGTTCGTTTGATCCATATCCAGCGAGTGGACATTGTGCGAACGCTTGGAGGCTACCGTACCTACGTCTACCGGCAGATTCGGTGCGGTGGCGGTTGTAATAAACATAAAGTACTTTGTAGTTGAATTAAGGAGAGAGAATAAAATAAAAAACAATCTACCCGCCCATCACGGCTGTACTTGCCGATCAGCACATTTAAGGCTCATCCCCGTTCTGGTTCCCGAAGGGTACCCGAGTGCCCCGAAGGATTGTTGCCGAAACCAGGGACAAAGGACAAATTGTTCGTCCAAATGAGCGACCATAAAATTTAATTGAAAGACAATGGAACCCCATTCGGGCGGGTCGTGAGGGGTCGGGCTTTGGTTCGCCACCTCGCACGTCCAACAACCGTTGGCCCAAAGCGAAGCGCATCGAATCGCCAGAAATAACAAATTGCCCACATAACCGACGAACCCATATTCCTAAGGGATTTTGCGAACTGCTGATCGTGCAGCAGCATCTGATCCGAACTGGGCGGCTGCTCTACCTGAAAGCTCCGCCAGGTCGGCGGAAAAGTGTTGGACACACGTGATTTTCCATGTGTTCCACCGCTGGTACTTCGGCATCGCCATAACTACCCGCCATTACACGGAATACTTGTTCTGGAACCAGCAGGAACTTCACTACCTTTGCAGCCTTTTTTGCGCCCCGACAATCTTGCCCCTTCTACCCGCCGTTACCTCACGCTAGTCGGAGAGAAAGGGACGCAGGGGAAAAGGGATTCATTTCCACCGCCAGGCAGTTGACCGAATGTGTTACCGATTTTGATTACCGTTCCTTATTTTTTCGAGAGGTGTGGTATCGGCAATGTTTCGCTTCAGACACTATTTGCAAACTTAGGTAATACTATTTGTTTTTCTAGCTAATTACAGAGGTCCGTTTTGGTCGCATTTTGCTTTACTGTTTCTTCTTTTAAGGGGTTTCTAGGGCGACCCAATTTCTCACGGAATCCAATGGTGCAGCGGGTCCTCCGCTGGAAATTCCTCTAACGATTCGATTCGGTGCTCGGAAACCATCTTCCATCTCCAACGCGTCAAGAACGCAGGTAAGATAAATGTAAGGATCATTCCCAATGACACTGGAATCGGATGGTCAATTTAATAAAAGATGAATACGCTAAACTGTTATTCCTCAGAAACTAAGTGAAGCTGCCATTGTTTTCTTGGACATCGAGGCCGAAAGTTGCGAACATAAAACAAAATAGATCTGATGCTCAAACGATTTCCTATTTGTTACAATTTTTCAAAAGCTCACTCTGGGTATAAAGGTTGAAGTTTAAAATTATATCACTATGTTGAATCCAGAAGAATACTTAAATTGTTCAAACAAGTGGCACATTCGCAAGGATGGTCGTTCAAGTCTTTTAAGCTCAATGTTTAAGTTGAAATAACTTCAATGGTACGAGGAGCCAATAAATTATAAAATTGGCCTCCAAACACTCTGGTCAGAAAAACAACATTAATAAAAATAAAGTTTAGAAATGATCATCATTTAAAAACTACATAACCAAGTATCCTGTGAGATTTTTGATTTTCGTTTTCGTGAAGATATCACTCTATACGGTTTAGAATTGATTGTGAATCCGAGAGCACTTGTTCAGAAGTCTGTCATTTTGCTATCAAGATTAAAAATTTGTTTTCATGCTAAAAAGAAGTACCGTATTTTCCGTGTATAACGACCCCCTTTTAGTTAAAAAAAAAATTATCAAAGTCAGATTAAAGGGGTCGTTATACACGGGTAGTAACTTATCGAGTCAATCATATAGTGGAGGTTAAAACACGTATAACGTTGTTAAAATTGTTGAAAATTAGAAAAAACAACATTTTTTTCATAAACATTGAATAGTTTTTTAGGGAGGTTGTTTTGCACGGGGGGTCGTTATATACGGAAAAATACGGTAGTTATAATTACACACAAGATACAAGAAACTCAAAGTGCAAGGTATTCAATAGTGTTGAAAATTTTTACTTACATAAAAACCAAAAATCTAAAGTAACTTACACCAACTCAATCAAAGACTGTTTAATTCGTTGAAAAAGGTTCGATCGGGAGACATTTTTATTCTTATCGAAACGATCATGATATTATACGTAATTATCCATCTAAATCAGTGTTCAAATCATAAACTTCAACTGCCGTGGAGTAAACTAACGAGGTAAATAGGCAAACATTGTAAAGGGCAAGTAAGTAAT
Source organism: Anopheles ziemanni (assembly GCF_943734765.1). Classification (NCBI taxonomy): domain Eukaryota; kingdom Metazoa; phylum Arthropoda; class Insecta; order Diptera; family Culicidae; genus Anopheles; species Anopheles ziemanni. The sequence goes on along the minus strand of NC_080705.1, from coordinate 25,770,369 downwards.
GGAGCATAAAATAAGGCCCTACCTGACATGGGCTGGTGCTAAGAGATCACGGGCCGTTGTTGCCGAGGGTCAGAGGGCATCAAACAGAACGAGATAAACAACCAAACGTTGATTGTTATACACATGTTGCTGCAGCTGATGGGGCGCAGTGTTTGGTACATATTTACGGTGGGATCATGGTCTAATGTAATACCCTGGTCAAATACTGTAGAGCATTTTGACAAATCGACAAAAGAAAAATACAAGAAATCTTTGACAGTCCGGTTAATGTTTACTTTTAGAGCTGCCGTTGTTTTGGTTTGGTGCGATAGCATTCCGATTGGAACGAAATTGTGTGAACGATGGAAAGAAATTTGTGTGCTGTTTCGGGGTGCCGGATCACACGAAATATAGTGAAAAAGGAAAATCTGAGCGTTGTATTGCATAGTTTTCCTCCCGATCCTACCTTCAATAATGAATGGGCCAAGTTTTGCGGCCGAAATAATTGGTCGCCAAACAAAAACAGCCGAATCTGCTCACAACATTTTGCAGCAGATTGCTACCAAATGAAACATTTGTTGCATGATGGGAATAGGCAAGTTTTGAATAAATTCAAAAAGCTTCAAGCTAATGGTAAGTAATATATTATATTGTAATATTATTTACCTTATTAACTGTATCATTATTTTTAGCCATTCCTACGATTCGCGTCAATGGAAATGAAAACTTCGACAATATTTCCTCGGTACAAGTTGCACCCATTGACGTAAATAATAATACTAGAATAAATGGTAAGATATTCTTCCCGTATGCGAATGATAGTTGTCTGATGTGTTTCTATTTTTTCTTTTCTTTTTATTAGAAATCGGAGCTGAACAGGTAAGTTTGAATTTGGTGTGTGCGAAGTGTGATTTACTAGCTAGAAAGTGTGCCATGTTAGAGTTTAAGTATAACGAAAGTTCCATCCAAAAAGAACAGATTATTAAAGTCAATCAAGGTTTGATCCAGAAGCTTCAGGAAATAACAAGAAAATCTAAAGAACTAGAAAAAGAAATATCTATTCTTAAACGCGATGCAGAAAAAATAAAAAAATCTAGTTTTTCGTCCGATGAATTACCGGATAAAATTAAACAGGCACTAAAAGGAACGCTATCAGAAAATCAAATAGATGTAATTTTAAAGAAAAAACGACGCGTTCGATGGACAAAGGCCGAATTAAAGACAGCGTTTACGCTTAGGTACTTTGGAATCAGATCCTATAAATATCTAGCGACTGATTTGAAATATCCGCTCCCAGCCATCTCGACATTACAGAAATATGCTCGACGGCTTAATTTGCGGCAGGGAATATTGGAAGACGTGTTGGCTTTTATAGGAGACCTAGCCAACACGCTTCTACCGAAAGACCGTGAATGCGTCCTTTCATTTGATGAAATGAAAGTTAAAAAAATTCTAGAATACGATCCAGCAGCAGATCAAATTATCGGCCCCCATAACTACCTACAAGTAGTGATGGCGCGTGGCCTATTTAAAAACTGGAAGCAACCCGTATATATAGGATTCGATCAGCAGATGACGAAGGCAATTATTTTGAAGCTTGTAGAAAAATTGCACGATAGAAATGTTAACGTTGTGGCTATTGTGAGCGATAACTGCCAGTCAAACATTGGTTGCTGGAAAGATTTAGGTGCACATAATTACGAAAAACCATGTTTTGCCCATCCCGTCACGGGAAAAAATATTTATGTTTTTCCTGATGCACCTCACCTTATCAAATTGCTAAGAAACTGGTTCCTTGATCACGGTTTCGCATATAATGGAAAAACTATAACTGCTGCTGCAGTGGACAAGCTCATACACGCCAGACATCATGTTGAAATGACTCCAGCATTTAAGTTGACTAAAGATCACTTAATTATGAGCCCACAGGAGCGTCAAAACGTAAGGCGAGCCGTGCAACTGCTGTCGCGTACCACTGCAGTCTGCTTGAGACAATATTTTCCTGACGACGGTGCAGCGAATGACTTGGCAGAATTCATTGAAAAAGTCGATCGCTGGTTCAGTATATCGAACTCGTATTCTCCAGTTGCAAAACATGACTTTAAGAAAGCTTATGTCGCTAATGAACACCAGAAGAAAGCACTCAAGGAGATGTTTGATTTAGTGCTAACCATGAGGGTCACTGGAAGATCAACACTGCAGGTGTTTCAAAAATCCATCCTTATGCACATAACATTGGTGCAAATGCTGTTCGACGACATGAAGCTGAAGCATAAAATTAATTTTATGTGCACCTATAAGGTAAATCAAGACGTGTTAGAAAATTTTTTCTCTCAAATTCGGCAAATAGGAGGAGTTTATGACCACCCGTCCCCTCTGAGCTGCATTTACCGAATTCGCATGATGATACTGGGGAAAACGCCGACTATCTTGCGGAACCAAACCTATACAGGAGAAGAACACGAGGAAAGCCATGAGGAATTTGTTTCGGCGACAGTATTTGCAAAGGCAGCTATTGTACCTTCCCTGCCGGACATTTCGGAGATGGAGGAAATCAATGACACCTCGTCTGTAGAACATACAGAATCAACATGTGCTATAGACATAGAATCGCAACAAGAAAGTGACGGCCTAACCTATATCATGGGATTCTTAGCCAAAAAGTACAAACAGAAATACCCGACCCTGGACTTAGGTGAGCAAACGTTTAAGATGACTCCAGAGCATTCGTATTGCCAGCCGTTATCTTTTATGCATCATATTTCTATGGGGGGATTGTATGAGCCTTCACCATTTTTTTTGAATCAAGGGTTGAAAATGGAGGAAATTTTTTTGAGCATGAATCCGGAAGGAAGTTTGTTGAAGAGTTTTGGAATTGTACGCAGAATAGCTACTGTGACTCAAGCGAGAATCCCAGACATACCTGCCGACATCGTCAAATCGTTCGTAAAGCAGCGTGTGATTGTCCGTATGCGTTACTTAAATTTAAAGAGTTCTTCTGAGAAAACGGTGGGAAAGAAAAGAAAAATACAACAAACGAACATAAAACATGTAAAAAAAATGAAAAAAATAACTAATTAACGTTGTACAAATTAGGGATCAATATTTGGAGTAGTTTAGAGATGAAGGTTCAAACCACTTATTTATTATTTAATTTGTTTTTTTTGGATAGATATTCTCTAACATTGCACACTAAATAATTTATTATTATTAGGTGGAATCGCTTACGGATTTGTTTATTTAACCATCGTTTAATTGGCCAAGTTGGGAAATCTAAGATGTACCTCTTTGTGCAATTGATGGCGACCGTTGTATGAATGGAGCAGAGATGGATGCGATTGTTCTGGAGAGTAATGCCCCAATGCCCCCTCTCGTTTGATGATTTATATTCAATATCGCAAGATACTTTCGTCCCTCTCAAACCTATGTAGGGGTAAGCTGTGGGACTCATCATCATCAATTTGCCGTCTTGCGTCCATTTTCAACGAATCGGATGCATTTGTTAATCGTTTTCGTCAAAATTAATGGTCGTTATAATCAGTACAAACGATCGTTCTATGAAAATATGCGATCGTTCATTTTAAACCATGGTTAAAATTAAACAAATCATCCTCCGATTCCTCCTATTATGTGGCTCTACATCCCCAAGTGGGACAAGGCCTCTCTCCGAGAAGAGTTACTGTGATCGAAAGACGGTATATTATAGTTCGGTGGTCAACCGTTCGTAATACCGGAGGGTGCCACACTCGAGATTCGATCCCACCCCTATGGCGTGGTGTTTCCTCGCGCCTCCGATGCGCAATGGGCACACTAAATAGCAATAAGTAAATCACACTGTGTACGCACCAAATCTATTTTATTATATTACAATTTTAGTTACTTGAATTCCCCGGGATCTGCGACAACTCAGCGGTAATAACTAAAGTGAATTGTTCACCGACGTGAATTTTGTATTCTCTTAGCGTAACGTGTCTCTAGGTTGCTCATCTTGTGCTGGAAATACAAAACCACTTTTTGAGACTAGGCCTCCCTCAGAGGAAAGGTACTGTGACCGAAAGACGGTATATTATAGATCTGTGATCAGCCGTTCGTAATAATAGGGGATGCCAGACTCAAAATTTGATCCCTGGCTCCATGTTGAATTTCATGGAAGAATTCCATGTTGCACTATGATCATTTTTCGGTAGAACTCTTTAAATTTAAGTAACGCATACGGACAATCACACGCTGCTTGACGAAAGATTTGACGATGTCGGCAGGTATGTCTGGGATTCTCGCTTGAGTCACAGTAGCTATTCTGCGTACAATTCCAAAACTCTTCAACAAACTTCCTTCCGGATTCATGCTCAAAAAAATTTCCTCCATTTTCAACCCTTGATTCAAAAAAAATGGTGAAGGCTCATACAATCCCCCCATAGAAATATGATGCATAAAAGATAACGGCTGGCAATACGAATGCTCTGGAGTCATCTTAAACGTTTGCTCACCTAAGTCCAGGGTCGGGTATTTCTGTTTGTACTTTTTGGCTAAGAATCCCATGATATAGGTTAGGCCGTCACTTTCTTGTTGCGATTCTATGTCTATAGCACATGTTGATTCTGTATGTTCTACAGACGAGGTGTCATTGATTTCCTCCATCTCCGAAATGTCCGGCAGGGAAGGTACAATAGCTGCCTTTGCAAATACTGTCGCCGAAACAAATTCCTCATGGCTTTCCTCGTGTTCTTCTCCTGTATAGGTTTGGTTCCGCAAGATAGTCGGCGTTTTCCCCAGTATCATCATGCGAATTCGGTAAATGCAGCTCAGAGGGGACGGGTGGTCATAAACTCCTCCTATTTGCCGAATTTGAGAGAAAAAATTTTCTAACACGTCTTGATTTACCTTATAGGTGCACATAAAATTAATTTTATGCTTCAGCTTCATGTCGTCGAACAGCATTTGCACCGATGTTATGTGCATAAGGATGGATTTTTGAAACACCTGCAGTGTTGATCTTCCAGTGACCCTCATGGTTAGCACTAAATCAAACATCTCCTTGAGTGCTTTCTTCTGGTGTTCATTAGCGACATAAGCTTTCTTAAAGTCATGTTTTGCAACTGGAGAATACGAGTTCGATATACTGAACCAGCGATCGACTTTTTCAATGAATTCTGCCAAGTCATTCGCTGCACCGTCGTCAGGAAAATATTGTCTCAAGCAGACTGCAGTGGTACGCGACAGCAGTTGCACGGCTCGCCTTACGTTTTGACGCTCCTGTGGGCTCATAATTAAGTGATCTTTAGTCAACTTAAATGCTGGAGTCATTTCAACATGATGTCTGGCGTGTATGAGCTTGTCCACTGCAGCAGCAGTTATAGTTTTTCCATTATATGCGAAACCGTGATCAAGGAACCAGTTTCTTAGCAATTTGATAAGGTGAGGTGCATCAGGAAAAACATAAATATTTTTTCCCGTGACGGGATGGGCAAAACATGGTTTTTCGTAATTATGTGCACCTAAATCTTTCCAGCAACCAATGTTTGACTGGCAGTTATCGCTCACAATAGCCACAACGTTAACATTTCTATCGTGCAATTTTTCTACAAGCTTCAAAATAATTGCCTTCGTCATCTGCTGATCGAATCCTATATATACGGGTTGCTTCCAGTTTTTAAATAGGCCACGCGCCATCACTACTTGTAGGTAGTTATGGGGGCCGATAATTTGATCTGCTGCTGGATCGTATTCTAGAATTTTTTTAACTTTCATTTCATCAAATGAAAGGACGCATTCACGGTCTTTCGGTAGAAGCGTGTTGGCTAGGTCTTCTATAAAAGTCAATACGTCTTCCAATACTCCCTGCCGCAAATTAAGCCGTTGAGCTTATTTCTGCAATATCGAGATGGCTGGGAGTGGGTTTTTCAAATCAGTCGCTAGATATTTATAGGATCTGATTCCAAAGTACCCAAGCGTAATTCAGCCTTTGTCCACCGAACGCGTCGTTTTTTCTTTAAAATTACATCTATTTGATTTTCTAATAGCGTTCCTTTTAGTGCCTGTTTAATTTTATCCGGTAATTCATCGGACGAAAAACTAGATTTTTTTATTTTTTCTGCATCGCGTTTAAGAATAGATATTTCTTTTTCTAGTTCTTTAGATTTTCTTGTTATTTCCTGAAGCTTTTGAATCAAACCTTGATTGACTTTAATAATCTGTTCTTTTTGGATGGAACTTTCGTTATACTTAAACTCTAACATGGCACACTTCCTAGCTAGTAAATCACACTTTGTACACAAACAGATGATTTCGACATTGAAATCAGTTTTAACAACTATGTGGGAATAAGGAACACTCAACTATTGCAGTGCTGCGCTCAACGTAAGTATATTACCCGACTAAATTCGACAAAGTTTCGTTTAACTACCCACTGACCTTGACCTATATTATTTTCCTATTATCTTTGCAGTGGACTGGCGCGATTGCCTCTTGGTAATAATTGGAAAACTTTGGGCCAATTAGTTTGAACAAAATAGTTAGAATGATCCGAAAAAACTACATTTTCCTCTTACTCACTTGTGCTGAAGGTTATCAATTCTCTCCAGTGTGGTGTCAGTCCTCCCATTTGACCAACTTTATCCAGAAAAGTTCGGTAAGTAGCATTTTCAAAGAACAAAGTAAATCGAGTCAATTTTATTCATGTCATGCTTCATCTCAGGGACCTGTCCATACTGACCTCCTGAAATATTCTAGCGTGTCGAGGCCTTTTCACAGATAACGATGATACACTGAGCTCCTTGTTTGTAAATTTCCTAAAATACTACACCAAGTTTGAGTAAGTACCATTACTTCGAAATCACTCCTTACTATCCCTTTTAGAACAATTTTTTAATAACTTTCCTTATAACTGTTTTCTAGGTAACAAAAACCAGGGCGGATCTCCTAGGCTGTTAGGATTAAATATTACTAAAGAGTTTATGTAAATATTAGTAGTAAATATTAGTTAGGATATAAATATTAGTAAATAATTATATTCTTTCAGTAAGTTTAGAGGTCCGCGATAGCCGAGCGGGGCTCACCACCTCGACGGCGTGGGTTTGAGTCCCAACCGAAACCGGACCTTCCCCTGTACGAGAGGACTGACTATCCACGTACACTAATGGAACAAGTCTTGTGAGCCTTTTAAGGGCAGGCATAACCAACAAGATCGTTACGCCAAGAAGAAGAAGAAGAATCTTTCAGTAAATGATAGTATGTAAATATTGAAAACATTAGTTACAGTTCAACAAGACGAAATTCCGCAGTTCGGCCGTTTGCAGCGACGCAAACGTTGTGATCAATGAGAATAAGCTGGTTGATCGTAGTTCAACTTGCGTTTTTCAGATATGTTTTCTTTCCGAGGGCCCCTGGACATCCAATAGAACCAATTGGTGTTGGATCTATCGTCACAGTCATAGCGAATTAATTTATCGTCACAGTCATAGTATCCAATTAGCGAATTATTACAAATAAACATACTTAAACTTATATTGTATTTAAATAAATAATTTTTTATTTTATATCTAAATTAAAAGTGTACATTGTTTTTAATAAAAAAAGAAAGTTTCTCTGGTAGACTTTATGTAATATGTTCGATGCATCGGCATTGATCAGATGTGTGTAACGGATCGAAACTGCCCGATCGTAAGACTAACTAGCCCGGCAAGGCAGGGTGCCGTTGAAATTGAAAATGTAGTTAAATCTTGGTTTGATTGCTTTTCATGGCTTAACGTTTATTGAAGTTTTATAAATTTCCAAACGAAAAAATGTATGGTGTATGTAGTGTATGTTTTTTTGGGTCTCCAGCAATTAGCTGCTCAGGGCCCCTAGACTGCTTATTCGGCTTTGCCCAGCGTAGACCAGTTCAGGACCATCGGGAAATATTACATTTTGCGATAACGGAACTGCTGTGGGATAAAAATGGTTAGATCTCGTTGGGATATTCCTTTTCCTTGTGTATCACTTACAATTGTGCTCCATTTCGTCAATGCTGGTCGTTTTCCCTTTGTTTATAAACAATATTTGACAGTTGAGTTTAATCAATATGGTGGACATGAAATCCCCTATTCCATAACCGTAGTCATTAACCGTGGGTGGGATCTTGGTTAGCCATGACAGCTACGGTTTCATGTGTTCGTTTGATGCGTTTATGCGCATACCAGGTTGGGTTGAGTCATCAATTCCGTAAGCCATTGCTCAGGGAGGTAAACTAGAAAATGGTGGTCAAGCTGTCGTCATAGAATATAGAATTTGGCGTTGATTATGTTTGAGCGCACAAACCATAAAACATGCAAAACGACGCATTAAAATCATGCGACCTTTGTACTTGGCTGCTTATTGCAACATATTCCCTGCCCGCGCCATTATCGCTCAGATGCGCACCTGTTGTTGAACCATACGAGTTCCTTTCTTGCGGGGATTTTTTTCCGTGTTGTATTTTTCGAACCGCCCAGTATTCGCCAGATTTCCTCCGCCATGCTGGCTAAGGTTGGCGTTAGTTGCGACGCACACAGCATCACGGCCGTATCTGAAAATTCGTGTTGTTGGGCAAACAGTCAAACAGAACCGAAAGCGGGAGGGACAACACACAATCGCTAAGCACACACAATTAACGCGTGTTTGCTCGCATTAGGTCAGGGTGATAAGACTATAAATTTACTTTTCTTTTCTTCATATTTTCAGTTTATTGCTGTTCAACTTCAACATTTTCTATTTTGAGGATTCACTTGTTCTGCGCTGAAAAATGGTGCGTGAAGGTGACGGTCTGCCGTCGTGCCACAAGGCGCAGTACCGAGATTGATAAAAGTTACTTTAGTGGGAAGTTGCGAAAACATTTGATGGCCGTAAAATATTTCCACCTGAATGGTTGCGTGACGATATCAGTAAAAGTAAAAGACACGCTCCATTAGCATTTCCAGTCTCGAAGGATTACATCATTACGGTGTTTTCATGAAACAGCGAATTAAGCGAATATTGACGCTTAAGATACTTTAATTCTTGACTTTAAACATTAGCTTTGTACCAAACACAACAAAGGACTTTTAATTCCAAGTGATTGTTGGTCAAATGAACCAAAAGTTTAAATTTTATGTTTGACAACTGATAGCTTACATTTCAACTCACTTATACCATGAAATATGCCGTTAGGTTATTTGCCGGAATTTTAAAGACGCTTCATTCCTTTTTTACATTTCGGTACACTATACAAATATCATATTTTACAAATGGGGAATCTGATTCCAGTTTTATATGATGAAACGTAGAGTAAATTAAAGATGTTCTAGCCTGTTCGATCACATGAACTAGGCATACACGTTTTTCTATATTCTGCTTGATATATAAGAATATACTCCAGTCATTTCATTTTTTTTAAATCTTTTTGTAGGAAGGATGTCATTACATATATCAATACAGTTGGAAAACATATAATGATAAAATTATTATTCTAATACAGTAAATAAAATGTTTCAGTCAACGACCAAAATACATTCTTGTGTATAGTCTTCTTCTTCTTCTTGGCGTAACGACCGTATTTGGTCATGCCTGCCCCATGAAGGGCTTACAAAACTTTTCCCCTTTGAGTACGTGGATAGTCAGTTCTCTCGTACAGAGGAGGGTCCGGTCTCGGTTGGGATTCGAACCCACGCTGTGTATATTATTACAAACAATTCGAAGTCAACAAATACATTTTACTACACAAGTAAATAAAATTTGGAGTACTTTGCCAAGGATTTCAAATGAGAAAATAAAATCTATCGAATGTATTCCATTCGTCTAATATATCCTATGCTTTCAGCTTATTTTGTTCATCTATTGACTTAATGCGTAAGTGACTCTTGAGAGTGAAAAGTGGCTTAAATTTCATGTCCATTTACTTGACCAACAACTCTGTCAGGATTCACTGATATTCGAGGTTATTCAGAATTGTTGTATCCAGTAAAAAGTCTCACAACAGAAGCAATTGTGACTTTAAAACAGCTAAAACTGTTGCTTCCACGAGCATGTATGTAGTTGTTATCATATTTCCCAATCTACCATTTCTAGGAAAACTCTTTCTTCAAGCATATCTAAATTTAGTCGCTTAAGTCGTTTTAGTCCTCTGTTACTGGTCATTCCGTTCATGCCAAGGCTTTCCACCAACGTCAGCCTACTCGACCTGGGGAAAGGCAAGTTCAGCTCCACCGAAACGGAGTTATCTTCCATTTTCATCCCTTTTGCTTCGTGGCACCTAAATATATAGCTAAAATGAACAACAAGAAGTGTATATAAACCGAACCACTCGTATACACACCTCACGGTAACACCTTGCGTGATTGTTCGAGTGCAAATGTATTTCCAACCCCAGCTGAAACTGAAAACAAAACACAAGTAGAAAAGCAAACCGAAGGAAAACGTTCCAACCGTCGAGCGAAGGCGCATCGGGAGTCCAAGCCTGGCCAACTGGAGTTTCAGTTTTTTCTCCACGCACCAACCACAAGGATCATAAAATGTAAATGGTCACGAACTGGCTCGCATCCTTCACTTCAGCCAGCCAGCCGCGGTGCGAAAGCGGAGTGGAAAGGCCATCGCCAGCAACAATGGCGTCCAACCGGAGGCGGCTCGCTCAGTGGCAATGGTAGCCCCCCTCGCCTCATGGTCGCAGCTGCCAGCTGCCCCCTGACGTTCCCTTTTTCAAGCCTTTTGAAGCCGGCCAGTTGTTTTTCCCCGCCTTGACGGATTATCCACTCGGCGTGCCGTGTGGAAACACTCTCCGCGCAAAAACAAAAAGGCGAGCACGCAAACGGGTTGGAGAAAGAAAAAAAAATGAAACAAGACCGTGCAAAACAGTTCACCACGGGGCGGGTGGAGGGGATTGAGAGGGGGGAGAGGGAATGGAGTTTTTCACCTTTCCCCCTCCCTCGGCAGTTGCTCAATCGTAAGCCAACCAACGTCCACTGCAGTGACCCGACCCGCGGTTGCGTTTTTCCATCTACTCTTTCCATTCCACCTTTTATGGCACCACCTTGCCACCCGCTCGACCCACCCGTTATAAATTATGAGCGTAATTTTTATTTTCAGAAAATTTTAATTTCATTAACTTAATTAGCAGAAATGGCGTCGGAATGGACGAACGGACGGTTGGAGCTGGCGATCGTATTTCTTTCCACCGATTGGCCTGCGTGTGCTCCCGTCCCCAACCCGTTAAGGTGGGATGGAAGGGGACGTGCTGAATGGGAAAATGATTGCAGATCGGTCGAAAAACTAGCGACGAGTGGTAGCGCCGAACGGAAGCGCGAATGAAAATGACAAAAAATTGGTGCCAGGTTGCGTAGCTTGGAAGCGTGGAAAACAGATTACATGGCCTTTTGGGCAGACGGTGAGGTTTTCCACTTCCGGATCGTGCGTAGATCACCGTTGGTCATATTTTTCGGCCCACCTCCGTCCCGGTAAGCGTCCTCCCCCCGCAGGGAAAGCACTCCATTATCCAAATGGAAACGCGGGATGGAATCGGTAACCTAAAAAACACGCGTTTAGCGTTGAAATATGATCCTTCCATTATCTTGTGATTTAATAACCGACTCTCTTCAGTCCCAGTATTTACATGACCGGGATAATAAACCGGGTGAGCGCAAAAATGACCATCCCAACGCTATGGTACGCTGGTCGATCGTAAATATTGGCATCAAATAGCACTGGGCGGTTCGGATGAACCTCAACCCACCTCAAACCAGGCTTCAGCTAATGGGGTCATGATTTGTGATGTCCACGGGGAGGGAAAGTGGAAACCTTGGTCCACGCAAATGCGGTGTAATAATGTGAAAATGCTGTTCGCGTGAAAAACTGCTCCCTATGTTCCAGGGAAAATGGTCCGCCGCGAATGGGGAGCGGCCTCTGGGTAACCTTTCACTTTGATAGAACTCAAACTTTCCGCGGCATTGAACAGGCTCAGGATGGCGGACCGAGTGAAAGTAGTCCTTGGCTGGCAAACCGAGCAGACAATAAAGACATATTTTACACATGAATTATGATGATCTCTGATGAGATCGTTCCGGGGATGAGTTGTGGCTTCGGTGGTACCAGTTGACAATGAACGCGCACAGCGGGTTTGTTTAGTGAAATTGTTTTCAAGAGGTAAAACTTAAAGAAAGGACGATGGTAAGAAAATAGGGTCAACAATAAGATGCACCTTATGATTGTTATTACGGGCTGTTTAAGCACCCCACATCGATCCCGATTATGCTGTGCGTTATTACGCAGGACGACGGCGCACAATTGCACACCATTATTGCCGAACCCCGAGTGCAATTGCAACCAAACTGCAGCTCCTCTGTGTAGGTCGTAAAAGCATCCGATCCTGGAGCGAAGGGAATAGCACCAAGTGTAGGATATGCTCGTTATGAGCCGGGGACACCTGAGAAAAGGACACCATGCTGAAATACAGCGCTCCTGAACAAGCGGAAAGTTCAGCACACGTGATCGGTAACGTTCCCTTCAGGGCCGGTTACGTTTTATTTGTTTGACGATTTTGCCATTTATGGATGAAGATCGAGTCCCAAGGACCCAAAGGAAAAGGTTATGAATGGTTGGGATGGTTGTTTTCCCTATTAAAATAGTATCGTACTTTCCTCGCCGCGTTGCATTTATTGTGCGTGTTTACGACAACAATTTTGAAGTTCGGAGCTTTCGGAGGATCCTCGGAGGACAGAAACACATGGAAAAACAAAAACAAAACAGAAACATCAATTGCATCGCACCAGGAGTGTAGTAAAATTTAAACCTTACAAAGAATCGTCCGACGTGTTACTCGTTATGTTGTAATTATGCTAACGTTTGAGCAATTGAACGCAGACGGAATTTATGGAAATGTGATAAAGCTCCATTGTTACCGGCGATCGTCTGGCTTTCTTCTCCAAATCTACCGAAGCTACCAAAACCGAGAAACGTAAGTGAAGAAAACGGTCGGGAAGATATTACGAAGCTGTTTGTACCTTCATTTGTATACCAATTTTGTGCAAAGACGGGTTTGGTTCTTTCCAGAATGCGTTGCTTTGTTTTAGTAATGTGAGACAATATGCTGATGTTTTAAATGGTATGTTATTGAGGGCGTTACCAGTTGTTTGATTAAAAGTTTTCCATTCAATTTTTATGTTTCCGTCAATAGAAGTATAACATTCGTCATTGTCATTCTGAAACGTATTCTATAGATTAGTTATGAATTTCCTCATAATAAACGATTTATAGTAAAATTGAACTTTTTACAGCCAAAGAGAGCTACTCTTGTACATTTCTCTTTTAAAAAATAAAGAAACCATTTTTAGCCATCTAAAAGCAGTTATTACGGCCCCTATAGTGGTAATGAAACAGCATACGCTCAAGCTTGGAAAACATGTTCCAACAAGCTTAAATGAAGAAAACAAATCCAATTCTATTGCCACCGACGCATTAGGTAGTGGCAGGCTAGTTTTTTTTTCTCCACGCACCAAATAGTTCAACATGCGTAGTCATATTTAATTTTTTACGATCACCCAATCATTTCGGTTCCTTTTTTACAGCCGCATGTCGTACACACACACACACTACTCTCGGTGTTTTACGGCGCTATAAACGGGCGTGCTAAAACAAAGCATCATTTGATGAGGTAGCCGATGGCTTGTTACGAACAAATAAATCTTCCAGGATCGCAACGCCGAACGAAGCGGACGCGCGTAGGGAAGGAGCCTTTTTATGTAAATAGTAATTTGGTTGATTGTCTTTGTATGGGGTTTTCCTTTGGGTATGTTATTGTTAGAATCATTCAGATTTTTCGTTCGGAGTCCATAAATAACAATAAGGTTGATAAAAAGTAACTTTTCGTGGAGAAGCTAAGTAAAAGCTACTAAAAGACTATTGTCTAAAATATGGTTAAAGTGACACTCCTAAATAATCTTTCTCTCTATCAACTCTTGGAACAAGTAAATAATGGCAGGAGCTATTAACATTAAATTGAGTACTGGATATTCGCGTTTAAAATACCAATCTTGTATAACACCACCCAAATATGACCCGTTTGACTAAAACCAGATTTTGATAAGAATTTTTCTTTTTTATAATTTTTTGTACGTAGTACAGAGAATATTCAACCAAATTTAATTAATTTTAAAATCTTCCAATACGGCCATCCATTCATCCATTTGAGCAATACGGCTAGGTCGTCCTTCTTGAATCAATAAATAAATAAACAAAATAATTCTTGTCACAGCTAGTTGTGCAATCAATGCTCATCTCTTCTTTAACTGCAATAAGCCCTGTAAATCCTTTTGTTCCTCGCAGGAGCACATTTTAACATTTTTTTTACAATAAAAGGGACTTTGCTAGACTAGATTTGTTTCGGCTAAATGATTACACAATTAAAATTAGTCCTTTAGGTGCGTTTGTAATGCATATTTTTGCAGACAATTATGTTCAGCCAAGTAAAATTAAAACAAAGATATCGTAAAGCTTCCCATAGCCTGCTTTGTGAACTCCAATTTTTTCACGTTTTTAATTAACCTTACTCTTAATGAACGGACCCCCTTAAGTGCTGGTCTATCGAAGAAATGACTTGTGCCCACTTGCGAAAAAGAAAGCCACACTCGCCACGAGCCTTCAGCGAAAGGCTCACCACTCACAACTCCAGTTGCACGTGCGTGGTGGAAGCATTCGAAAAGCTTCACAAACAATTGCTTCATCACAGCAGGCAAGGCGCCTTTCGATTAGCTGCGTTTATCATCCAATGAGCTGAAGTGCCGAAGAGTGTTGCCGTATGCCGGTTACCATAACTTTTTTGCGAATCGCGCCATCGTCGGGAATCGCGTGTGGATAAAACCGCCTGCTGCGCTTCACAAGCCCCAGGAATGGAAATGGGACCATCCAAAGGGGGCGTTCGGGGCCAGGAGGGATGCGTGATGGACAGAAAGGCAACGAAAAAATGGCCGACTTGAAGACTTTTATTGCCCCGCGCAATTGATTACATGTGCGCCGCTCATTGGGGCGGCACAAGTTAAAGACGAATACCGCCTGCGCCAGCGTGAGTGTTTTTCCATCCACGGCTGTTTTCCTTCACTTTAAATTGCGATATCCACCTTCCACCGCTCGGTGCACCTGCCCTTGTGGCAACTTCCCGGCCCAACGGACGACTTTCCATCCATCCATCCAGTTTATAAGACCATCAAAGTGTGGGAGCGTTTGTTGAGGTGCGTTTGTAATTGGAAACTTTTGCCATTGAAAACGATTCCAAGGGCTTCAGCGGTAAGGGGACTTAAACAATTTTTGGATTTC
Source organism: Anopheles ziemanni (assembly GCF_943734765.1). Taxonomy (NCBI): domain Eukaryota; kingdom Metazoa; phylum Arthropoda; class Insecta; order Diptera; family Culicidae; genus Anopheles; species Anopheles ziemanni. The sequence continues at coordinate 25,755,099 of NC_080705.1, read as the reverse complement.
AGCAGATTATCAAACCAACCGGCTTAATTACCTCGTTCACCAGGACGAGTTGTACCTTACCATGTATCATTTTTTTTAAATTTTGACTGGGATTGTACTTTGTGCATATACTTCCCACTCCATTGGATGTTTATATAAACATTGTGATTGTTTAAACAAAACATAATCTCATGAAATGCTATTTGCCTAAGGGGTATTTCAAGCATCCGCAAAAAAGTGTGATCCCTTTCTAAGTTATTGGCCGAGTTTTGTTCGAGAGAAAATTTATATTTTTCGCTTTTGGATCACCACTAGGATATCAATTATATCAAATCTTGTGTGAATGATTTTAATTTTAATGCTCACCAAAAACAGTTTATGGGACATACAAGGCTGGATAAATTATCCACCATAATGAAGAAATAAACAGCCTTAGCAAGGAATCCAATCGAATCAATCCAAATCAATCCAATAGAAGTGAGTTGTCATTTTCCATTCATATCACGTCAAAGGAACTCTTGCAGGTTTGTAGTATATAATATGAAATAAAATTAATTTAAATAAATTTTATTAATTATGGTATAATATGGACAGACCAATTTTCAATTTAACCTAATTTCAATGTATGTAATACGCACGTAGAACCATCGAGTATTCTTTTCCTTCCCAGAACATTCAATCAATACGTGAGTGGACATTTGGTAAAAACGATCGAGTTTATTACACCAGTTAACTGCCAGGTTTGACCCAAAGCATGCGAACTAGAAAACAGAATGGAAAACAACATTTTGCCGACTTCTATCGCTCAAACGCAAACAAACGCCGGCCAAAGCTACGTGCCGTATAAGGTCAGAAGCAGCCTCCGCAACCGGCCAACCGGACGTTCGCAGGGCCGAGGACATCGGTCGGTTGTCCCGAAGCCGCGAACTGACCGGAACCCTTTCAAGCTTTCCGAACCGATCCCACGAACACCGTGGGTCCGCCCTCGCCGCTTGTGCATTCCATTACGGGGGCTGAAGGTCACCTCTCGGCCGGCACAAATACAAAATAAAAGAAGAAAACGGCGATCCGAAAAGCGTGTGCGGTGTCTTGGGTTTGATGTATGTGAACCAACGCCGTCCGCGCTGCGACGGAAGGATGCATAAGGTCACAACCAGTCGAAAACATTTTTCCGGGCGACGTTTTTCCTCCCGGGTGTCCGCTACCCATTCCAGCCACCACCCCAAACCGAGAGGTACGGTTTTTGTTTTTCGAGGAACTTGAAAGCGGCTGCTGGATCGGGGCCGAGAAACGATCGAGTCGGCCGTTTTCGACCGATCGGCCCGCTACGGATAGATGCGTCCCCTGGTTGGACCGGTTGGACGAAATTGCCCCGCCATAAAGTGGCGTTTTACGGTCCGTTTTTAGTTTTCCAAAAACTGTTGCTATTTTTTTTTGTCCTATCCGGGTTATTTTTTTGTTTTCCAGAGGTTCTGGTTTTTGTATGCCATTCGCATCGTGGCACAGTCAAAAACCAAAAAAAGAGGGCATTGATGCAGTTCTGTTTTGCTATGAAAAGCCGTTTGTTGTCGATGGAATACATTTTAGCGAGTGGCTTTGTTTCTGTTCCCATGTTGAGTTTTTTTTTTTTTCCTTTGGCACATGTGTGCCGTCAAGTGTAGGCTAAAAACTTAGAAAAGTTGCACTTTTTTGGGGTGTTAGTGTTTTTGTGTGTTTGTTTGAGAGATTCGTTCCAATTCGCCGAGACCATAAAACGGCTGAGGGAAACAACATGGCGAGACTATGCAAAACTGCACTTTGGTTTTCTTCTGGTTAGCGAAAGGTTAGTTTCAGAGAAAAGATCCATAATTTACCTGGTTGAATGCCAAAGCGGTTCAAGACACCCAAAAAAGTGCATTTCCAAAAAGGTTTATGAATAATGTAACACATTTTTTATATTTTAATTTTTGCATCTAGAAAGCGCTGATAAATTCGTCTAAAAATAAAATTTTATTAGCTTTTGCAAGAAACGAATGATGGGCCAACAACATTAAGACTTTCGATGTGCGTCGTTGGATTTACATTCTATATTTATGGGGTTTTTTCTACTTTATGGACAAATGCTGAATGTCACAAATATTATTCGTTACTCTTCATTCCCTACCCAAACCAAACCCAATCCAAACCCAATCAGAACGAGGCGGAAGTTTTCCCGTTGATCTGTTCAATGAAAAAGCGTCAGAAAAACCTGTGTTCTCTCTAAACAGGGCTCTAACCACCAATCATTTACGCTTCTCGTCGATCAACAAGTGATCTTCGGTTTCGTTCGGCCAACGAAAGCGAAATGTAATATACCAATATAAACAAATAATCATATAACAATTAGTTCCAAAGCTTACCTCTCGCTGGTGCGGTTTTTTACTCGGCTTTAATTCTTTTGGTTCCCTCCGGGCACTCCCCGGGGGAGTTGAAAAAGGGGTACGACGAAGCTAATGGTAGAGGCCTCTAATGGCACCCAATATTCATTCATACTAACATGCATATTATAAACAATCCGACCGCTCAGTCCCTCCCGTCGGCGGCCCGTTCGATTGAGTGTGTGGTATTTTCGTTCAATTTGTGATTTATTTAGTACACTCTAGCCAGGCGCATGGTGTTCGCGCCTTCCCGCGGTAGATTTATGCTCCCGTTTATATTTTACCGTTTGGTTAACATCGGTTCCCATCCGTTTTTTTCGTAGCCGCACTGCAACGCACATCACACTTGCCACTTCTTTTTTTTTATACGCCCTAAACACCCGGGTCCATAAATGGCTGGTGGCGTCAATTGAGCCACTACGGTGACTGCTCCAAATTACTTCCGGCAGTGTGAGTCTATTTGTGACGGGAACGCATCGGTTGGACGAGAAGCGTTTAGGAGTGTCCCATTAGTCCCGAGTGCTTTATTAGAAACGTTTAAAATTAAATAAAAAGCCTCCGTTTATACTAGTCCTGATATGTGAATTAGTTACTTGGCAATACAAATAGTGAGTTCTTCGAAGCTAGTTGAGTGGTTATAACATTGGCCTACGAAACAATTGCAGTATAGGCAGGAGCGTAGCGGCCAATTGGGCAATAGCAGGTGTGATTGATTATTTTATGGGAGTGATACCGTCATATGAAACAATGTAATCTGATCAGGGGCATTGGTTTAAGCACTTTTAAAAATGCTACTACTTACTGGCAGGATAATGTTTAATATTTTGGTATTAAACGAAGAGTGTAAACATTATAACATGTACCTAATAACATTTACGGTGGTAAATAAATTTGCCAAGCTCAAGCGCTTGTGTTTTTGTTTAATACAGGGGGGGGGGGGGGGGGGGGGGGGGGGGTATTACAGGGTATTAAACTAAATATAAGAAAAAATAATAATATAATCGAAAAATATTTAATCTGTTGTAAATCCATGAACATTTCTAAAAAAGGCTTTTTTAAAGAGATTTCTCGCAGGATTTCCCAGAAAAAATCATCATCAATAAACTCGATGAGCCGCTACTGATTAGAATGTTCTGAAACAATTATCTTACAAATGCAATTATCGTACTATCTTATAAGTCATCTTACGAATGCATTAAAAAGAGGATTAATTTCCTCAATTTCTCATTCAGTGATGTCCCAATGTGATAACCATTGAAATTGAACAGTAAACCAACTACGTTTGATAGTTGGTTCGATTACCGCTTTTATCCCGGAGTGAACAAGTTGAATGTTGTGAGGCATTTCGTGTCCGTCGAACTTAGCTAATATGGATTATTTTTACTATTCTGGCTCATGGCAAAAGGTTAAAGCATCAACAGGAAGCCTAGATCCAGTCACGAACCATGCATGCTGGGGAAAACCAAAGTACAACAATAGTTGTAGCGTAAAACTAAGAGCAAATGTTTTATCGAAGCACTAAAGTAAGATTCTTTTCAGATACAACATAGAAATATAGTTACTAGCGCTGAGGAGTGACACGAATTAATTCATCAACAATCAACTACTCATATTGCTTGTTAACTTCTCCTCCTCATTTGAAAAGTTTGCTCAACCAATTATCTCGAGCCGAACCGAGGCCACTCGCTGCGTCCTTTAATCGTGTCAGTACCTCCCGTTCGTCAATCCGCCCTCGATCACAGCCTGATTAAGCTCAAACGGGGCCAGTCCGATCGGACAGCGTTGCCAAGCGAACGGACAGAAGAAAACGGGAATCCAGCTAATTAAGACACAAAAAGCCTGATTGGTGCCGGCAGTCCGGCATTGAGCAAAGTGCCTGCTCGGGGTGCAGGAATTTAGAAATCCGCATCCAATGTCGGCAAGAAAACGTTCGGTCGAAACAAGAGGGAGCGAGAGAAAGACACCAAAAACTAAAAGCTAGCCTCCGTTACCCGGCTTGCAGCGAAACCATCGTCAGGGTTGATCCGATCGCTACGAAAAACAAAAGCAAAAAAAAAATGAATAAAATAAAATAGCATGGCTTTGGACATCCAGCCGACCGATTGGCCCTCGTCCGATTTCGGATAGCGTCCGAGCAAATGAAGACATAAAAAAGGGCCCAAGAAATATGGTGTCGGTTTTCCGATTTTCTGTTGCACACTTTTCTCCCCTCCTTCGATTTATTTCTTTTTGGTTTGCTTGTTTTTTTTCCCTCTCTTTTTCTTTCAACCGGCTGCTTTTCTTACCCTCCAGTGTCATGGTTTTGAAGGCTTCCATTTTACGACACACACACGGTTGTCCGAGCGGGGGCTGGCCCGTTTGCTTTCAGCTTCGCCTACAGTCCAACGGTTCGGGAAGCTGGACCCACGAGCAGGTTCTCCGTTTTTCCACTAATTGTTGATGGCCGATAAAACCGTGCGTCAGGATGCCGTTTATCCAGCCGGCCATTTGGGTGGATGCCGGAGTTCCCAATGATCGGAACGCCGAAAGGCTAGCGAGAGCCATTCTTTTGGAACCTTTCCCTAGTGGAGGGATGGTGAAGGAGGTAGATAAAATGTTTCGTAATTTACAACTTCTTTCAATTCGAAGCGATTTCCCCGAGAATGTCGAAGCAAATGGATGAAGGTGACGGCATTAAGATGATGAGCAAGTGGACGGTGTTCTATCCACCTAAAGGGAAGATGTATATAATTGTTTTCAACAAGATTTTCAATTGTAAAAAGTGGAGTTATAAAATGGTGCAATGAGGAATTATAAAGTACTGATTATAATAACTTATCCTCAAAAGGCAAGAGCAATCTTTACGAGAATTAAGCATTTATACATTCAACACTTATTTTTAGTGAAAAACTTTTTCAGTTCAAAATCATTCTACTAAATTATTTTTAAATTAATCCCGAGAAGGGTATTATGGTATGCAAGCACCTCAAACAGCGTCTGAAATGATTCACTTTAACCAACATATACCAAGGACTTGGAAAGGAAGAAAACACCATCGCGATCATGGAATTTATGATCGTTCCGTTTCGATACACGTGAAACGGTGCGGACCGATAATTGAGCATGGCCGACAGAAGCTGCCCGGAGTCGCTTCTCAAGAACACTTTCCCAAGAACGTGTCGCTCTTCTTCTTCATTGTTGAGTTTATTTTTTCCCCCCGGATTGTTTATATCCATTTGGAAACGTCCACCGGTTCAGCAGCGACCAGTCGCATGGACGATCCCTTTGGACGGACACGTTTTTTCACCTCTACACCGACTCGCGCCGATCGCGGGTTTGGTCCAATTAACGAGAAATTTCCTTCCCCAGCCCCCCCTGGCCGGCTGGATGAGAGGGAGGGAAAAGAAGCGTTTTCTTTTCTTTAAATAATTTACGACCGATCGCCGTTTGCCGTGTGCCTCGGGGCAAGGTGATAACGAACGTCGGGCGAACAACGATCGATCTTAAAAAAGGCCCAGGAAAGTGGAAAGCGTTCACAAGCGGCAAGAAAAGCGGGGGAAGTCTTGGTCGAGTAAGGCTGCTGCTCCGTATCTGCCACCTGCCTGTCCCTGTGTTGTCTTGTATTTTCTGATGGCGGCCATTTGAAGCCGTTTCAACAGGGAGACGCGCGCGCAAAATGGCGCACGTTATCGCAACGGCAGCGCAATGCTACGTAATACGATCGTCATGGTGGCGCTCTGGAGCTTACGGACGGGGAAAATGAAAATGTACAACTCGTCCGAAGAAAAACGATAACTTCAAGGAAAGAATAAAGATTTTGTTCTTATTCAATTGCATGTGTATCGTGAATCTCGTGAGTATTTCCTGATCTTGTAGGCGGTAAATATCATCTTAAAATTGATTGTTTGTTAGTTGTTTATAATTGTTTGAAAAGGTACAGGCCAAAACGCTAAATTAATTCCTTGAAGAAATCTGCCCGCATACGGTATAGCAATCAAAAGTTAAACTTCTAAAGTTCTTCGTTAAAAAGCTGCACTAAATAGATGAAAACAAATTTGTTTTCGAAGTGCTAAAAAAAATTGGTTACGTTTGCTGTTGGGCTATTTGCTTTTTAAACCTGTCGCCAGACAAACATTGCCTCGGTCAAGGATGGTTTAAGGATCGAGCTAATTTGAAGTAAGTTTTACTTTGGACTTTTGTAGATTTAATCAAGCAGCGGCGAGCCATTGTAGTGGAAAACATACAGTTTGTATTGAAGACAAAATTCACATGTAAAATTTGGCCTCGTCAAACAAATGAGCGGAAAGATAGACTCATTTCTTTATGTAGTATTCTAAGCTAGTACTATGCTGCCATGTAAACTCCATACAATGCATAGCAGAAGGAATAAAACTGGTGAATATCGATGGATATTAAAAAAATTGTCAACGATTCATTTTTTAAAACTAAGGACAACTTCCCAGTTTAATTGGGAACCGTGAAACATGAAATTTAATTTAAATCGAAAGAAATTAGCAGTAGCTCACTCAAACTGAAAATAGACCCAAATTTTGGCCAAATTTGCTGGTCTTCCCATTTTTACCAAAAAAAAAAGATCAACAGTTTAAACCGTCTAGGTAAACGTGCGTCAAGGTTGGTATGTCGGATGGATTCGGCTTCCATCGATTTGCTCTAGCCATCGTCTTATCAGCAGACGATCGTGCAGTTTCCATGCAGCTTGATTGAAATGTGCCGCCGTTGTATGAGCTCACGGTTTTTATGGCCGGCAAGGAAATGATACCGAACAATCAGTTCCGTTTTCGTCCCACACCGATGTTTACACGTTTGGCCCGCGGTGTATGCCAAGGGCTAAAAGCTGATGTCTGTGTTTATCGTCACCATCGGCGGTAAGAAAATGTTTAGAAGAATAAATTACGTTGAACTAGATGGTTGAGCCACGACGAGTGTGTAGACAAACAAGTGGCCAGGCAAGTAGAAGGCGGGTGAAAAAATAGGTTTTCACGTCACGATACACCAAGCTAGGTATGTACGTTTTCCTTGCGGGATGAAAAAGGACAGGGAGCAAGGATCATAAATTGCTCCAAAGGGGCTTAAAATTGACAATCCAGAGGCTTAAGGTGAGCGCAATCTTAGAGCGACACATATCTCATGCACGGGCAACAGTTTGTACTTCACGATTGAAGTGGTGTTCTGATTTTGATGGTTTTATAGGCTCTGCCAACGTGGCATATGGGACCGGAATGTCTCTTTTCTCCCAAGTCAGGTGTAACTGCATCTGTGTACATTCCATTTTTTTTCCTCCCGGTGGTGTGGATTTCGACACATTAGCGAACCGTTTTATCACATGCTTTTTTCCAAATATACAAATTTCCTTTTTCGTTAAATTCCAATAAAATGTTTTCTCATAACGGGCCCCCCCTCCCAGCGGGAAAGTGAAACAGGACCTACGGCAACAACCGTTCGATCCAGCTGGGTGACAAACGTCCGCAAGCGGGCATAAAAATCAAATTAATCAACAAATACTCGCAATAACCATCGACATTATTCTAATGATTATTGTTTTGATGAGCTCGGCAAACGGTCGAATGCTGGTGCTAATAGCGATCATAGAAAAATATCTCCAGCCCATGCTCCAATGCGCCACCAGCAGCACACTCCACTTTTGGGGAGGCGCACGGGCGTTACGCGCCGTTGTCCGGTGGTAGCCTTTTCCTAGGCGCGGGCAGTCGCCATCCGTGCCTCCGCTGGCCCGCAACCGTAGCGAAGTGGATGGATGGATGGTAAATTAATATAGGAATAAAAATAAAGGCATAAAATTTTCGTCCACTTTTTATGAGGCAGAAGGCAGCGAAATAAAATGATGAAGCGAGCCGGAGAAAATTAAGCGAAGCGGATAGAAATGCGCATGGATCACCATAGAAATAGAGGGAGTGGGCGAAAACGAAGATTTCACAGTAAAAGTACAACTTTCGCAGCAGATGGATGGAATATTTGAGCTCACTTATACATTAGTGTGCGTCAAGATGAAAGTAAGCTCAAACTGGATCAAAAAATTGATATAAATGGTACTAGTATAGTCATCAATAGTTAAAAGTATAGTAATAATAAAAGTAGCTTATGCTTGTTAAATGCACAGGATAAGTCTTGAAAATCATACGTAATCATTACAAAGTCGTATTCAGTAAGGGACGGGTAATATTTGTGTAAATTCTCGAAAGCTCATAATTGTTTTACCACATACATCATGTATCAGTTGTATTTGGTTTATGGATTTCTGCGCGACATGATAAACTTTTCAAACGAAAACATCATGTGCTTCGAATTGATTTTGAATCGATTCACGATACGACCGATGATCTACAATCCGAATGAGCGCTGGAGCCTGATTTAATCTTTTACCGTTACATTTAATTTTGCAAATAAAGCTCTCCGGCTGTGTTCTTACTGTGACAAAACAAATATTTTGAATATATCATATCACATTTATCTGCATTTTTTGTTTTCTAAAACCATTTCCATTTTCATTTTTCTGCTTAAGCGTTTTATAACTTACAGAATAATGCGGCTGGTGGCAGTGGACGTCAGATTCGATAGCGTTTGTGTTATGTTTAAAATTATAAGAAAGTTAAGTTAATTTAATTGTTTTTGCTAGATAAAAGACTCAATTTCGGGTTTGAATGCGATAAAATCTCATAAGGCCCTGCCAGACGAATGCAACATTTTTCATCAATGTTTCACGCACATTCAAACATATGAAAATTGGGGAATTTTGTCCATACGATGAAATTATTTTCAACCAGTGATCAAGGCTACTACACAATTTTCATGACTTATGGTTCTTTTGGTAAAATATGTATAAATAAATAGCAACAACAAATGATAACTTGTTAACATTACACAAGTGAAAACAACGAGGGGAATAGTAGAAAAACTGAGCCAAAAACTGCTCAAATGCAACTGCTCGTTCAAATTATTAATTGACTTAAGGTTCGTACTTGAAACAGCTTATTCTCGCCACCTTGTTCAATGTCATGTAGAAAACTGTCAAGTAGTGATGGGCACTCCGGAACGCACTAATAGCTCCGGAGCCGACTCCACACCAACGGTTCACGGGCCTAACAAGGGGTCCCGTAATATTCCGGCATTAGCTCGGAACCGGTTCCGAACTACTGGTTCCGAACTAGCGGTTCCGAACTAAGGCTGCTCCGGCTCCGAACTGACGGCTGTAATCTTAGGAACCTCTTTATTTTTTGTTCGCATGATTTTTGAAAGCGCCAATGAAAGAATCGTGGAGATTAGTTAGTTTGTTCAGATCCGGCTCCGGTGCCGTTAATTTGTAACCAGTTCCGGAGCCGGTTCCAAAATTTTCCGGAGTTGGTCGGAGCCGATTTTCACATCACTACTGTCAAGTAGCTTCGAAAGAAAAAGTGACTGAAGCAGTCAAGTGCCGATTGCAAGACTATCTAGTATGCCGAAATTTCAGCATTTTATCAACGTTTACTTTTTATAAAAGTTATCTTAAACTAGTGCGTGACCATGGACGAGTTCGGTGACCGAATAGAAAAGCTGTACAAAAACTACGAGATTCTTAGTGACGCTAAGGAAAAAATTGCGGAGGTTCGTGGCAATGATGGCGTCGGCCGGGAGTTAGCTTGGTGATTGTTTACGTTTGTTCGATGAAAATACATTTTAAACTACGTATCCACAGCATGAAGCCGAATACAAGGAGATCCTCGATGCGGTGAAGGGTTCGGCCAAGGAAAAACGGCTGGCGTCCCAATTTATCGGGAAGTTTTTCAAGCACTTCCCCTCCCTTGCGGACCATGCCATCGATTGTCAACTGGACCTGTGCGAAGACGAGGACACGCAGGTAGGCAGCGGATTGAGGTTACGGTGGAAAAAAATGTCGATGCCGTCCATTTTTTTAACTTTCGTTTTTGTCCTTTTCCACCATCTAGATAAGACGCCAGGCTATCAAGGACTTGCCGCTGCTGTGCCGTGATACAACCGAACATACGCCCCGCATAGGCGACATTCTGGCACAATTGCTCATCACCGAAGATGCCGCTGAGCTGCTGCAGGTCCATCAATCGCTGCTTACATTGGCAAAGGTATTGTCCTAAAGGGTTTTTTTCTGTTGCAAACTCCAAAATAAATTGTACCTTTTGCGGTTATTTACCCTTCAGTATGACGCCGTGGGCACGCTTACTGGAATTTTCAGTCAAATCGTGGCTGGAGATGAAACGACCCGGTTCCGGAGCTTCCAGTTCATCAACAACAAGTTAATGAAAATGGAACCTGAAATCCTTACAAAAGCAGTGGAGGATTTCGTCATTACCGAAGTGAAGAAAATTACTTTGGTACGTTTTATTGAACTGACTGACCTCGTTGGTTTGAGCAATATTTAATTAGGTTGTTTTGGATTACAGGATGTGACTTCTGACGAGTTCCATCAGTGTATGTCCATTCTGAACCAGACGAAACTCAGCAAGACGCTCCCGGGACACGTGGAGCTTGTAACGATTGCGGCCGAGCAAGCTGACTTGGAAAGTGACCCAGGTGCGCTGGCTTCTGACGATGAAAATGTGGAACGTTTCATTCAATGTTCCACTGAGGCAATGCCGTATTTTTCCGTAAGTATTACAGAACATTTGTACCTTTTTTTATTGTTGAAACACGCTAAACTAATTTGACTTACCCTTACGATGCTGTACAGTCGCAGGTAGAGTCGACCCAGTTCGTGAAATTCATGTGCGAGAAGTTCCTTCGTCCGAACGTGTGGAACCTGATCGGAGCAACCGACGATCAACATCAAACCCAACTGCGACTGTTGAAGGTGTTTGCAGAAATGTGTGCTTTCTGTGGAACACTCGAGAAGCCCTCGGAAAAGGTAGAAGCCATCTACGATGTACTTTTGGTAAGTGAAAAGTTTTCGATCGCATAAAACTAGTATTCACTGTTATTCGCTTTTTATTTCCTTTAGGAGTACATGCCATTGCCACCCCTGGATGCCGACATGAACGAAACACCTTCGTTCCAGTTTTCCCATGCCGAATGTCTGCTGTACGCGCTCCACATTCTTGGCAAGCAGGCAGTCGAATTTCTCACATTCCCGGAAGATCCGGCCAAACTGAAGGATTTCCGCTCAAGACTCCAGTACCTCGCACGGGGTACGCAAGGGTAGGTTTATTCGATTATAATCGCCCATTTAAATGTGATTAAATTTTAAATTTCACCCTCCTTCTCCCTTTGCATTCCCAGATACATCAAGAAATTGCAAGAAGCTGTCAAGGGTAAAACCGCGGAAGAAATGAAATCGGAAGAGAACCAAATCAAAGCCACGGCGTTGAAGACGACTTCAAATATCAGTACATTGATCAGGGATCTATTCCACTCGCCGCCAAGCTTCAAATCGGTCGTCCATCTGTCTTGGGTTGTGCCGAAAGAAAAGAAAGTGGTAAGAATCGACAGCAAATCACTCACTGGTGGTACCGTTGGAGCGCTCAATTTATGTATCAATTAACAAATCTTTTTCAGCAAAAACAAAAACCCGAAGAAACCACCAGAGCCAGCACCAAGCGGCACGCGCCAATCACGTTCGACAGCAATGGCAAGTCGACGGGCGATAGCAATGGCCCCAAACAGCCAAAGCCGAGCCCTACTGGTTCGCAGAAAATGTACACCCCACCGTCGGGCAAATATTCCGGAAAGCTGCAAAATAACTATCAGTCAAAGAACGGAGGTGGTGGCCGTCGTTCGTCCGGCGGTGGTGGTGGTGGTGGTGGCAATGGTGGTGGAAGTGGTGGTGGCCGTCGCGGCAATTTCGGCGGCAATGGGGGCGGTGGTGGTGGTGGCCGTAAGAGCGGAGGTAAAAGGAAGTTTGGACAATCCTGGTAGGTGGTTTCAAAGGGAACGGATTCGAAGTGTACGAATATCCAGTTTCGTTTCATCCGATAACACCTGTTCGTTGTTCAGTTCTTGTTTCCTCCCTTTTTAGTTCTTTTCTAACTATTAGGAGAAGTTTATTTATCAGCTTGCATAGAGGAAGTGTGACTTAAAACGAATTTCTACCATGAAACATGACACTGTCGTGTGTCTTAGTCGATCCCTTTCTTTCGAGTAATGAAAATAAGTCATGTATTTTACGTTTTGCTCAAAAATCTTGTTAATTCATACACTACGTAGAAAACATCGCGAAACGCTTAATATTCCACTAATATTCGATTGGTTTTAGCCCATTACAATTTTAATCCATTGTCTTTGCGATTCAAAATTCTCTCCCCGTTCCCTAGTTAGAGATAGTTTAGCTAGAGTTAGGTGTTCTTCCAACCTCTTAGGGAATATACAATAATGAATGTTTTAGCATGCGGGGTCTCTTCATCAGTTCCAGTGGATTCAGCGAGCATCGGGATAATAACAGCATCGGAAGGCGTTTGATCCAGCACTTCGTTCACCGTTGGGCCTGATCTACTTTTCTTCAAACTTCATTCATCACTGGTCAATCCCAGCATTAACTATGTTTCATAGGGGCAGATAGCACAGATATCCTCCAACTGTAGGGTTTCGGGACGTTTCTCTGGCTCGTCTGCGTTCACCTGGTCTATCCTTTCTAAGGCCTTTTACTTTTTACACTCCACATTCGCACCTTCGTTTCCGTTTCCCTGAATTCGTACTACATGCGTCCAGTTTTTCCGCCAAGCTAACCTCACCAACCATCAAAACCACCCATCCATCGAGCAAAGCAGCTGGATAACTCCTTCCTCCAGGCGTGTAAGTGAAACCGGTCGCCACGGAACGTATACCGTTTTGTACAGTGAAAAACAGTGCTTTGTTGCCTACCGCGACTCGTAACGGCCGACTGCAAATTTTCTTGCCGTGTTCCCGATTCCGATGCAATGTGGCTTGTCACGTTGTCCACTCGATATCTTCAATGGACAACCAAAATCAATTTGGATGATGAAATTCACACCGATCTGTTTCGGTAGGATTTATTGGATGCTGGAACCGGGTTAGCATGGTTCCTTAAATCTATTTTCAGATTGAAATCAATCTCCAATTTTTTCCTTGCTGAAAAGGAAAACTGTCCGTAGTGTGGTTTTAATCCAATACTTTTTAGCCGCTAACCTATCAATGTCCGGATTTTGAAAACAACAAAACCATCACTTGAGCGCAACATTATTCGTACGTATGTAGCTATTAGTGACTAGACATTAAAAGAAATGGTTTTATTTGCACAATCGAACTTTTATTGGTGGATCAATTATATTCACTATCAAACACTTATTAGCGCATCCTTATACGCGGGTGCAGATAAGGATAATTACAGTGAAATTATTACACGGTTTTTACATCATTCGAATTTATTCGAAAATATGGTGTATGAAACTGACAAATTTATCCTTGAACTATTTTTTCTCCATCATTTTTATTAGTGGCAAATGCTGTGTTGAAACATGCTAGCAGACTTCGACTGTCGGTATAAGTCCACCTAACTCTTGAACTACATTTCTCATGAATAAATATATCGTGGTTTGACATGAAAAAAACGTCTTATTTTATAAATCCGAAAACAATGTGCCCGCGTGTCTTTATTATATGAATTGATTGATTTAACGATTTATTTAAACATTTTCATTGTACTCTGCTACCGCCTTCTCAAACGTTTCTATCGTGTGATCACATACGCGTTCCAAGTCCGCTAACCCACGACGCAAAACGTCGATCGCGCGCACTTTACCGACGGCCTGTATCCGAAAGTGCATTTTATTTTCCGCCGGGTGGGGAACGGTGTATCCACAAAAATTCACGTCCGGGCTGCAAGATCAAACGACACGTTTAAGCAAGAAGCGTTAACATTTTTGGTCGCCGTTGTACTTACTATTTGCAGATGATACTCTTGAGCACATTTCCCAGCGTATGGCCCTCGTCTTCGAACACAAACGTGCGCGAACTTTCCCCAGAGTTCTCGTCCCCTGCAAGCTGCCGAGTAAGATAGAGTAATGTTTCTTTATATATTCAAAGCAAAGTGTTTTGTGTAATAGTTTTGTTCTTACCTCAGCTAGCTTCGGCATGGTGATGAAATAAATTCCTATCCACTAAAATGTTTCCCCTGCTACCGGCAATATTCCAACACGTTTGTTTTGGTTCGTCAAACATCACATCAGACATTGATGGCAGTTTGGAAGTGTTGCCAGTTTTTGTTGAACTGTCAAAGCAAACCGTTGTCGGTCGCTAGTTGAAAAAAAACGTAAATCCGTTGTAACTGGATCGATGTGCAAGCTGACCGAAAATGAGTTCGTTGCAGTCAATTCTCCGAAAGAAATACTTGGGCATTAATAAAAATTCGAAGAATATTGATCTACCTACTGATAGTGAATACCAACATGTGAGGTAATTGGTTGCGTATGATGCCCGTAATTGTGCAAAGTGTTCTCTACCAAACGACGCTTCTTTTTGCAGTGATTGTAACCTCAAAGATTTGATCGATATTGCATCGACTGCGTCAATTTTGGAGGAAATTTGCGAGGGAGAAAAATGTCTTACTGTTGAATATTATGATCAGCAAGAGAGTAAGTTTTTCTCCTGCGTTTGTGTGTTCGGTTTGCTTAACATGGCGCTCTACCGTTCTAGAAAAATACCATCGATATGTTGCGAAAATTAATCGTAAAGTGAAAGAGAAACCAACGCTCCCCCCCATCGTAGAAGTAGAAGTAGTTGTGTCTACTCCAGCGCCTACTCCCGCCCTAGTCGAACAACCAGTAGTAGAAAATGCCTCGGATAGAACTGTTGCTACTCTTTCACCACACGAAGCTATTGATGCGATCCGTGAATCTTCGCCAACTGAATCCAGGGGCCAATTGCAAGACCCATACCAGTTGGCAGAGAAAATGCTCATCCCAAACCCATCGACCATGGCGCTTGATGGGGATGAACATTTTGGCAGCAAGGACGCCGACGGTGCTCGGGAATTTTTGGAACTTTGCACCGGGACCGATCACCCACCGATGTCGCTCACGGATGCATCCACGCAGGAGCTAGTACTAGCTGAGTTGGGCATTCCAAGGCTACCGTTGAACGACAACTTTCAGGAGATTGACTTACGAGGCATTAACATGCCCTTCTTATCGAGGCCGTTGTCAGCTAGCACGCCGCTTGTTGAAACAACAGTTCCACGACGGACTGAGCCGCCGGCACTAGCGACACAAGCTGTAGGTCCGATCGCGGATCCGTCCGGTATGTCAGGAGACGGACAGTTGCTAAATGCACTACCTGAGAGAGCATGTTCCGTAGATTTGGCGCCGGTAGCAATGCCAAATAACGTCTCGAATGTCGGACTACCTGCTGCAGATATCCCACATGGAGTTCCAACTCCTCCAGCAGAAGAAATAATCCATCCCCAGCCTACTGTCCAGGCCAGAGGTGTACTCACACGCTCGGGTAGTTCCTCATCCGGCTCTACGGTCGAAGCGCCGGTTCGAGTGCCACGGGGTCGACGTGTGACAGATTTTACTCGTCGATTACCACGGTTGGTGGATGTTTGGCCACCTCCACGAAGAAATTTCGATATTTTCAGCTATCATAATGAATCCAACCTGTTTCCGATGATCGACAATGTTCTCAACCAATTGGCTCAGCTACGACAGCAGTTTCCGACGCCTCTAGTTGATCAGCTGGTGATGCGTGCAGCTGAAGTTCCTACTGCAACAGGTGATACTTCAATCGCATACCGAAGTAACGATCAAGGATCACGTGACCCACTTACAACGCCAGGCATCGAGGTATCCGATCCGACACAAAGAAAAGCACAGCCCGCTGAGTTGTCACAAGTACTAGACTCACAAGGATTAGCACTAACATCGGCTGTTGTTGCAAATGTATCGACTTTGATGAACACGTTGTCAACTATCGATGGAAAAATTTTAGAGGTATCGGATCAATACAGATTGCCATCTTTAATCACGGTATGCTTTGTTTGAGTCTGAGAAAATAGGGAAGTTACTATTGATTCACGGTTTTCCTTCGTTTCTTGCCAGGATACACCAGTTACAGATGAACCCAATGTTGCCATAGATGCTCCAATAAGGATCGGAGCGCATGTTGTACAAGGGGCTGCCACGGAATTGATGACAGTTGAGTGAAAAATACAATGTAAATTACATGTCCGCATGTCGTGCACATATTACAATATTACGGAAATATTTTCAGCCGCAGGAGCCAACTATTGGGTTTGATTCAGGTGTTGGAATCCCTACTGAAGTGGTTAATCCTGACACGATTCAAGACAGCTCAGCGAGCCCCCCACACATAGATTCGATGGTAAGTAAGCCTGAATTGTCTCTAGTAACTCGTCTCCCAATGTCTAATCTGTTCATTACTCAATTTTTCAGTTTCTTGACATTTTCATTATTGTTCAATGCGAAATGTGCCTGCACAAGACGGATGAAGATTTCGTTCCGATACAGCGATTGATTCAATTACTTCGAATTACGACACGTATCCGTAAAGCGAAATTAATAATAAACGTTATTCTCCTCCAACAAGCACGTTTGCTTGTTGTATCCAGGGCCGAGGATAACTCCATACTAGGAGTTAGAACCAATTTTCCCACAGATTTAGTAGATGGTAGCTTTTGCTGAACATATTTATATTGCTTAATTATTTATGTTTATGGATTTTTATTATTTAAATTACCTTTTTTAAATTAATATATGTTGTTAACCGTCTGAGCTTACTTACAATAATCTTGCATAACCAATTTAATTAATTATTTTATAATAGTAGATCAGTTGACGAATTGAGAATTCTTAAGCGCTTGAAACGTGACCTAGAAATTAAATAGCGATGATTTCCTTTTATGAAATAAAAAACGAAATGTGATTTGCATCAAAATTATGAGAGTAACGTGGAGTATAGGAATTTTGGAGTTAATGAGGGATTTAACAATGGAGTTTTCTCAAAAACGATTAGAAAACTTTCGAAAAGAATTTTTGTTTTTTTTGTTTAGTTTAGTTTACGCTTAAATTTGAATGCTTTAAATATAATCACACGATTATTTTATAGTTGGATTGCAATTTAATGTAATGCTTAATGAGGAGTTTATATAAACATGAAGACCAAGTAATTTGTTTTCTTTTTCTCAAGAAAAGATAATATTTATTTTCTTAACAAAAAAATAAAACTGTACACTTAGGCTACCAGCTAACAAGAAAAAAACTTTAATTGTTTAGCAACAAAATAGCTTAAACACAGTAAAAAAAGAAATGCTGTAAAAATCTCCGACCGTTTGCCGCGTGGGGTTGGCTCTTTAGGGGCGCGTTTTAATGTTTAATTGTAAACATGCTAGCAAAAATACGTATAATTTCATTCGTTTCGATGATATTTTGAACGTTCTGTATTTGACACGTCGTTCGGTTCGTCCCTATAAGCGTCCAGGCTGGTTTCATAAATGTCGATTTTACAAATCTTCCCATTTATCTCTTCCCTCTGGCCTTGTTGTCTTTTGCAGTTTCGCAGACCTCGTCGGTCCGGACGCGCGTTCATTTAAGATGTATCATTATTATTATTTATTCAAGGGGCATATACACATATTTTTCCTTTCGCTAAAGGATGCACCTACGACACGTATTACATCCGTCGGTAAAAGAGTAAATGAGGCCCCGGGCTAGATTCTCCTCTTCCTGCTGGTTCACATTAAGCGCCTGAAGCTATGCAAAGCGCGAAGCATGCATTCGTTTCGATTTTTGAACGCTAACGGTTCGCTTAAAAGAACATAACGGTTTAAACTAATCACGCAGTGGAGGTTGAATGCGGGTTAACATACTTTTACATGTTAAGTTACTAGTAAGTAAACTATACCACACATGATGGACAGCATGAAACAATGAGTTTAGCCGAAGAAATGATTTGGAAACGGCGGCGCGCCCGCAGCGAGCGAAGCGAGCGGACTGCGCTAGGTCTACCGAAAAAGAGAGTTTGTTATAGTTTTGAGAAATAAGGGGGGCCCGTGGGCCCCCCTCATACCGCACCCTTAGGTTGATTGCGTAGCCGAAATTAACGGTACACACTACGGTTCAAATATTCGTAGGTTGAATTCAACGAATTAATGTATCACCAATTGCATACATTCAGTTTAAACGTCCACAAGAGGTGTAGCCACGATCGAAAACATGGCGGCCGGGGCCTCATTTACTCTTTTACCCATCCGTCTTCTAATGCTATGGCAAAGCCTTTCATAACTCATATCCTTCCTTTTCGTACGGCTTAAGTGTGGTGCGGTTTGTGCATTCGCATTTTGCGTGTTGTGCGCGTCGTGTGGCGTTGGCGGAATTGCTATCACTTTTCACTTCCATGTTTTATTAAGGCGCTTGGGGTGGTGACGGTTCGTTTTCCTCCTCCAGTGGGGCAACAAAACGCAGCAGCACACATTGGGCCTGCATTAGTTTGTCAAGATTTGGCAATTGTAATTTTTGTGTTTATTTTTCTACTTCTCGAAGGATATTCGGTGTGAATATGCAACAAGACAACTGAAATATGTCTAATGGAATAATGCCACTGCTATTAGCTAACAATGCAAGGGGGGCATCGTCGTTGTGGATTGGAAGAGGAAGAGTCTGCATTGCTTTATACAATTTGTTCTCGTTGGAGAGGATAGTTCGGTCTAAACATTTATCTGATGGCGCGATTCCTAACTGACTGTATACAAAATGTGACCGATTCTAACTTATAACAAAAAGTTTGCTTTAACCATCGTACTTATTTTAATGAACCACCACAATTGTTGTTGTTTTTTTTATTTTCAGATTAATTGAAATACTGATTTTTCCTTGTCTCGTTTTTTGTCGTCCTCTGTTATTTGAATGTCAATCATATCTTAAAAGTTACATATGTTTTGCCACATGTCTTTCATTTTCTCATTCTTGGCGTTTCTGTTGCTAGGTGATACCAGTTTCCATGGTTACGGTTCGTTTTCATTTTACTTCCATCTAATGAACAATTCACGTCTTCTAGGAAGTTCGCTTATCTGAACTTCTTCCGGTAATTGATGAAAGTTCTACCAATGTTTCCAATGCTAATAAAATAACAGAAGAAAAATCTGTACGTAGTAGATATTTCCCTTGTCAATCTTTACATACCGCACACATATTTCAACATGTAAAAGTATTGCAAAGCTAGCATTTCAAGCAGGTACGAAAGGCACCAACTAACTACTACGCGGGCCCAAGCAGCTCGGAGAGCATTTCTCGGCTCGAAAACGCGTTCGCCGTTATGCCCGTGCGCGATCGACTCCGATTAAGTTGCGCCCTCCGTTCGGCACCGGCTGGCCGGGGCCCACGACGGCGCCGCTGTTCCCGATTTCCAAACGCCGACCCGGTCTGTAGCGCCTCCAGTAAACTATCCATGACACCTTCCTGCGTTTGCACCGCGTCAATGTTGACCAGCTCGACCGCTTTACGCTGCTGGCGCTCGAGCATTTCCCGCTGGGCGCGCTCTTTCGCCTCCAGCGCGCGCCGCTTCTTTTCCTCCTCCTCGCGCAACCGCAGATTGTCGGCATGCGCTTGGATGAACGCATCCTTGAACGCCTTGATGTCGCAGAAGAACTCCTCCATCGTGTACTTGGCCGGATCGAAGCAGTAGTACTCGGAGAGGCTGTTGAACAGCGTTTCCATCTGGGCCAGCATGCGCATCAGCACCTCCACCTGCCCCCGGCACTCCACCGCGAACTGGCCCATCACCTCGTGGAACCGATCGTCCTCGTTCTGCGGCACCTTGTTGTTGTTCAGATCCGACTCGAGGTTCTTGAGCGAGTTTTTCATCTGCGTCATCGTCTTCTTGATGATGTCCAGGCTGACGCGGGACGCTTTGTCGACGTGCGAGAGATCCTCGTAGAAGGTCAGCGCCTCCGGGAACTTGCTCTCGATCACCTCGGCCAGGTAGTGCAGCAGCGTCTGCTTGTTCTCGTAGTCCTTGGTGTTGGAGAGCTTCGGTAGGAAGCTGATCTCGAAGCCGAACGCGAGATCCTTCTTCGAGCCGGAGTTCATGTAGTTCCCGAGCAGCAGTATCAACTCGAGCACCTTGGCGAACTTTTTGCTTGTCTTCACCTCCTCGCAGGCGGCCGTACCTGCCACAATGTCCGGCTTGCAGTCGGCCACCATGTCGGGCAGGTTGATCCGGAAGCTGAGACTTTGAAGCCGCGCACCGAGCCGCTTGATGTCGCCGATTGTGGCCGCGAAACTTTCCGCACCGGCAAGCTCCTCGCCCCGTGCTCGGATCTCCTGTAGGCGCTTCAGCTGGTCCGGTGGTGGCAGATACTGGATGAGCTGCTGTAGCACGCTCGGGCTGAGGATGGTTGTGTCGCAGCGGAGCAGGCACACACGAATCTGCTCGTGGCTGAGATGTTTCAGTGAGCCCCCAAGCAGGATGAGCAGATTCTGGGCCGCCTTTCCGTCGAGCACACGCAGATCGATGTTCTTCTTCGACGACTGCGGCCGGTCCGAGTTGTCTCGGTCCATCTGCTTGGCCGCCGGCTTGGAGGAAAATTTCATGGCCAACCGGGCGAGCATGTCGTTGTCGGCCAGCTTCTCCTCCTGCACCTGCACCCAGAACGAGTTCTCCGAGAGGTTCTTCGGATCGATCCCGTTCCAGTTGGCACGCTTCATTGGCCCATCGGTGTCCCATTTCTTCTTCGGCTTCAAGCCGTACGGTAGGGGTTGTGGTGCGGCCCCGG
Organism: Anopheles ziemanni; assembly: GCF_943734765.1. Lineage (NCBI taxonomy): Eukaryota > Metazoa > Arthropoda > Insecta > Diptera > Culicidae > Anopheles > Anopheles ziemanni. Next base: position 25,734,021 of record NC_080705.1, on the reverse strand, counting down.
GGAACGGTGGAGCCATTCCGGGCGGTCTCATACCTCCACCCATCATCATGGGAGGTGGCGGTGGCGGTGGTCCCATGCCCGGCATCGGAGGAGGTGGTGGCATGCGCACGGCACCGGGCATCGGTGGGGGCGGAGGTGGAGGACCGACGGCCATCATCATCCCCGGGAAGGGTGGTGGGGGAGGTGGGGGTGCACCACCGGGAGGTGCCGGCATGCCACCCGGCATCATTGGCGGTGCTGGAATGTTAATCTGAGGTAGTTTACTTTTGCCCTTCGGCGACACGACACCCGACGCTTCGATTTCCTTCAGCCGATCCTCGAGGGCGGCGGCACGCGCTTCCGCTTCCTGCCGTGCCGTCTGCAGCTCGGTCATGCGCTTCTCAAAGTCTTCCGATTTTTTGCTCTCGAGCTGCTTCGTCTTCTCCGCCATGTCGTCCAGAAGTGTGCTGGTGTCGATGTGGAAGTCTCGGCTGTCAAAGTTCGGATCGCAGCCACTCTTGTGCAGGACGATCTGTGAGACGCACTCCTCGATCAGCTTAAAGTACGCCGGCCGGTACTGGTGGTCGTCGCGGATGAATAACAGGTGCTGCAGGATCGAAAGGAAGTACGGTTCGCTGCTCGTCTCGGCCACAATGTTCTTCAGCAGCTCGAAGCAGTCGTTCATGTCGTCCAGCTCGAGGCGCACGTTGTCGAACCGGTTGCTGAACTCCTCGAAGTCGTCCTCCCGGTACCCGTTGAAGATCTTAAAGTGGTTCACCAGATTCTCGTTGCCGCTCTTCTCCACCACCTCCGACAGCTCGGTGAGCCGATCGTACAGGCCGGCACGCATGATCTCGCAGCGCAGATGCAACCGGAAGTTGATATCAACCGGTGTGTTGATGATACAGTTGATGAAGATCATCGTGCTGCAGGTCAGCTCGTGGTTGCGGTCCCGTTCCACAAACAGCCCATCCACGATCGGTCGAAACCGCTCCGATCCCGGCTTCATCATCATCGTGGCGTTCGTGATCGCACGCAGCACCTTCTGGTAACCGTTGCGCTCCTTGATGAGGGACACCGCGGACAGCAGCTTGATCGCTTCGCACATCGTCTGCGGGTGGCTCGCGTCGATGCACTGTGCCAGGAGCAGGATGGCCGCGTGCTGGTCCGGCGACAGGATCACATTCAGGCCCCAGGAGTTGTTCATGATCGCCTTCAGGCACCGTAAGCACTCGTACTCGATCTTCGGCATCCGGCGCGGGACCGACTTGCAGAAGCGCAGTAGCGAAACGATCTCGTTGATGCCGTCCTCGCCAAAGTCCTTGATCCAGCTGATCGGGTTGCTGGTCAGCGATACCCGCAGGCTTTCGACGCACGCCAGCACCTTTTGCGACCGACTCGAGTAATCACCATCGCGCAGGTACTGCACATAGTCGGACGGCTTTTCGAAACGAGAGTTGGCCCGATGCTCGGTCGAGGTTTTACCTGCAAAATAAAAATGCGAAAGTTTGGTAGGGGGAACGTACGTTAGTAGCTGGCTTTGAAACTGTTTCTGTTGCTAGTGGCGACCGATAGAATGGTTTTTTTTTCGTAGCGGTCTTAAATGCGTCGTGTCTTTAAGCACAAACTTCAAATGGATTCCATTTGTTTTCTCGTTATTTTGTAAACGGATTCAAATGGAGTGCTTTAAGGTCGTAATTTTTAATCAAACGAATGAAACTTGATTAAAAGTAAGGCACAAATATGTTTGTTTTACAAGAAGTTACCCTTTTTTTTGCTTTTGATGTAGGGGCAACTAGATGGACTGAAACATGGAGAGTGAATATTTAGTGAAATGTATTTGCCTTCAAGCTGGATCATTACTTTACGTAGAATTTATTTCACCTTATCGATTTATTCAAAACACTTCATTAACCTTTAACTTAATTTCCAACGCCCTTTCCGCTGCACATTGATTTATTTTTACATTTGTTTTAAAATGTATGCAACCATTTCGAGCATCGTTTTGTGTGGACTAAAGTTTAATTTGCTTAACTACTTTTTAAACTCACAGTAACGAAACCTTATTGTTTAAAGATCGATTGAATTGAAACCTTTAAGCAATATGGTGGTAGTTCATGAGAGTTTGATATGGTGCATTATATTATCTTGGGCATGATCCAATGGATGTATTCAAGATTATATAGAGAATGAAAAAACAAACAGAGAATCCAACTAATGCTTGGATAAGTATGGTGCTTTAAAAATGCGATGTTTTCCAGGCTAGTTTTGATTGATACCCTGGATAAGAGCCTGAAAGAAGCAAACGTTAATATGATTTAAACAATGGAGAAAATATGAATATTTCCTATTTTCAGTTGTATGTGGCAACTTTCTGCACAGCATATTATTTAATTTATGTTTTCAACAGCCATCAACTAATATGGTTAAACATGTTCATTATCGCGCGGCCCATTGTATCGCAGTACATTTATCAATGACCCACATACGGTCAAACATTGCTTTCGATGCCCAAGTGCCCTCTTCTCCACTCCCTTTCGTATATCGGAAAGGGCACATGGTTGGTACGAGTTCACATTGGAGCTCGCAACAAACTGGTAATCTATTTTTAGCGATGTTTAGAACATAACTTTTATTTACGTGTAGAGCATAGTTAATCATCATCCTACGGGACCGAAGAAGAACTTGTGTTTGATTACGCGCTCGGCAGACCGGTAGATCATTTCCGTTATGATGAAAAGGATGATGATGAGTGGCTTTGGGATGCGCGTCGTATGTCTTTACCCGTGATCTCTTTGCTGTTCTCCTCCTTACGGATCCGTACCCCATTTCGACTGGGGATGTAAACAGGCAGTGTATTTTTTTTACCCACTACTTCTTCTTTGAGCTACCATTAGTGAAGCGATAATTTTAGCACGATGGTGTCATGGACGGACGAGAACCGTCACCGTCGTTGGTCTGTTGTTGTCTGATCGGTGGACCAGCGAGCGAACAACGTGCCAAAAGAGTGATCCTCGTGCGCACATGCAGGTGCATCATCGATCGATGGAAATAAAGTTTACAACACGGACGGACGGAGGGGATTCGGCTAGCATTGGCAAACATGTTAAACACGTCGTGCATCGTCTCTTGTCCCAAGGATGATCATATTGCAGGAAGAATGTCGCTCGAAATAGTCAAAAAATTTGTTCTTCACGTGCCTCTCGCATAACTCAGGCAACGATCCAGCCTCACCGTGTTGCCTAAGCAAAAATATGACGAAGCTAACCGGACACCGACGTTGCCGACGAGCGTGATGATGTAATGCAAATGGGAGAAAAAACGGGTTATCCACCGAGGACCACCCGTTCCAGAATGGCGAGAGTATGGATGCTGCCATTCCAGCCATCATAAGCGGCTGGTTCTGGGCAAAGAAGCTGACCTTGAACTTCGGGGGAAGGGATGTGCGAGAAAGCGCTCGCTGGAAGCAGAAGAAATAACCATCATCCGTAACGACTAGACCAGCGGCGGCGGAACGATCGTTTGGGTGGTCAAGTGGTTTTATTCTATTCGCAAGAATGAACAGCTGATGAGGGAACGAATGACGCAAGGACATAGGAAAGGGAATGGCGGTGGTGGGGACAAAGGAAGGAGCGGAAATTGGTGCGCACGTGAAGCGAACAAGAGAAGTGCATCCATAGCGAAGGGACGTGCAGAATTGCAGGAATAGTGGCTGAGACGAAAACCGCATCGCTCGGCGATCTGCTTGGCCAGGGAGCCTGGGTGGGGAACGCAGGGACGGTTAGGCGTTGGTTCAAGTGAGGCGTTTGTTTGCGATCGAGCGAGAAAAATACGTTGCCGCGTGGGGCAAGGGTGCGAAGGGGGGGGAGGAAGCGGTGGCACTGGCTGGCTGTTGTTGTGCGCCGCTTGACGTAACGTGATGCAAGCACGCTTTTCTCGCGCTTCGGTCGAGAACGGCGCACGTGGCGCACCTAGATAAACTCGACCGCAGAGAACGCACCACGGTGCTGGCAGAAGCAATGCAACCACGAAGTAACGATTAGCTTGCAGGTTGCTTTACGGCAGGGGTAGGCAATCATAGGTTTGACTACATTTTAGTAAAGCTTTTTTATGTTTACAGAACGCCAAACACAATTCATTGAATAACCCTGACACTAAATAATGAATAGCCCTAAAAATAATGAACGAAAATATAAGAAATTAATTTCAATTTATAAACAGAAGAGATATCAAATTCAAACCTAAACCAATCTATTGAAGACTTCAAATATTCTTAGTTATTTTGCTTTTCTTTTTCTTTTAATTTAGGATTGGTCAACAGATAACCATTCATTGTTTCTCATATGTATTTACCACAATTGAAAATTGGGCGTCTTTATTGTTAGATTTCGTTAATCAATATGATTTGATTGATGGGAAACGATCTCGTTTACGTTACGATTGAAATGAAGTTCTTTGGTCGACATTTCAGGAGCATAAAAGAAAATCCTCCCTACAAAAACTGAATTGTCTTTTTGAGTTTTAATTCAAATTGATACGACTACATATCAAGTTGCATCGAAAACAGAAAATAATCAAATAATCAATAATCAATTATTAAAACTGAACACTTTGGAAACATTCTTCGGACCGAGCCGGTAAAGAAACATAAACGACGGTTTGCCTACCCCTGCTTAATTGAAGCAACAGAACAAGTAGGCCAAATGGGCGGCCACGTCCCTATCGGGATCGGGCGTGTTTATGCTTGCCTAGTTCTACCTCCACGTCTCTGCACGTCTTTTTCTTTTATTTTGTGTAATGAGTTTTAGAATTGCCAAGCTATTGGGGGGCAATTTAATTCGGTTTTAATGTGGCATAGCAAAGAAAATGGTTGTTTAGTCCAAGCCATTGCGCTCGGCATTAGGTCAATAAACTATATAATAAGTGTTATAAAATTGTAACTTCAAAGAAAGCCATTGGTTGCACTTGTTTCGACGCCATGCACACGATTTGTTGAAGTAAAATAAAATATATTAGTTTCATAGCTTGTTAAGAAAAACAGCAAATAAAGCAAAATTAATTTAAACTGAACAAAGCAAGCCGAACTGAAGAAACAGCAAAGGAAAACACGTTGAAAGAAAGCATGGTTACCTCATCAGAATATCGTTCTACTGTGAACGTTGGGCGCGCCCGTCCATTTTTGTCCTTCCCGCTCAAGATTCATCATATATTCTCGAATAAAATTACCGACAATTTCTCGGTGACATTCGTTGTCGGCTGGAAATGAGAAATAAAACAGACACATCCTCAGCCGAATGACGTTGCCATTTGCCCGTTGAATTATCCATCCGATTGCCTTGACGATGATGATCGGGGTGGTGGTTCGCATAGCGTTGTTTACTTAGGCTCCGACAGACAAAGATGCGCGACACCCATCGGGACCGGACATGGCCACAAGACACGGCCCGTAATGGCGCGTAAGATGACAGTTGCAACCTTTGCTTGGACGGTGACAACGGCCCCAAAAGTGAAAAGAAACAAATGAAAATAACATGAGGAGTATAAGAAAAAAAACCCTCGATTGGTATGCACTTATAAGGAACCTGGCCATGAGTCAACCGCGACATGCGATGTGTGTCTTCTCCCGTTGGGTTCCCCGGTCACACTCACAAAAGATATTCTCCCCCCGTGGTGGATAGTCGATGTGTCTGTTTGTGTGTGTGTTTCTTACGGAGGTGGTTTAACTGTTCCCTCCGGACCGGTTGACCGGTCTCCTTATCGGGGTCCACTTTTACGTCCGCGGGCGCGCAAAGAACCGTCCATCCGAAAACGATGAAAAAACCTCCTCTCTGGTGTCGCCTCTGGTTTATCGATTGAAACTTTCCCAACCGTTAGGTCCGCTGTTTCGGACCAGCCGTAAAGAATCTTGTAGACGCATTTTACGGACCCGCCGGATGGGGTTTTCGTTTCCGGACAGATGAAGCAGCCAAACGCTTAAAAAGAACTGGTCAGAACGGAGCAACCTGATGGCCGTTCGGGGTAATTTTCTACACCAGCGCCACAAACACTCACACACACACACACTGGGGCCTATTAGTTGGCCGACGTTAGAATGATTCTTAGCATGGAACACGGAGCCGGTCGTAAAGATAAAGAATTTTAGTACCTTACAAGCGGGCAGAACGGGGAACGAATTGGGGGAGAGTTTTCGCGGATTATCCCGCAAAAGGTATCTGCCATTCACCGCTACCAACCTTGGAACGTGGAGGAACGTGCGGTAACCTTGAACCGTGAAGGTGTGCCTTCATTTTCTCCTGCTCATGTGTTCACTCCTTTCGCCGGGGGTTGGGATTAACAACGCGTGCTGATAAGGTCGGAGATAATATATCAAACTTTCCTTATGACACCGTGGCCAATTTTGGGTTCGCTGCTGGTTCTTTTTGCGTGGCAAGGAAAATGATACTTTGCACAGCGGAACCCTTAAAGGCAGGGGATGATGAAACACTATTGGTAAAAATTAAACTAATAGTAAGTATGAGTAAATTAAAAAAGAAATTAAATTTTGTAACAATCCCTAACTAAGAAAGGTAAATCGACGGTATTTTAATTTGCAACTTCAATAAACCCGACTCAACGGTATATTGTTTAAGATCATCAAGGTACTCTTAAGGGTTACCTTGGTGATGGCATGAAGGATGATTGATTTGCTTCGAAAAAGCAAAGGACGTTTAACGACTCAAACTGTGTTGACATCAAGGTGAAGAAAATTAATCAAATTCCTTCGTCTTGAAGAAAAGCTATTCAGAAACCATGATTCTCCAAGAGAATTACGTCAAGCCCAATACACAGTTGGACGGAAAACAAAAATGCGCTGAAGCGTGTAAGCGAGGGGCCTTGTTATTACCATAGGAATTTCAAAACAGGAGTAAACCGATTCCTCCCTTTTTATACACCCCTGAAAATGTCAACACTGAACCGTTCGTTCCCGCGCACGCACGGCACCATACACCGCTGCGGGGACACCTGTTGCGCTGCCATATCGGTGGCCTGTTGTATGTCGCTCGGTCTGGTTCCTTCTTACTTCTCGGTAACCACAGCAACATCAGCTGGTAATGACGACAATTTGTATAGCGATTATCACACGCCAGTTGGCGATTTTCATCGCGGTTACTTGGACTGGGTACACCACTGCAGACTGCACCCGCAACCGCACGAAAATGTGGCGCTCTCTCAACAAAACCGGATGCCCTGAACGCTGGCATAGTGGTAAATTTTCGGCGTGGTGAGCTACGTGATAAGCAGTTCCGCGATAAGGCGAATACACAGGCGTGAGCTCATGCGGATAGTATGCTGGTTGAAATGTTCTTGGTAGACAAGACAGGCTTTAAACTCGTTATCATCTCGAAAGGGTTTAAAAGGGCTGTCTCTTTAACAAGGTGGTAGTAAATTAAATGTTTGGCTTATCATCCACCAATCATCAACATAAACAATAGTTGGATTTCTAGCCCGAATCCGTTTACGTGATCGGTACTGCATTAGTTACTCTCTAACCCGGTATGTGGTTACTTCAGTCCCACGGTTTTTCGACTAGCTTCTTATTTGACGAATCGTTTGCACTCGTGGCGTTCGATGCATGCATTCTAACTATCTAGAGTCGGGAGATGGCTTTGTTTGAACAGAAGTCTCGTAAGCCTGATAAGATTTCGCAAGCCAACGAAACGTAAAGGAGGGCACCACAAGGGATTCACCGCTAGACGATAAAGAAGTCTTGGTCGACTAACATGTTGGACATTTGCGAGACTACAGAGACGATGGTCGGACTGAACAGGTCTGCATTTCCGAAATGAGGGGTGTAAATATATATTTTTGGAACCCACTCGAGGCCGGACGATCTCTGGGACGCCTGTAGTCACACTTTTTCGTTCCATTTGGACGGTTTAATTTTCCATATTAATGGCATCGGGATCGCTTATATATTCTAAAAATAACATCTACGGAATTACCAGCTGTGTAGTAAAAATTTGCACATTTTCAGCTTTGGCATGTTTGCTGCACCGATCCATCCATTGCCAGCGAACAGCAGCGGGAGGTGACAGAATGTCCCAATGCCACAACCGCCGTTCGTTTCCATCGTGGCATTAAAGATGCAATCCGTTGAGTTGGTCGACGGATCGAGGTCTTGTTGGTACACGCAGACACTGCGGAGATCTGTGAATTTCTTGATCGCAGTAATGCACTCCTGCACCGATAGTGCGCTTTCCAGTACCATGGTTTGGTTGGCGTGGCCTCCTCCTCTTCTTCGAGTGGCTGTGTCGAGCAAAGCAGGAAGGTCACCGCATTGCTCTCTATCCACCACCACGCACAAGAACATGTCGATGATTTCACTCGGACTGCAGACGGGGGACATTGAGGACGCTTTAGTGGGTCACGACGATTCCGCGCGCGTAATTTACTTCAAGGTTTCACGTTTGTTTCACCCAAAGGTTGTGTACACAATCACAAAGCACTTTCAAGATAAGTCTATCTATTTTTCGTAGTAGGAGGCGTTGAAACGTAGAAATTTTTTGTTTTAAAAAAGTAACAACACATAACAAACGGATATCAAATATGAACCAATCTTTTCACTACCTTCCCTTTCTTTCTTGCTCGTTGACCCGACGTGTCGCGAGCCCGCGACTGGTTTTTGGCGTTGGTATGTGCCTTTCCATGCCTCCGTCCCAAGCAAGCAACGACGGATTTACGAAACAACGTACCTTTCACGTGCATCATGATCATCTTTCGCTTCTCCTCGAGCGGTTTCTCCAGCAGCGGATCGCGCTTGTCCTGAGGAATGTTCATGTCCTCGAGGATCTCGAGAAACAGTTGGTTGACTTCCGCTTCGCTCATTTTGCGCGTCTCGTTCGACTCGATCAGGGACGCTAGGTCCGCGTCCTGGCCGGACAGGGGTCGGCCCCCGTTGAGGCTCCCGTAGCTCCCACTGTGCCCGATGGTGCCACCACCGCTGCTCGATCCATTTCCATAGTTAGCACTTCCCCCGTGTCGTCCACTCTTCTTGTGTGGCCGACCGAGCAACGTATCCAGGAAGCCACCCGATTTCACTCGATCGTGTTTTGACATTTTTCCCGCACTTTCGACGCGCGCACCGACGTGCAAAACACCACAAAACGTTGCAAAAGTATTCTAAGTAACGCGGCACCCTACGTTGAAGACAAACAATAATGCGTTGCGACAGATATGTTAAAAAATAGTTCTCGATCGACAGAGCTGTGATGCTCGTTGTCTGACATCATTACAATTTCGCGTGTTTGACGTTCTGACGATGTATATACACAGTACCAGGTATCGCTTAGGACAAATTCACATTTCTCGACTTGACACATCGTTACCCCCGAAATATTGACCTTTCTATATATACCTTGAGCATAATTTAATCACAATTCCATATTGAACAACAATATGCTCGTCATTTCGCATACAAATAATACTATTCAGTGCCTATAAAAAAACAAGTACGCACCTAAAGTAAAGTATTAATTTCAATTCCTTCTGAAATATCGAGTAGTTTCATCGTCGAGCAGATTCGAGAAATGGATCTTGCTCGACTCCAGGATCGAGAACTCGACCGCCCTAAGATCCGATTCCCAATCCGTCATATAATCCATGCATATCTAACCATACGATTGTTTCTATCATTTCATGAATGCATTGAACATTTTATATTTTTATCACTTTATATTGTCTTCACATAGAAAATTCAAACAATACGATACTCCAAAGTCATAGGATTGAGTCTTCGATCTTCCGATACTCGATTTTGCCAACTCTAGTACGAAGATGTCAAACCAAATTCCGTGATCTTTGTAAAGACGAGGTGTGTAATTCATTACGGAGATAAAAATTGCGTGTAATTCGTAAGATTATCTATTTTTAAAGACGTTCAGCCTATTTGGGACTCTTCGTTGTGCCGTTGTGGCTCTCCTGCAGTAAATAACCGAGTTTTACTATATTTTGGTTCACATAGGAATACAAGTTGCGAAAATGGCACAAAGTAAATTGAACGATTTGGCCGGAAAATTCGGCAAAGGTGGACCACCGGGGCTGACCACCGGACTGAAAGTGCTGGCCGCGGTCGGAGCAGCAGCCTACGGTATCAAAAACTCCATGTACACCGGTAAGAATATATGACAATATGACGAAATAATCCGGCACCGCGATAGTATGTCATGGAGTGATGCAACCTAACCTCTTTCGGAGTGCCGGGAACTAGTTTTGGTGGAGTGTTTGTAGACATTTTATGAAATTCCGTCTATTGATGCTATACATATGGTAACATCCAACCCATATACTTTTCATTAAATTTTAAAACCTCCCCCAAAAGCACTTGGACACATTTTGTTTCACAAAAGCTACAATGCGTTCCATTACATAACATTCGGTACCGTTACTAGACGAGTGTATATGTTTATGTTGTCTAATTTCATGTTTTCTCCCGTTCGAATTTCAGTTGAAGGTGGCCACCGTGCGATCATATTCAACCGTATTGGCGGTGTCGGCGATGATGTGTTCGCAGAAGGATTGCACTTCCGAGTCCCCTGGTTCCAGTATCCGATCATCTACGACATTCGGTCGCGCCCACGCAAGATTTCCTCCCCGACCGGTTCGAAGGATCTGCAGATGGTAAACATTTCGCTGCGTGTGCTTTCACGGCCCGATGCCCGCAAACTGCCCGTCATGTACCGTCAGCTTGGTCAGGACTACGACGAAAAAGTGTTGCCCTCGATTTGTAACGAGGTGCTGAAGAGTGTGGTGGCCAAGTTCAACGCCTCGCAGCTAATCACCCAGCGTCAGCAGGTGTCGCTGCTGATTCGTCGGGAGCTGGTAGAGCGGGCGGCTGATTTCAACATCATCCTGGACGATGTGTCTCTGACGGAGCTGAGCTTCGGCAAGGAATATACGGCGGCCGTCGAAAGCAAACAGGTCGCGCAACAGGAAGCCCAACGGGCTGCTTTCTTGGTGGAACGCGCGAAACAAGAACGCCAGCAGAAGATCGTCCAGGCGGAGGGAGAGGCGGAAGCGGCCAAAATGTTGGGTATTGCAGTTGGCGAAAATCCCGGCTACCTTAAGCTGCGAAAGATTCGTGCCGCACAGAACATTGCTCGAACGGTAGGACACCGTCTACACCGACCGTCGTTTATGACGAAACATTTTTGACTAATTAACCATTTCTCCTCCTCTTTCCACTCACAGATCGCCAACTCGCAGAACCGCGTCTACCTCTCTGCCAACAGTCTGATGTTGAACATCCAGGACGACAACTTCGACGAAATGTCGAAGAAGGTTTCAAGTAAGAAATGAGAATTACTTCCGCCTCCGGTTGTGGAGGCACCACTAATCAAGTCTGATAATTCCAACACTAAAACAACTAACGGTGGAACCGTGATAGGGGTTGAATTTAGTCCCCCTGCTGCCGGATTTCCGAACGTTCATGGGAATCCTTTCCATTAGTGATTTGTCGATCAATTGATCGATTGTAGTATTTCGGCGCATTGTCGCCTGTGTAGCGGCTTCGAAACTTATAAAATATGCTACGTAGTCAGAGAAAGTTTAAATTTTATAGAATCATCAAAGCCAAACAAATTTTGGTGGGCTTTCACTTTACACTAGTTCTTCTAGTGCGTTCCTTTTCCAATACTTATGTGATGCATATTTTTCGCTTAGCAATAAACATTAATAAAACTCTAACATCTATAACTCATAATAAACTAAACTTCTTCAATCTTTTATTTCATCTGTTTTTGATCCAGATTAGGTGATCGTTAGCTTTTCACTAATCAATCTATTATTTCTGTTTCATTTCCCTTAGGAAAATAAGCACGCTCTAGCCAGCGGCAATAAGAAACCAATTCCCAAAATCTGATTAGACCATACCCGAAACAGAGCTATAATAGCTCATTAGAAACCAAGACAAAAAACAAGCTACAATCGAAACAAATATTGTTACAAAAGTGAAGCCTACATAAATTCTCCTCCTCCGGCGGCGTGTGCGGAAGAACGGCGGCGGGAACGGGACACGATGGCGATCGGTTCGGCAATTGGGCAAGATGGATTATGTGCAGTGATTGTATCGGATTTGATTGACAAAAGAATTTCTCATTCCCGCGTCGATTGGAGATTCTTCTCGTTGCGTGCGTTGCAAACAGTTTTCCGCGATGCATTCACCAGAGGAGAAATAACAATAACATGTTTCATGGTAGTGTGTGTCCCCCGGGTGTTTGTTTCGGGGCAAGTAGTAGATCGTTTGTGAAATGGTCGGGTGGTGGAATCGGAAAATGTTAAGCAAAGTGGAAGAAAAAGGTGCGTCACGGTCGGGAAAACGGTCGCCGGACAGTGCGCGCAGGTTGCATGTTTGTTTAGTTTAGTCATTAAGATGCATTTTGTGAGCGAATAAAGTAGAAGGATTTGTGTGATCATGTCCTGCTCCAAACCACTACCATCGTACGGGGTGGAAAAAACGGAATATCCGGTGTTAGATCACTTGAGTTCATTTCCGAAACATGCTTCGTGTCTTCGATCGATCTTGGCCTGCTTCGTTCTACGCCTAGCCATGCCGGAGGATATTCAAAATTGTGTTTCGAAATTTTATTAATTTTATTAAATTGTTTATTATTTCTTCTTTTGTTTATTTTCATTATTTTACGTTACCTTTCCATTTCGGCATGGCTAACTTAAATCGTTCACAATTGAACAACCAGGTGGTCGTCGGCAGGACGGATGGTTTTCCTCGCCAGCATCATCGCCTGCTACGACGTCTTCAAATGTCGTAGAAAAAACACCTTCGAATGCTTCTCCGGTGCCTCTGCATTCCGTAACATCTGAATCCAAGGAGTACGACGAGAGTTTGATTCAAATAGTCGCCGGAGAAACCGTTGATCGATTGAAAGGCAACGTGCTGTAGTAGGAAAGTTCATGTATGCCACAAGAGAATCTTCCAGTTAGGGCTTTCTTTCATCGTTAAAATGCATTTGATACAGTTACGGTTGCTTCGTTGTACGATTCACTATTAATACGATTGATTTGTATTTCTTTTTGCTGTCTATATGTGGTACCTTTATCTTGTTGTATAAGTTCATAGCTAGCCATTTTGTTGCCATCTGTGGCACACACACGCGTCCACAATTTTTCCTTATTACTTTTTATTACCGAATGACGATGATGATCGTGTTATGTTAGCTTGCGAGAAATGCAATGAAATTCATTCTTGTGTTGAAACGAATAAACTGTTTTATAAATCCGTAGAAAACCTGAAAAATGTGTTGCTTAAGTTTTGCCTGTTCTGTTTTGTGTAAAGGGATCGTTATGGAAAGTGTTCATTTTGGTATGTTTCGTTTGTTCGTTCCGTTACTGTATAAAAACTTTCCCTGAACAGTTTATTAGTTTGTTGAGTAGCAGAATCGGTTTTCAAGTTAATCTATTAATTTGTCCGTTCGCTATGGTTTCGACGGGGTTTTTGTTGGCAGTGTTTTTGTTTTCTTCGTCGAGCACACATCAGGGACCCGTAGTTTTTGCTATTTTATGTTGCTTCCAGTTTCTATTAATGCATCAGCTTGTGAAAAACGTTACTTTATTTAGGTTTTACTTGGTTATTCATTATGTGCATTCTAATTGGCTGATTTGTTAGATTTACGGAACACGGCTGCAGACCAAAAGCGTATTATGGGGCCATTTATTCGAATTTCGGGGTATTCTGTTTGTTGATTCTCGCCGACTCGTTCTCTATTTGGATGTTTGCGTTGGTTCTCTAAAAGGGATGTAATAGATTGCTGATCCTTCAACTTCACTTCCAATTGGACCTCATTTTTCATTCATTTTAGTATTTTTTTTATTTTTGACTACACCAAACATTTTTATCACCCTTTACAACTATTTCTACCAGAACACCGATTGGCGTTAAAAGAAAATAACAAAACAAATGGAAAGTAAATGTTCGAAAGGAAACTGTCCCGTGGTTAACTCGCGAAAAATAATCTTCCTTCCATTTCGAAGTTGTGGTGCATTGCAAACGGGAGAAACATTAGATAATAAGCCAGAAAGGGTACAAACTCGCTCTTTTGATTCGTTTGTAAAGTTCGGACAGCGTTGTTTAATTTTCGCACGGCAAATAGCTTTTGCTTTAGCTTAACAGTAGATTTTATCACAGTATTTTTTTTTTAATAAGTTGAAGAAAGCAGACACCTATCGGTTGGCGGCAAGAAAGTAGCATTTGCCAGCAACAAATATTTTTGGTAAATACTTTCTACGCAAGTCTGGTGAGATGAAAAGTATACATAGATAAAATAGCGTTACAGTGCACCGAAGGATTAATTTGGTTAAAGGCAAAACGCAGGTATCGAAAATAATCGCAGCATCGTTAAAACATTCACATACGCGTAACACATTTCCGACACGTTTTGTTATTCATTGTAGGTGGAATGACTAGCACTACAAAACTCAGTGGAATAGTGTAAGCCCCAAACCCGGTTGGCACAAAACCGGTCTATAATTAATCGAAAATACTTAAACATATACGCAACGAAGAGGTAGATAGTGAGAATGAACAAAAAGAGAAAACCATGGTCGGCAGTGGATTAATTGAACGAACTGAGCCTCTTAAAACCATACAAAAACGTATCTAATAATAAATACAAGTGCTACTCTTCTAATTGGAACGAATATCTATCAAGTTTGCTCCAATAATACAATAATACAGTACTCCTTGAAACAGTTACACCAAATATATATATACCGCGTACACGTCTACACTCTAAGTGACTTGAATTTACTAAAACCCTAGCCCTCCATCTGGCAGCAGAATCTGGCATGAAAGCGGGCGGGAGAAACCGTTTGCTTGCGTTTCCGGTTCCTTATTTTAAATTATATCTTGATTCATCATAGCTAAATGCGCCTTAACTGTTAAACTCAACCTTTTCCGTCCGCGGCCGTTAGTTTCGCAAATATTTGTTCCAAACATGCCAACATTCCAAAGTCTTGCTAAATTCTCGGGCGTTACCGTGTTGCTATCGGTGTGAGTTGATAAATTGGTTCTGCACATCCAAATGCACGCTTTCTCCTGCTCGGAGACCCCAACTCCGACAGCCGGTGGATAATAATGTTTTGATTTTATAGCTATTGAAACTAGTTTTGGCTAGCTAGAGCGGCAAATTTGTTATCTAGTGTAATGATGACTTTTGTTTTCCAAGCTCCTAACGATAATGAATGTGGCAAATGTGGGTAAGTTTCGCGGGTACATACGGGTACGCCATCTTTCAAGCGATACTTGGCCCTTACGTTTGATTATCTAGAAACTAGCGAATTTGTTCACCTTCATTTGGGTGGTTGGATAGCATAGGAGGTTTGATTTGGAGTCCAACTCCAAGGGTATTTACTCCCATCATTGTGTCTGCTGGGCAGACGGTGAGCTCCCGTTGGTGGCCGCTCCGTTGTCACCCGATGCGACCACCGTAGCCGTGGCGCCGGTGCTCGTCAGTGGTCAAATGCTTGTCTGCAGGAGACCCCGTTCGAGGTTGAAACACTCCAGCACCGAGGCACCGATGGAGCTGCGGCGCGTCAGCATCGACGTGACGATGGTCCACTTGTTCACCTTCGGATCGTACCGTTCGACGGAGTTGAGCGACGACGAACCATCGTTGCCACCGAGGGCGTACAGGAATCCGTTCGCTTCGACTACCTCGTGAGTTGACCTGGAAGGACAGGATAAGTGTTTTAATACTGTTTTATTTTATTTTCCACAGACGGAACTGACCTTCTCGAGTGCATCGCGCTGATCGGTTCCCAGGCGTTGGTTCGCAGATTAAACCGTTCCCCAGTCTGCATACACATCGTCCCGTCACTTCCGCCGATGCAGTAAAGGTAACCGTCTAGGGCGGCCACACCACAGCTGCTTCTGCGGGACGTCATACTCGGCACGGAGGACCAACTGCCGACGCGCGGATCGAACCGTTCCACGGACGATTGGTAGTTGCTCGAGTCAAACCCTCCGAGTGAGTAGATGCAATTGTCCAGCACCGCCACACGGCAGTACCGCCGGCGGGTGCTCATCGCCGGACAGGACGTCCAAACGCCGGTCAGTGGATCGTACCGTTCGACGCTGCTCAGACAGGACGCACCGTCGTACCCGCCGCACACGTACAGCAACCCATCGAAGGCGCACGTACCGAGACAGGACCGTTTCGTGCCCATCGGCGTGATGTGGGTCCACTCGTTCGTCAGCGGATTGTAGCACTCGGCCGTGGCCAGGTCGTTCTCGCCATCGTAACCGCCGACCACGTACAGTAGCTTCCGGAGCGAGGTGACACCGGCCCGCGATCTCCTCGAGAGCATCGGCGAGATCGTCATCCAGGCGTTCGTTTTCGGATTGTAGCACTCGCACTCGTTGTGGATCGCGAACAGACTGCCGCCGCCGACGGCAAAGATGTACGAGCGCATCCCCTCCGGTCGACGCTCGAGCGTACGCTGGCTCACAAGGGCACTGCGCTGCTCCGGCAGTAGATGGTACTTCATGGCCTCCAGGAGCAGCTCCTTGCAGTGCGATTCTTCGCGCACGAGCGCTTCCGTTTCGACGCAGTTCATGAGGAACTCGCGGCTGACCAGCGGCAGCCGGACGTGCGACATTAGCTCCGATATGTGCTTCTTACGCTCGCTGAGATCGTGCTTGATCCAGTTCAGCACGGCCACGAACACCTTTTCCTCGGAGCAGATGTTTAGCTGGCTGTTGGAAATTAAATCTTGCACCTGTCGAGGATTAGCAAAGAGGAAAAGTAAAAGACGTTTCAGAAATAACCTTTATAAGTAAAAGGAAATTAAGCCAGCTACAAATGGCCTATATTTTTAAGTAGAAGAGTTTTAATTTTGCAAAATTATACCTTATGTCAGGAGGTCAGGGATCATGAGAACAATCCCAACATAGATCGAATTACGGACCTAATTGAAATGCGTAACTTTGGGATTTAAAAACCATAGATAAAGTAACAAAAAGGATATTTTAATTACCCTTTCCGGCACAACGTTTAGCATCGTTTAAAACATAAAAAATGAAGTTTGATTTTCTCTATGATTTCAACTTCAAAGTCATAAAATTGGCCAATCGACAAATAAAAGCTAGGATTAGCATAAAATATTCAAAAAGGCCTTTCAAATAGCCATTTAGCGAAAACAGTAACAGTTTTCTTCTTTTTCTCTAAAGCTATATGGACACATCTTAAAGTTTGTTAAAGATTCTTCAGCAATGCAGCGTTTTAAGCGTAAATTGATTAAAACGTTCCAAACTTACTAAACATCGTCGATGAAAGCTACGACCTACAGTTCCTTATAAAATCCGTTTGTAAAATGGATAAAATTCCTAATAGAGTCAAGAGAATCGTTCGATTAATGGTTCTTTTATCAAATAGATGTTTAGTAAAACTATCAATAATTAAAATATATTTACAAATGATAAATGATGCTACTTTTTAACCATTAGATTTGAAAGAAGTTCTCTAGGACTGTTTTTTTGTGTATAAATCTCTATATATATAATTCTTGTGTCACGGTGTTAGTGTTCAAACTCCTCCTAAACGACTGAACCATTCAAACTCAAACTTTGCACACACGTTCCTTAGGTATGAGAATAGGTTTTTAACTAGGGTAAGTGCACCCATAGTGGATCTAGTGTTGCTATAAAATATAATGGTAAGAGAGCAAATATATCGAATGAAAACCCTTCAGTTTGTTTGCCATAGTACGTTGGCTTGTTTTATATAATTGTTATACCTCCCTCGGTATCGTATTTATTGTTATATAAAGTCCTTTTTGTTTGGTACAAAAATATAGTTGATCGATCCAATTTAGCAGAATAATAGAGTGTAATTAAGGTGATTGTAGCACTTTGGAGGCAACATCTAAATCTATCGCTTTAATGATTTCCATCGAAATGTACCGCAAAATTGTTTATTGTATTTCCAGGAAAGGAAAATTATGTCCCATTATTACTACCCAAAAACGTTAAGCCGTAATTGTCCGGTTCGAAGAATGGAACTTCAATAACACGCGCCTTAATGATGCTTTCCGTTATCGTCGTCGGTATGATGAAATGTCTCTTTGATTTACGGATCAGTTGAAAATCGAGTTTGCTACCAATCAAGCTGCTCTGGTGTAAAGGATCGTTATGTCGGTGCTGGCAATGCATTCGACTGTAAGATGAGGGATTTCCAGCAAATACTAACGATGCCTGGACGGCTTAATTAAGTTTTCTCGTCAAGCAAACAACCCGCCGTCCGGTTGTTGGGATCGAGTTGGGATAGTTAATTTATAGGCATCGTTCTCGTTCGTTGTGTTCGGGTTGTTCTTAGGCGGACCGAAAGCGAAACCGCGTTTGACGAACGGCACAGGGCCTGGATTCAGGTTGAACAAGTGTTGGCTCATAACAATCCTCGATAAGTTGTTTTTCTTTCGTTCCGGGAACCCACAGTTTTCTCTTCCATTTCCGAAAGGGGAGACCACACACGCTGTTGCCTAGCGTGTTGACATTCGCCGACACTTTCTGGGGCAACTTTTCCCCGTACCGAGTTCCGTGTGGCTTTTCCTTCTTCCCTTTTTGAGAAGTATGTTTGTTTATCGCGGTTCCCTGTTTCGGGAAGCAAGGCTCGGCACATGTCACCGTGCCGAGCACACCTCGCGAAAGTAGGAGCAAAGTCGTAAACCTATTTTCCTAACTGTTGGCCACGCACAAAATTGGCGTGAAGGTGGATGATTCATACACCTTCGCGTAAGGGCCTATGGATTGGGGATGGCCCCCCAAAAGGATACATCGTGCCACGCTTGGCGCTTGTTCAGTTGACCTGTTTGTTCGTTGTCTCCTTCATTTTGTTCATGGTTGTATTATTTAAAGCTCGCAGGCACGCATCGGCGAAGGCAACCATAATCGTTTTTTCGGGATGACTTGCGCCAACACGAACCCCTCCGTATCATATAACCCCCCTCTAACGGGTTCCTGTGTCCCCATATCTACCGGGAATCCGTTGGCAGCCCTCTGGACGGAAAAGGACGGTCGAGTATAAGTGAATGTTTATTTACCTCATTAAATCCCAGCAATAAAAACTCCTCGGTGCCGACGACTTGCTGGAAGTTCTGCAGGGCGTAGCGGTGGGATCGGGAGTGTAGCTCCTTGCACGAGTGGGCATCTGAAAGGAGAAAGGAGACGGGGGAGACGACCCCAAGATGAGACAGAGAAAATGGGTTTATGTGCGATGAACGGTAGGCGCGCTCCGAAACGTCCCAAACTCCCGTGGGCCAAGGCCACCCAGGGTACGCCAGGATGGTCGAATTCGAACGGCTGATTCGAACGGACGGAAAACCCGTCCGTCCGGTACGATAATACCGGGGCCCGATGTCGCTTTTCCGATGGAGATTATGGAAATGAAATTGTTTTCATCCAATTGACCACTTTGCTGGCGTTGGTGCGTGTCCTGGTATGCGTGTGGAATACCATTCGGATCTCAATGTGGCCATCTTTGGGCACCGGGAAAGAAGGGGATGCATAATTCAATTTCCATTCGTTCGCTCCAAAAGTCGTTAATTTGGCACGTTTCTTGCGAGAGTGAATTTTCAATTGTCCGTGAAAGTTGTCGGCTGATTAAATATCTGAAGGAATGGAAGTAATGATTACAATCCCGGCATCATTGTTCCAATGCTTCTTTAACTCTTTTCACGATGTTGCTTTTTAAAGCGGTACATCTTCGCACTCTCATATTTTTTTACTGAAAATATTAGTGAGCTGGAAAGGTTCTCCCCGGTCATAGTAGGAACTTGACCTCCAGCAAAGGTTCTTTCTAGCTATGTATATTTTATTAGCAAGGGTTTATCCATGACGGTCATGCGTAAAAAATATAGAAAGCATAGGTTACGTTTGATCATGGGAAAACTTTTTGGGGTAAACGAAACTTTGACCATAATTCACATCTTCGGACGGCCCATTGCGACGAAAAGAGAAACGTAAATGATTCGAAAGGATGGCACAATATGGTAAAACTTGTACCTTATGATCCTGCTTACGTTTTTGTATCAAAAGAGACAATTTTTTGTCTAATATTCCTTGCTTTGAATATTTATTGAGTTGACAATTTGTCAGATAAAATCTGTTAATTTAGCTTTCAAAATTATCTCATTTCCCATCGATTGAACTCAACATATTGGAAATAAAAAAAATCGTTCTAGGTTGAAATAATTTTACTTTTAAATATGTACGCAATAATATAATTTTATTCTTGAGAGTTCGGTCAACAGTTATGGCTAAATTTAGAAATCTAAATAAGTTGGTAAACCATTTATAAATGCAAGTGCAAAAAATACTACAGAGAGTACTAACAAAAAAATGGGGTACGGTTCTCTCCACTATCAACGTGTTACAGTTACCACATAACTGTAATCGATATACTACTAACGTAGTAATATAATTTTTAGATTAGTAAGAAAATTGTTGTATTTTTTAATTAAAATAGTCTTGAAACATTTTAGCAAAAACAATTCTGGGTTCCAAAGTTGGATTATGTTGGATTTGAGAAATCGTTAAATTACGATCAATGATAACAATTCCGATCAATGATTCACATGTCGTTCCATAATAATCAAATTGGCCATTTAACGGAGTTGCCCGTTGGCGAGCCGGCATCCAAAAGCAGTGGTCAATCGTTGAAACAATACGCAAATCCAATCAACCCAACGGGATTGCAGTTTTCTCACCCTTCCACCACCAAAGCACCAGACAAACGGTGCCCTTCCCCACCAATGGAGACCAATTAAGATGCATAACAAATACCGGAAGCTTATTGATGCACCGGTGGTGCCCGTTTCGAAACCGCGAATGCAGTGCGTCACGTACAAACGTACTCGCGCCGGACGATGGACGATTACGGTAACAATAAGGAACGTTGCACTTGCAACACGTGTTCTACACATGTCGTCGCCCTGTCTACGGCTGTGCCGCTTCGGTGCCAACGGAAAGTGGCAATTAAGTACCACAAAAAGGACCGCCCCACATGGCTACACGCACCGCGCGTTCGTAAATCATTTCGACGAAGGATAAGCCACCGATGGGGAAGGAAGGGAAAGTACTTTCCCAAGAACGCCAAAGAGAAGGTTGCTCACTGGTTGCTTGGATAACGGTGGTAAAGGTGTTTCGAGAAGCATAAGGTGGTCAGGCCAACGGTCCGTCGATGGGTGCTTTGACCGGATCAGATCAGCGAACAAATAGGATTGGGATGGTGGTTGGACGTTGCCTAATTTTGGCCGGCGGTGGGTAGGTTTGTGGTTGCGAACCAATCAAACCGTGGCCAAGGGCTACTGAACTACCCGATGAGCGCCGTAGCATGAAAGTGTGCTCGACTCACCTGCGAAACTTCGGATTCCCAGACAGTTTGAGGGATGCAGTTGGCGAAGCAAAAACTTGCAGCACGCCTCCCGTACGGACTGTATCTGAAGCAGGCTGGAAGCGGGCAGAAGTACCTGTAATTAAGGACCGTGTATACAAAAGGAAATTAGGATTAAATTGGTTATGACAGTTCAATGTAATGTAGGGAAAAATATCTTAATGAACCAAATGAAGAATTCAAGTAGATCTCTTAGTCCTCTAATAGAAAGATTGTTTCACATACCAATTTGAAGAAATGAAAGTTATAAGTCTATCCAGATTTTCTTGAAAGTCTCCAGCAAATTTCTGTGAGAGCTAGATGCGATTCTAATCTTCCTTAAAGAGTCTTCCAAATGCTAACAAATACAACGTTGTTCTGTTCGGCAGAGGCGGATCTACCTATGAGCGGACTGAGCGGCCGCGGGGCCCCCGAGCTTAAGGGGGCCCCGTGATGAAAACCCCAGATCGCAAAAATAACTACCGATTTTATTTATTCTCGCAGTGGTATACATATTTGATCAAAGTTATTGCCAGAATATGTTTTCATGAATCTTCTTTCTCATCTAATAATGTCCGTTTGACTTAAAATGCTCTCAATTTACGGTCTACTAATAAAAGTCTCCATTGCTACCCTTTTAAATTGTTTTCGTCGTCGCTGTTAAAACTGATAAAAAGATTTGATAATTTGAGAGCGATTTAAAAAAACCCTATTGCTATTTAGCACACATAAAAAACATCTGTGAAAAGTGATCTACATTTGCATTTACTTAAAAAAAAAGAAAAACATGACATTTACAGCAGAAAAATATTAAAATGAATAGTTTTCAATAGGTCGGTTTGGTTTAGGATGTTAGGATGTGGATTTATTTTAGATTCTTTGAATTAATATTTACTATAAGATATGTGACGCAGTTATGGATAATAACGAAAAGATGTATAGAATTTGTACCTATAAAAATTCATAGAGACTATATGCTGAAAATATGTATAAAGGATTGCAAGCTGTTGTAAAAAATGAATCCAATTTTGGCCATAGGTATAGAAACATTTAGAGCAATCGAAATGTATGGAGGGCCCCGTTTATCCAACCGCTTGGGGCCCCCGAACGGAATGATCCGCTTCTGCTGTTCGGTGGGAAACATGTCACCCATTATTTGGATGACGTGGCCTAATCAGAATATATATCCGACACACAATAATTGGATGACGTGCGGCCAACGTGTTAACTCAAAGCGACTATTTTCTCGCTAGATTTCCTCGAAAGCCTTTAGTTAATTTCTTCGAGGACAAGAACCTCGTTCCTAAGCTTACTTAATCTCCCCTCGCTGGGTGTTAACTAGAATACGCCACTCGACTCACCTGAACGTTATCCTCGGTAATGGTAATCTCCCCGCTGTAGGCATACTCGATGAGCTGCTTCAGCGAGGACGGGTCAATGTCGTGCAGCGTGACCACGTCGCAGTTCCGTTCGAGCATGTCATCTAGAGAGAAAGATATTCAATATTCCAAACATTAACAGTCGGCCGGAGAAACGTGTTCGGGGGAATCCGATAATTGAATTCACTACCGGTGACGGTGATTTTCACCGTACCGGAGCGCTTTTTCGGTCCACTGGCTGTAACAAGACCAGAGGTGGAGTTGTTGCCCCGCATGGTGGCGGCTCAGGCCCGGGAACACCTACCGTTGAACATGGCGTAGAAGTACGGCGAAACGGAGGCCAGTATCACTTTGTGTGCATTGATCGTTTCGCCTCCAACTTCGAGCGTGACATCGCAGAGCTGCAACGAGCAAGGGGAGGGAAAAAAAAGGATAATGTTAACACTGGACCAATGGAGTGGACCCAACACATTCTCGAAAACGAACAACGCAGGAGACGGAGTTTGTCCGAAATGGTAAATCCTGTTGAGCTGAGGATCGGGTTCCGTGTGGGGTTTTATGTTTCATCTGACCACCGTCACCAACTCAACCGGGGCGTTGCCTGGCGAAACCTTTGACAAATATTGCAGCACCGCGTATGCGTGCAGTTTAGCGGCTCCCAACCACCCACCCCCCTACCGGAGGGTGGTACGGAAATTTGATTGCCATAATTTGACTGTTGAACCTGTTGGCCGGCATTGCGTGGGGGATTGCGACCCAAGCTTCGGGCAACCAAAGTGCAAACGATGTCTGGCCGGGCTGGGGATTTTGTGAATTGGTTTTGGTTTCTCACCTGCGTGTTCTGGCGCATCCGGTTGATGGCGGAAAAGGACGCTATGCAGTGGCCCGGGTTCTGGTGGTGGGCCTGGGGCAGTATGTCGTCGTTCGACATGTTCGGTGGGCTGAGATCGCTCGGTGTTTGCGTAGAGTTGCATGTTACAGTGGTGACATCCTCCCCGTTTGCCGTTTCCGTGCCTACCGGGGACCTGCCGGAATGGGGAGAACCGAAAGGGGGGGAGAGTTTGTTATGTATGCAACTATGTTGTATTGGGAATGTGGGGGGAAACACAAATTCTGTTTCAAATTGATGGAGTTATATGTTTGACACAAACGCTTATCGTGGGATTTGTTGATACGAATGAGATCCAAATATAAGGTTTAAGTTTGAGCAGTTAAAGAGGACCTAGGTCTAGAATGAATTCTGTTCTTAAGTAAGGTCTTTTTGAATATCTTTCATGATATTTTAAGTGCAGTCTTTCCCAGATCCTGCTTATATTTTCACAACTAAGACATTTTCGAATGGAATATCTCAAGTATTTAGGTATGTATTTTAAATACTTTACGTATCTTAAATGTCGCCAATTATTTGGTAAATTATCCCACACTTTTAAACGTTTTTATGATCTTTTATATTTAAATTAATTTTTATTGAAAGTTCTAATTTTTGGAGTGTTTGGCCTCACTATTACACCGTTTATTCTCGTTTTTTCTACTAACGTTTGTATTAAAAAAAAATAGACAAATTTTCATCGGTGATAGGAAAAAAGTTAACCAAGCTAATTGAATGAAGTAAATTTTATTGTAATGTTACATTTATGAAGTACTTCCAAAAAATATTGCGACGGCCAGCCGTCCTTAAGGTCTTTGGCCGAAACTTTAGCCATAGCCGACAAAACCAGTCGTGTAAGAAAGTTTTTCAGTTATTGTGAGGCATTCATAATCTAATGGTACTACGTTTGGACTTTAAAATGTTGGAATATGTCCTGCTTTGAAGGTTTTAAAATGTTTTTTGTTTGGTTGTAGTTGATAGGCATACGGAGGGTTTGTAGTGTGGGGTATTTCAATTATATTTGACCCGTTCGACTCCTCCGATGCTCTTTGCGCATGATTTATTGTGACCAGGTATGTCAGACCCACTGAATCGTACTCTTTATGATGTTATCTGATAAAGTTGCATAATTCCTTCTTCGTACGCTGGAAGTCTTGATAAGAAGAACAGCGACTTTGTGCAAATTCTTCTCGCTGGTTTTCAGCCACGATATGGCGTTCTATGGGAGTTAAGGGATCTCAACACATTTTAAATATACTGTAACAAGCTTCAAAAGCAACATAAAGTACCAGTGTTTTTTTACCACTTGTTGCTATCTGGCTTTAAATAATCTTTGGTCACGTGGTCCGCGATAAATCTGGATGTTTTAATACACAATCGAACGTAGATGGTTTAATGACCACGGCGGATTCAATTGAAATGATACAGTTGTCAAACTTGATCTAAATTTAAGAGAAATGCTACTCGTTGATTTGCCTTTAACAGAAAGTTGCTAGCATTTTCCGGTTTTTCATGGAAAGTTGTTAAAATTTGCCTATTTTTTTAATGCAAACGTTATTTAGGTATTTATACAAAAATCAAACATACAATTCAACCTTTTTAGATAGTTGCATCCTTTAATTTTTACAAAATGTAAACGATTGTCTCATGTATGATATTACTCATCCTTTAGAATCAGACGTACGAAAAAGAACACTTTTAGAGTATCAGTTGAAGAAGATAGTTTATCCTTTTCGTCAGTAATTCACCCGAGAACATCTGTCGCCAGTAAATTTCTATTATCTAGTGGACCACCATACTTTCTTTTTCCCATTAGCAAGCATTTCCCGTCCTGCCTATTTGCATACACCGCTGGAACCGCCGTAGGAAAGCTCTCGAGATAAAAGCCATCCCACTCGAAACTTTACTGCGAAGATGGATTGCCGGAGTGCGAGTGGAAACAAAAACTGCCGCATGCCAAATCAACTGCGACAGTTGTAAAACGTATACCACCCTGCGGAATTCCGGTCGCCTTGAGGAAGGCACACATAGGGCGCCAACCAGAGCGGAGAGAGCGTGTGTCCTTTTCAAATCGATAGCATGTTTCCCGTGTCGGATGATCCAATAAGGCGCGGGTGTTGTAAAGGACACCGGAAACCACTCTGCAAAACCGACGAAAGATAGGATACGGCGGAGCATTGGCTTGGAGCACCGTTTTACATTGGGGTTTTCTGTCTTTCGTGAGCGATTTTTGCTGTATTCCTTTCATTCCTTGCCAGAGCCTCTAACCTCAAATCTGTTTGTCATGGGCGCTTGGTAGGCGCCATCAGGCTAACTTTCGAGAGGGCCCTGCGTTGGCACAAAATCCAAAAAGGTCCGTCGCAAAACGGAGTGACTGGTTGGTTTACTGGAAGCAAATGCCAGCTTGCCGGTTTGTTTTTAGACATAATAGATAGTCCTTCGTTATTCCTTAGAAAAGTTAGAGCGTAGAAGGTTTTTTTGTAAGTAAAAAAAATGTAAACTGGAGTGGTTTGTTAGTTTTAGAAAAAATGGATGCATAATAATGGTCTGCCTTGCTATACTGGTTCTACTGGAAAATAAAATTTTTAGAAATAGTTCATAAGACCATATTTTATCTAAACCTGATCTAAACCTAGAAACCCATGTCATACAACCGGGTTTGATTCCCTTGCGGGTTTCAACTTTTCAAACGAACTATAATTACGATTCAGAAGCTTCGACAGTACTTATAAAGTTAGTCTTAATTTGCGGCTTGTTTCGGGTCAACTATAGAACAGAGCACCCGAATGCTCATTAGCCTAACGAACCTTTCTGGTACGATCAACCGTTTCCAACACCCAAGGGGAAATAAACCATTGCAAGCTTTTTCAACTTTTAATGATAGATTTAAATTTTTCATTCGAGAGTCGTGGTGGGCATTTATAAAATAAGTTCCCTGTGATCGCTGGACCACAGTTGCAGTCGGCTTTCGGAGGCAGCTAGAGTTGCCATCTGGTTGGGGATCATGCTTAGTCTGATAAAACTGAGCCCCCGGTGGAACGTGCACGATCGGCGTGATTCGTTTCGGTTGCAGCTCGTTTGCCTGAAGTATCTCGGCCTGTGGCCACCGGAAAATTCGGACGAGCAAACCCGTCAACGCTACATCGTGTACGGTTGGGCGTTGCGGGTCGTGTTTCTTCACATGTACGTCGTGACCCAGGTGTTGTACTTCAAGGATGTGAAGGATATAAACGTAAGTCGCGATATACGCGGTATTAGGGATCAATCTCTGACAGGATTTAGTGCGTGTTTGTTTGGTTTTTTATAGGACATCGCGAACGCATTGTTCGTGCTGATGACGCAAGTGACGCTGGCCTTCAAGTTGGAGAAGTTTAACTATAATATCGGCCGGATTCAGGCGTGCCTGAGGAAGCTCAACTGTACGCTCTATCATCCTAAATCTCAAGTGGAGTACAGGTACTACAAGGAAATGGCCGTGGGCACTTGAACGTTGAGAAATTTACAGCTGGTTTTGCTCTTTTTCCATATCTTCCACCTCCCCCCTCTCGAAGGCCCGCGCTTCAATCCATGAGCGAAGTATTCTGGTTGATGATCTTTCTGATGTTCCTCGCCATTTTCACCATCGTCGGGTGGACGGTATCGCCGGCCTTTGACAACGAGCGGCGGCTGCCGGTGCCGGCCTGGTTTCCCTTCGACTATCAACGCTCCAGCACGACGTACGCCCTGCTGTTCCTGTATCAAACGATCGGCATCGTCATGAGCGCCACGTACAACTTTTCCACCGACACCATGTTCTCCGGTCTGATGCTGCACCTGAAGGGACAAATCGAGCGGCTCGGGAGTATGGTGCAGAAGGTGCGCGGTGGTTTAGGGAAATGCCGTAACAAGGTAATAAAGTGTGACTATATCATTTCGTGTGTTTCATCTTTAGTTAGGTCACGAAGAGCCGAGGGAACGTGAAGGAGCGATCCAACCGTACAAATGTGATGACGAGTGGAAAGCAATACGGGCGAGAATCGAACACCATTCGAAAACGCAAGGAAAAACATACTCCGAGGTAATCGAATGTGTGCTGTTCCACAAGAATATTCTGAGGTAGGAAAAGCGCCCGAGATTTGCCCCCATTCGGGGCCGATTAAAAGAGATCGTTGTCTGAATTTTATCATCGTTTCCGCACAGCTTCATCGATGAGGTGCAGGACATTTTCCACCCGTCGATCTTTGCCCAAGTGTGCGCCTCCGTTATAATACTTTGCATGACGCTGCTGCAGGCCACGGGGGACGACACGACGATGGCAGAGCTGCTGTCCTGTGCGCTGTATCTGCTGGTGATGACGTCGCAGATTTTCATCTTCTGCTACGTCGGAAATGAAATTTCATACGCGGTCCGTACAACCGGCGGACCGGATTCCGGAGCGAACACATCGGAGGGTTTATTCGTTTTCATTGTTATTCTAACATTCTTTTTTACAGACCAATCAGTTCACGGAGTTTGTCGGATTTTCCGATTACTTCAAGTTTGATAAAGCGACCGGCAAGGCAATTGTATTTTTCATGCAAATGTATGCAATCAACAGAGAGTGAGAGAGGGAGAGAGAAAGATGAATAAATGTTTTTCTTATTTCGAACAGGACCATGAAGGACGTGCACATTAAAGTGGGAACCGTGTTGAAAGTCACATTAAACCTGCACACTTTTCTTCAGGTAACGATCGTTTCAAAAGAGATTATCTTAATTCCTGACTATAAAAATCACAATTGCTATCTCATTTATCAAGATCATGAAGCTGTCCTATTCCTATTTGGCCGTGCTGCAGAGTATGGAATCAAAATGAAAGTCTGCATTCCTGATTGATTCCTTGCCAGCAGGTTTCCAGTAGAATACAGTGGCTTTATTGTTTTTCATCTAATCTCTTTTTATATTTTCCATTCTCTGTTAAAAAGTAAGGCATCAAAATCTTCTTGAGTTATTTTTAATTATTATTCCTTAGGATGCTTTTTTGTTGTAATTCTTGTTTAATGGTATATTTTGGAGTTAATATGGTGATGCAGTTTTAATTTCAATAGCTAGGTTTGATATTATTATGTAACATTTTTTAACTCTGAACTCATACTTTTCAGTAGTCTGATGAAAATCAATTTAGGATTCCAAGGTTGTAATAATTTAAACTTGTATGGTATGGTACGAGTTTGGTTTATATGGCGATGTTTACGAAAGTTCATATAAGTAGTCTTTGTGCAATCAACCGCTAAGGTGTTTTTTTCACGCTTTTTAAATCAGCATCATCCCACAAAAGTCCAATTAATTTGCAACCAATCACTAAGATGATTGAGAGACAAACAAATACAACTTAAATAAAATACCTAATTTAAATGAAATAAAATGGTAGTGTGTTTTGATAAACAAATAACAGTGGACGTTTAGAGCAATCTGGAGCTTATTATCGAGGTTCATAATCTAAAATAAAAGATTGAAATACATTTTTTTTATTTATTAAAATTAACATAGAAGATATAGCTTTTTTAAAAAATTCTGTTTTTGTAATAGTAAATTAAACCGTAGTTCTTTAAAGCTGAACTTATTCTACTGATTATGGAATTAATTTGTATAGATTTGAATGAATTTAGTTTGATAAGAGTTTTTGAAAAAATAAACATATTACAAGGTCAAATAGTTCATGTTGCTATTGTTCAAAGTAGTTATCTTTTCATGGATTCATACGAATCACATTTTATAAAAAATAATACTCCATGTCAGCCAGCCTCCAGCCATCATCAACTTCAACGATGGGCGATGGTCGAGTATCTTGTAATGAATTCAGTATCAAAATCGTGGCTGAAGCGCAAAAAAAAGTGAAGCAAAGCAGACATACTATCATCGAATCTCTTTGAAGTCTCTTGCCTTCGAGTGCTCTAGTACCCGTCATCGACAACTACTCCAGTATGTCTAGACGCCACCTCCTAAGGTCGAGAAACGCCACAGGCTCACACCATATCCCCGGTTTTCTGTCCGCTTCCACCTCACCCTATTTACGACACATTAAACTTACGTGTTGGATTTGACGGGCAAGAACATTTTTTTGTTGCACGCGACCAGCTTAGAGAGATGCTTGATGAGAAAGATTTTCACTTTCAGCGTGCATATTCGGCGAGGCGCCGCGACGGCCGTCGAAGTGGAGGGCTCTTCAGAGGTGGAGCCGGTAGTGTTGGCACGCTGCGCGTTCGGGCCGCCGGAAGCTGTCGGATCTGAACACTCCGAATGGCCTTGCTTCGAGGGGCCTGCTGGCGTCGGATCGTCGGAACCGTCGGCACTGGCGTTACACGAGAGGAGCTCGAAATGGCTGGGCCCACTTGGGTCGCCCAAGTCGAAGGTCGCACTGTCGCTGATGTCGGCTACGGTGGTGGTTATCACCTGTGGCGAGGCTGAGGCGGAGGCAGCAACAGCAGCAGCGGCAGCAGCAGCGGAGTGAGTGGTTGCATGGATCGAAGCAAGCGACGCGAGCCGGGCGATGGCAAGCTTAGGCTGCTGCGATGAGGCGGCTGGTTTCGGCAGGGCTTGGTCCGGCTCGTCCGTCGGCTCGGCGGATCGCGAGCATCGGATCAACTTCGCGCAGCTGTTGAGGGAAGCGGACGAACCCGACGCGGTGGGCGATCGTGCACAGGAACGATCCACTTTTACCACAGTTACCCGCACGGGCACAACTTTCCCCGAGAGGAGCGGGGATTTTTCTGAACACTCACAACTGGCACCGGAAGTCCTTGCTTAAATCCGTACGACACAGTTTAACATATCCTTTCGACTTGCACTCGGTGGTTAACCGGATCTATCCTACGTTGGCATGCATCCAGATAAAGCCAACATTCACCAACGCCTCACGATGTATAATGATGGATTCTGGAAAGAAAATCAAGCGAAAGGAAAAGAATGAATAAAATTTCCCAGACACCATCGGTCCGGCGAAAGGCAGCACCATCTGAATAACTAAGTATCGTTCATGTGCGTGATGGTGGAATGATAAACTGCTCGCCAACCCATCGCTACATGGTTCATTAAAACGGCTTATCCGAGAACCGACCGCGATAAATTATTCAGCTCACTCCGGCGCAAAACATTCGTGTCCGACTGTCGACGGACGAATGTTGGGCTCCGAAAACACATATATTCCGTTGCTGAAGATACTGATTAAATGTTTAACATACGACCCTTTGTAAACGGGGTGGGATAGGAGCACAGCAATATCAGTTAAATTAAACAGAGGTGAACCGTTCGTACGATAAAATGTCGAGAAAGATAGCAAACTGAATGAAATCATTGTGTTTACGTGAGATTCTTTTGCACACGAAATTCAACCAGGCGGAAAATGTTTCTGTTTTATCAATTTCTTCTGATTTCAAATTAAATGAGTTTTATGGATTTATCTTAGCGGTGAATGGACAGGATAAAAATTTCCGAACATGAAAAATCAAACGAAAAGAAAATATAACTTTTTTTAAATTAATTATTCCCTAGATTTAAGTTGATGGTTAAAACTATGTTTGGCGAATAAACGATTTTTAAATATTTTAATTCATCCCATGAACCTGCTCGTAATGCCATTAACTAGCTTTTTACAAAATAGTATTTAAAGAATGCTTTCCACAACCATGGTCATAAATACCACAATCAAGGCAGCCACACCTTTCGGATTTCTGAACTAAACCAGGTCGAATCCAAATGGCTTTCGTGTGGGTTGGGCTGCTGCACTCCGCGGCTTCTGGCTTCCGTACCGAGGCGATTGCAAAATAAAAGCCTCGCTTATGCAGTGCGTGCGCCGAGGCTTCCCGGTTTGACCGGCTGGCAAATTAGGCCAGGAAGCAACAAGCGTCTTCGGACACACCCATGCCGGGTCGTTGTCCATGCCGGTATGTGCATCGGACTGTCAACAAATGGGATTATGGTTGCTCAGCTTCAAACGGCGGGTGCATTCGGGAGGGCGCGGTGTGGCCCAATGGCCTACATTTGCATTCGGGACGATTGTGTGTGCAGTTTTCCCCTCCACACACGAGCCGGTACCGACCGGTAGAATGTTTCGGAAGGGGAGGTGGAGGGCACGAACACATGTTGCACGTCACGCCGGTGCTCGAACAGTGGCGTGTGAACCTCCGGCAGCGGGACTGAATGCTTCGCTGCCCACAGCTTGATTGCAATTTCATCGTCAACACAACGTTTATTTCTGAAGGGGTGAAGATAATTATTTGTGATTGCTATGTCGAATATCAATAAATGATAAATAAAATCTGGCTCTAAAAAGAAAGACACCTGAGTATATTATCGACAGATCTACGCTCCGAAGTTAGTTAGTTCTTGGAGCGTCCAATTTGGAAATGGTCACCGAAAGAAAAACAATACTTTTTTAGAAAGCTTCATTCGTCTGCATTGGTTTTCGATTCTTCTACTGCATCCGGTTCTGTTGCCTCCTGTTTAGTGTCTTCGTCATCCAGCTCCATAGGTTCACAGTCGTTCTGAGCCCAGAGGCAACAGTTATCGCAATCGTGAAAGCTCACGTATTCACCCAGGAAGAGGAAAACTGCCCGCGGAATGATCTTCTCCTTGATGTAGTACCCCTGCTGGAAGTCATTATGCGCCAGCGCGTACTGCAGATCCGGATCGTCGATCTCGCGCATCTGCTTTTCCGGTTGGAAAAACTCAAAAAACGATCCACCCGCATCGTCCTCCGGCGGCTCCGAGGCTGCCTTCTCGACGAGATTGTGTCCCGACTTCCAATCGATCTCGCACCCAACGCTGCGGTGTATTACGAACCCTTCGAAACTCGCCGGATCGCTCTCGTCCGGTGCGCACCGCAGGATGTACTCCTTCGTTAGCACCTCGTTGGTAAAGTAGGCATTGTCGCTAGCGAATTGGAACTCGAGCAAGAAGCTCGGTTCGGGCTCGTTTTTCAACACGCACCGGATGTCCGTGAGCGACTTCAGTGCCGGTTCGTCCGCTTCTCGGATGAAACCCTCCAACAGGCTCGCCTTCAGCACCGCCAGCCAGAACTCCGGGATGCCCGACGGTTGGTCGGCGGCATCGGCACCGGCACCGCCGTCCGGTTCGGGCACCTCGAGCCCATTCACAAGGCGCGAAATTGCACCGTGACACTGGTTGAACTCGTCCTGGAACGCGACCTCCATCGCGTGCGCCTTCTTGTGGAAGTCGGCCTCCTTGTGGATAATCTGCATCTGCCATTTACGCAACGCGTGCACCTTGGCCCGGATGCCAGCGGGAATGGGGGCCGGTTTGTCCAGGCCCGTCTCTATCTGCTTGATGCGACGCTCGATGTCCGAGATTTGCTCCAACAGCGTCGCTTCGGAGGTTAAATCTTGTGGTGGCGCCGGTTTGGAAGGCGCGTTCAGTTCGTCCCCGGCAGCACTTGCGGAATCCATCTCTGAAGTGTGCTTCTAATCGAAGGTACCACAATGGACTTGACTTGACAGAATCTTTTAGTGAACTGGTGTATCGATAAACTTACAGGACTACTATGATCAATTGGGGTAGAATATGTTAAACATGTAGCAACGCTGTCGATTCGATTTGACAAGTTTAGGCACCCTTTACTAAGATTTTAGGTAAAATATTGAATTAAAACTAACTTCTAGAAACAAGTTCCTCGGTAATAAAATCGCTCCGTTACTTGGCGATAGAAAATGCTTAGATACAACCTATCATAATTCGTCCAATTTTCCCTTAAACGTCCTGCGCCCCAACAACAATATTAGGATCATCAAATATGGATACGATGGTTTGATGCGCAACACGTCAATTTCAAGGACCTAGCGGCAAGAAGTAAGCCCGGTTCGAATGTTTTCCGCACGTGCGTGCCTGTTTGCCAGCACGGAGCAGGAATATGAATGAGCCGTCTCAAGCTACGCATCAGAATTGTCGGGTTTTTTTGCGCGTTACGAATGCTGAGAGTGTGGGACACGGTTTCCAGCAGGATATCGCAGAACTTCCCCTTTAAACCACCGTTTGACATACATACATACATTTTCCTGGAAGCGAGTGGGAAAGGAATAAGGAAGCCTTCTGCGTCCTGGAGAATAGCTGTACATGGTGGACTTTGTTATAAAACGAGAAAAAACGCCTTATCCTTCCAGAAAGTAGGTCAATGTTGCCGAATTTGCGGTTTCCGGGCGAACGGTCGTATAATTTAACGACCCTCCCCAAAACGGTAGGGTGTCTTTTTTCCGCCGTGCTTCGACTTTTCCCTCGCGCACTGGGAGTTTCTTGCAACTTCTTTCCGTGCACACGGTTCCGCAGCGGCGCGAAGGAAATCGAATGGAAAACCCACGAGACAACCACACCGATAATGGTGTCTGCCCGGCGAAGATGAATGCGAGATCCGTATCGGGCTGGGCAAACGGAGCGAAAGTGTCCGTCCTCGAGACCAGGCTGGCGGTTTGCAGCCCAGACGTCCTGTTTCCAGGACGGTGGGGTAAGGTAAGGCAAAAGAGAGCGAGAGTCCAAACCGACCAAGGCCAACCAGTTTTGCAATGGATCCAGGTGTATCCATCCCTGGCAACATTCGCCCCGTGGTTCTATTTCCGTTCTAACCACCGAACCAGACCCCGGTTTCCAGTGGCCCAGCACGAAAGGTGGTATCCTTTTGGCCGCCAACCGGAAAAGAACTGCGTGGCGGGATGGAGTAATTTTCACCTTGTTTTTCACTTTCACTTTCCCTGTCCACGCTGTCTGTGTGTGTGTGTGAGTGGTTCCATTGGCGTCATCGTTCGGGTCCGGGCCTTTCCATCCACCAACGTGCTGTGGAAAACCCGGCGTGTTCCGGAGCATGGTGTAATACTCGCAGCGAGGTATTATGTAATGCGCCGGCTGGTGAGCTGGTGGAAAACGGTGGGTGGGTGGCTCATGCGTTTCGTGTCCCTATCGATTCCCGACCAACTGCCCCAACCTTACCTCTCGCCCGCACCCTTTAAGGGACCGTATTTACATCGTCATAGAGTAATGAGCGGCGGCCTAATGCGAAGCTCGGCGTAATTCGGGAACCCTCACGGCTGATGGTGGGACGGAAAAGCATAAGGAAGGATGAAAGAAAGGGCAGGAAAACCTCCCAGTGTCGGTTTTCGGTTGGCAACAAACTACCATCTATTTTCCTCGCAGCACCGCCTGAAGGTAATAGGAGAACCCGGGGCCACTTTTATTTATTGTTTTCCCCCGCACATTCGAGGCTGGTTTTCCCGAGGAAGTTTTGTTAGGCCACGGAGCACGGGCTCGGGCTAACCGCTAGTTGGGCAAAAGGGATCGGGTCAGTTTCTATTGATTTCTCCTGGAGCAACGCTGTGTTCAGGAAGCACGTGCAGGAGGGCACGGAAGTAGTTCAATGTATCGAAGAGGGGGGCATTGATTTCGTGGTTCAGTGTGAGGTGAAACATTTGAAACCAAACTTTTCTTTTAGAGTGTTAAATCAATTAACCACCAGGGATATCTTGTGAAAACTCTTTCAACGAAGGTATTTTGCAGACTGTACTTTAACAGCCACTAAAAATTAAAGCACGAAAAGAACTCTTTCTCAACAGCAAAAGACGGGTCCACTCAAGTAATTCCACTTAATTTAACGAGTTTTGGCGTGCAACAAGCATTCGCATGACTGAATGCACTATGAATTCCTCACCTTTCGGAGCAATGTGCATCGCGCTAAAAGCGCAAATGCACGGAGAAAGTTTTCCCTTTCCGGGGCGTAATTATAATTTATTCGCCACGCTCGCCAACCAAGTGAGGACTTGGATTGTGCGGGGAAAACAAACGAAAATATGTCGGCAATACCAACCATGAATACCTAACTGGATGGTACTTGCAGTTCTTGGCACCGTTTCGTAACAGAACGCAGGTGTTGCCCCGAGGGTTGGAATTAATTTCGCGATTTTCCCTAACCATAAACGAAGTCCCGCGGTGCCCACAGCAATGTGATTAAGCTTTAAGTTTTCCTTCGGTTTTATTATCTCACGTACTTGTTGTCCAACTCTGTTTCGTTACCCAAACCAACTAAAACGGAACCCACTTTTTTATAGTCGGTATAGCTTTTATGTCAACGAAATTTGCCAAAAGAAATTACTTGGTTTACTTGGATGACAAAAGTAGTTTGTTTTTATTGTTTAAAAGATAAAAAGCATTTTAAAAGAACGATGTAAAACAAATAGATTTGAAAAAAGGTTTTCTTGTGCTACCTTATTGTTACTTTTATTTATTAAAACCGTTGTATTTCATGGATGGTTAATAAAATGCTGAGTTGACCAAATTAGTCCAAGCTGAAGTAAAGATAAGTGATTATTCTCCGATGATTATTTTTTCATTTATTATCATTATCATATTTTCGCTTATATAACAACACCTTTGTGGATAACTTAAATTGAAAATGTTCTTATAATCATCGAATTATCAAAATGATACCCCCTACATCAATGTGAGGATACCTCTGCAACGTATGTAACAGAAATGTAGAAATTTGGACAAAAAAAAGTATAACGAATAAATAATTTTTGGCACATAAAATGTTTAAAACCACTGTTTAAACTTACGGGATACAAAAAACTGGTACACAAAAACTACTATATAACAAATTGTTCATTTTTCGAGACAGTACCATTAGATGCATGCCAAAATATGTTACGTTAAAATCTACTATATATCCACAAATTAACTGTTGCTTTGCATAAGATAGTTATATTCATTAAACTGCTCCACATAACAAGTCACGTTCGGGTCTGTAGAGTGATCGTTTAATGCTCTTCGTTGATTAGCTTCCATGAAACATTCGTTAAACTTTCGTGCTGCAGCTATATCAATGACTAAAACGGTATATTGCAGCCAACGTTTTGGGGTTCGTTTGAATGAAAGAAAACGGTAAATAGAGCAGCTCCTTGGTAGTGACAACTCAAAAATGGTAATCAGTACCGCTTTAGGCGTTAAACGAATTCCACCACCAAATATGCTCAACCGCCACGGTAGAACAATACTTTGAACCGTTCACGGTCGGCAGCATAAGCGCGACATGCTCGCGTTCGCATACAAGCAGCGTCGCGAGGTTGTTAATTGAATTAACGCACTCATTTATCACACCTCCATCGTAAGCTCTTTCGGCAAAACAACCTAAGAGCAACTTTTACCACCCGGCCGGGGCAGGGTAGAAAGCGGTAAGGTGGGGAGGTGCGTTAAATTTGAAAGATGACAAACGTTCCCCAATCAAAACGGGTGGTTAGTAACTGGTGGGTTAGTTTTGATTAAATTTTCCATCAATTTCGCTCCCTCCCAGCAAGCCGCAGAAGGAAAGTGGGGACTGATATCGAATTTTATGCCTCGAATCATTAACCGCAGCAGGTTATTCAACCCTTCGGACGGTATTAGGGGCAATTTTCGAAAGCACTTACATATGCTTAAAATCGTGCCGTGATTTCCGTGCCTTTTCCGGTTCGCGTTTTTATGCCATCGGGATGTCGTGCTCGCAGCCACAATCGTTAGTGGACGTGGTTCAGACGGCAGGGCTCAGATTGTCTACAGGCTTATTTTTTTTCACCATCGATTAGGCAATCGGCGATTCTTAACGATTATTATTATTACTATTATTATTCTGACCGTCGCTGGCCAGACGAACTCACATTAGAATCGCAACGGCCAACTGCAATGGCATAATTTACATACGGCAATCGGAAAACGTGCCCCACGACGAAAGCACTGTTGGCACGATTTTCACACCCAACCGGTTGGCCGAAACGTGCCCAAATCACTTTACTTCACTGCCACCACTCACACACACACAAACGCGCGCACCGTTCGAAGTCAAACTTTTCCGGACCGGATGTCGCTAGGCGCTAAAAACCGGCCACCATCAACTGTGTGCTGCTGCTGCTGCTCGGTGGAAGCTTTCCCGTCGACTGAACGTCAGAATTTGACGCAAACCCCACGGTGGCGTACGCGCCCGGATCCTCCATCAAATGCCGAGAATTGGTCGGGGGGAGAAATGAAAAAAAAAAATAAAGGCACCCGAATGACAACCAGGCACCAACACAGCGCCACCGAAAGCCACCGGCGTTTGACAGTGTTGGGGTGTTACTACACTTGGAGGGTGGGTTTTTTTTATTCACCCCCGTCGGTGTGTTTTTTTTGTGGTGGCTTATTTACTCTCAAAGCATGCTTCGTTCGGCGCAGGCGACGATGCTTCGTTTCAGTCCTTCCACCGGTCAACATTTTTTTGGTGTTTTTGGTATCGTTTCCTTTTTACCCGCTTTTGGCGTTGCAACGGTGCAGGCTGGAAACGGAAACCGAGGAACTCTACACACCCGAGGGCGGGGGTGAACGGGTGGCCACGGAACAACGAACGTCTGCATCGGAACGGAACGTGTGAATGGCCGCGGAGAGCAAGTTTTCTTACAATGCCAGATAAGGAAATGCATTTCTGCAATGGCCAACACATAGGCGGCATCTGCGTGATGCTGGCTCTAGAATTAATTTGTTTTCAAGAAAAAAAAAAACGGATCGTTTAGGAAAATTAAAAACCACACGCCAGCGTGCTGTAATCCGTAGGATGACAAAAAAGATCAGGAATTTAAATTATTCACTTAGAGTTGTTAATATTTAATAGAGATTAATTCAAGAAAAACCAACAGAATTTACTCCACTTTCAAATGATTTTCCAGCAAAGAAATAAAAATACAAGTAACATCTCATCTTACTTTCGACTCGTGAAAGGGCACATAGTAGCCGCTTCAGTTCAATAAATAACCGCACGACCGTTAGTTATGATGTGTCGATGGAGAATTATATCTTTCTCAAATACAAAACCCTACGAACGGTCCTCGAGAACCGGGTGGAGAACGGAAGAAAAAAAAAACAGAAATGAAAAGCAAAACCTTAAACCCGTCCATTCGTGCTTCTCGGGAGGTTTTGCATTTGCGTAACCTCGCTCACGCTAAAGCACGCACGTCACCGTGGAAAGAAAGTTATAAAAATGCTATTAACCCACTATCGGCAGCAAACAAACGATGCGATTGCGAATATACGCGCAAAGATCTCTGCCTCTTGTATAGCTGCGGACCGGCGTTGCCCGTGTTGCTTCATCAATTTCTGATCCATCTCAATAGAACAGCGAGCAGCGCGCAGGAAAAACAACGAAAAATCATATGTCCACCAGGGGGCGGTGGAAGGACGAAGGTGGTGAGACCAGCAGTGGAAAAAGAAAACAAACACTAGAACAACATACAACATTTAAGCCACCCCCTCGGCCAGGAATATATCGGCCAGCTGGTATGACGGAAGCGGAGAATAAAAACGTAATGATTCGCCTTGGACTAGATCAAGGCGGTCCCAATGTCCGACCGATTATCTCATCCCCAAAAACATGCTGCTGCTGCTGCTGCTGCTGGGGAGCACGTGTGTGCACTTGTGTGTGAGTGGGAGAGCACGAACGTGGGAAAAGGTTGCGAGTGAACGGAACGGTTGTTCGCGAAAACCGATACCGATGGTAGGGGGGTCGAAGGTAAGGGAAGAGGGTGTGGTGCAGTGCGTGCGTTATTTGCACTGTCTTAGCACACTTTGCACCCCTCCCTCCCCCACAACTGTCTTCACCCGAGAGCGACGACGGTGGATAAAATAAATATTCCCTCCTCTTGAACTCTAGCAATTCGAGGTCATTGTACCCTTTGCCCGGGTCCGTTGAGGCAAAGCGGGGGTGGGTGGCTTATCGGGTGCAAAACACCGAGCGGCCACGCGGTGTGGCGTATAGTTTACTTTGCGTGGCACATGGCAACCACCCGCTCTCACTAACCCTCTCTCTCTTTCTCCCTCTCTCTCTCACACACACTCTCTTGGTAGATGTAAGGGATGAAAAATGGATATCCTTTAGTTCTACTATCGAACAGCTACAGAGTAACGGTATCGAATGGCGGTATCCTATTGTTGGTCTAGGGGTTTCCCATCTGTTCCCTCCTGCGAGATGAGGAAGTAAAACAGGATGTCATTTACCCCCAATCGTCATCCAACTGGGGCCACGATGATGATGATGTTCGGTCCGAAAAAGCGTGCTTCGTTTGCCAACGAAGACCCACTTCATCCACATAAAGCCGCGGTTCGCATGCAGGTGTGTGATCCGGTAGGTCACGCGCGCGCTGCTGTCACATAAACTGTCAAAATTTACTGTGTGCAACTTACCCCCCAATAAGCAGGCACTGAGATCTCCCGTAGTATCGCGTTCTTAGCAACCACCGTTCACAGTCGACCGTTCTTGCACACCAACACCAACACCAACGCACCTGTCGAAAGAGTGACGTTTCGGCACACGCACACTACGGTCCGGCCGTCGTTCACGTGAAAGTAAACACTTTTCTCATCCTACTCCTTCCGCTTCTTGGGCTTGGGCTCCATCAAAAACTGGGCGTCTCCATCCACCACACTACGGAACAGTTGCAGGCTTCTTCGATGACAAAGGTGTGCGGAAGGTGCGTTCGCTTTTAAAGGGTTTTAAAAACTTTCACCCACCGCAATAAATTATCCGAAAACCCGCCTGAATGGTGCACCTGGTGATGGTGGGACTCTTTTGGCCCTACCGGGAACGGCACTACGGTACGGTACAAGTGGTGGACACAAGTGCGAGAGCACGCGAAAACCGGATGAGATGACGCCAACACACACCTCACGCACGCTTGGGTGCTGGCAATGAACTGAAAAATCACCCTCGGCCAGATTCGGCCGCAGCATCGCATCTCTCGGCGAGCGTCCTTCGCACAAACTCATCGGCACGACATGTGCGGGAGTGTGCGCACTACTACTAACCATGAAAACTGTCAAGCGAAGGCCCGTTGTGGTAGTTGTGAAGCTAGTAAATCTTCCCCTTGCGAATTGATATGTTTCGTTGTTGGAAAAGGTAAAATTTGTTGTAGTATTCAAGTTGTTTTCATGTAGTTTTTCTCTCATTGTTTTTCTATGTTGTATACTACCAACTAATCGAGCTTTTCTTTATGGGTGGTTTTATTGTTGAATTTAATTTTTTACTTTTTTTTAACATTAAATAAAATATAAATTTTATCATTAAAATAAAACTAATCAGAAAAAAGTACTGTTTCAATAGCAATCCTTCTCTTTTTAAAATATTATTTTACAGATCCTGATCAACCTATATACTTCGTTCGGATTTATATACACACACACATACATACATAAAAGTCTCCACAGGGTGGTGATGGGGCCCCATAAAACCACCCCTTATTTTCCCACCGGACGGTTGTCGATGCTACGACGAGTATTTGTGCGTTTGAATGACGGAATTATGAACCGACGACTTGTTGTCGCGCCGTCGTGCTACGTCATGGCTGTCGGGACAGTGTCGGGATCGTTACCCCCTCCCTCTCCTGTCTTTTGCCACTGCCCCACGGCACGGTTGTTTGGGAAATGCATTTTCCATTACACACAAAAAAAAACCTGAACGAGACCCGCCGACCGCCCATAGCACTCTTCGTTTGCGTATAATAGATTTGTAGGTTGAACTTCTGTTTTTGCCCGTGGAATTTTGTTTGCAAGCGCAAAAGGGAGTCGGCGTGTCTGCGGCGCCGCAGGAAGTGAGTGCACTTGTTGGTACGTTACGGTTGGATGCATACGGTCGGGAAAACAAAGAAAGATTTCCATCTGTACGGCCTGGTACGATTAAATCACGGTGCTTCTACAGTTTGTACTTCTATAATTAAAACGAAAGAGACGGTTTTACATTTGATTATGCGTGTTCACGATATGATATTTATCGTATTTTTCCAACTTGTTTCAATTCTTGAGAAAATTGTCATGTTTTTATTGTCCTTGCATAAGTTTTGCAGAATGGTTCAAAATTGTTTTTCCATCTGTTTATTGATTCATTTTAACTATTCTTTATTTAAAATTGCTATTATAGAAAAATAGACACATCCGAAGCTCAGAAAGAGAGCAAGTCTCTTTACTGTGTCTCTTTCTTTCTTCTGTGATTCTTATAAATCATCCATCAGTAGTTCATAAATTATGGGCTTGGGAAAATCTACAGTTAGAATTGTACCGCTTATTTTATTATTACGCTCAATTGTCGAATTCTTTTAGCTGAATACTAGCAGTTTGTTCAGTTTAAAAAAAAATCAATATGTTTTCTTTCTTCACCTTCGTGGAACACAGAACTCGTTCAATTTGTTATGTTTTTAAATGTTTTATTAAAAAAGCGTAAGCTATACCGTTCTTTATAATGCATGATCGTTGAAAGTAAAAGAAAAAATGTAGTAAACAATGCGTAAAATATAGCTGACGGTTAGTCTTTTTTCACGAGGTTGTATATAATTCGTTGTCGTACGATTCGTTTAAAAGTTTCCCTCTTGGTTATACAGGAGGTAAATAAATGTAATAGAAAAATAACAGGATCACATCCATAACGTAAAACGAGTAAGTATGTAAGGAAAAGGGATAAACAAAACACGAGGCCAACAGCGTACAACCGCTTTTCGAAGGTGCAGAGTGATAACTTTCATCCGGCCTCCGGGTTTACTTCTGATCCCGCACGTAGTACGTGTGCTGTTTGGTGACCTTGGACAGCTTAAGATTGTCGTGGGCAGCCGCCGGGCAGCGTCCCTCGTGCTGCTGGATGTACTGCACCTTGTACGAGCTGGAACCGTGGAACTTGTCGTCACCGAACGAGATGCTGGACGCGTTGGCCTTGGTCGAGCTGCGCGTCACGTTCATGGCCGAGTGGTAGTCCCGGATTTGCTTCTGATTTGCCGACGCCGACGAGCTTGTGGTGGAGGTGTTGAGCGAGGATACGCGACCCCCACCGCCACTGGCGAGTCCCGTGCCGGCCAACGACGGCGGTGGGCAGGGCTGTCCGCGCACCGTGCGATTCGTGATGGTGCCCGTCTCGAGCGTCTTCACGTAGTTCTGCATCCGTGCCTCGGCCGATTCCTTCTCGCGCCGATGGAGCGAGCTGTAGCTGGTGCGGTTCGTCGTGGAGTAGATGGCGTTGTCGTTCAGGTTGGAGATGCTCTTGCGCTGGGCGGTCGCCGACACGCTCATGCCACCGATGGCACCGTTGGCACCGTGCACGGTCGAGCCGGAGGTGGTGGACGTTTGCGCCGGGCGGCAAAGGATCGAGTTGTTGACGTTCTCCGAGGAAGCGAACGTGTTCTTCCGATTGTGCGAAGAAGACTGTTGCTGTCCGATCGAGGAAGCCGTCGATGCCAGATGGCTGCTTGATTGCACCACGTTCGAGGTGGCGGTGGACAGCTTGCTTGACGAGCGATCCACCGTGGAATGTGCGGTAGTGCTAGCCGTCCCGATCGTGGATGATTTTCCGGCCGCCGCCGACATATTGTTGTTGCCATCGTTGGCAACGTGTACGATTTTTCCACCAATCAGCCGAGTAGTGGTCGAAGACTGTTGTTGCCGCTTCGAGGACGCACCGTCGACGGTGGACTCACCCAGCACGATGCTGGAGCTTCCACGAGCCCCAGGCCGCGCGGAAGGTGATCCGGCGGACGGGGTGGTCGCATCGGTTGTGCGAACTCCTCGTTGGACCATCTTCTCGCTGACAATCGTGCTGCTCGATTGAGACTTGCTAACCGATGAGGAGCTGGACGAAGTAGCGTGCATCTCCGAGGCAGAGACCGTGCTGTGATGTTGCTGCTGATTCGTAACCATAGCTCCACCGGTCTCGCCTACCAGAGAGCGGTTCTGCGCAACACTTCCCTGCTCTAGTCCGTGCTGCTGACTAGTGGACGACTTGCCTTCCGTTTTGATGGTTCTTGTGACCCATTTTCCACCGATCAACTTCTTCACCTGCGTTTCCGTCACCTGTTGACCGGAAGAGGAAGCCACATGGGCCGAGGAGCCACTGGTTCCGTTCCGTTGCACCGAGTGTCCATTTACGCTCTCGGTATGAGTAATGTTGTTTGTCGATCGGGACTGGCTTTGAGATTTCTTCGTCGACTGACTGCCGGTGGTGGAAGAGGCGTTTGTCGTGCCGTGTATGATATTGTTCGTTCCCTGGACACTGTGTCCCCTTGTGGTCTGCGAGCCTTGAATGCTCTCCATGCCATCGAAACCGGCCTGCTGTCGCTCGGTGAAGCTCTTGTCCGTAACCACTACCCCATCGACGGCCAGTTTCTCTGTTGCGTGCTTCGAAGAGGCCGACTTGTCGGTAACCACCTTTCCATCGACGACCACTCGGGCGCTCGACGAGGACACGT
Source organism: Anopheles ziemanni (assembly GCF_943734765.1). Lineage (NCBI taxonomy): Eukaryota > Metazoa > Arthropoda > Insecta > Diptera > Culicidae > Anopheles > Anopheles ziemanni. The sequence goes on along the minus strand of NC_080705.1, from coordinate 25,690,149 downwards.
GCGAGCCCGTTACTTGCTCGCGGGAATGTTGCTGTATTGAGTCAGAACCAGGTCCACCATGCGGTTGCATGATGTTCGTGCCATTTGCTCGGATGTGGTGATCTTCTCCATGGTGCAGCTGATGTGAGGCGCTCTGAGAAGAGATGCTGCTCATGGTGGATTGCTGCTGCTGCTGCTGAATCGAAGAGCTGCTTGACTGGTGTATTTTGGAGCTGGACGATGATGACTTGACACTGTGACTGGTGACCTGCTGGGAAGACACTCCGTTGGCCACCGTTTTTCCATTAACCATCGTGCGCTGGTGGCTATCGTGGATGTTCGATTCGTTAATATTTCGGTCCGAAACGTCTTGAATCAATTGCGTGTGGCTCGTGGTGGATCGTTGCTGTGTGGTGCGGCGATCGCTGGTATCGTTGGTACTGGCTTCAGTGCGGTGCGCTCGGTTGACGGCGGTAGAACTGGAAGCGACCTGCTCACTGCTACGATGGCTTTGCTGGTGGGATTCACTGTGGCTGGTGTGTTTAACGGACTCCGACTCCGAACGGGCTGTATGATGATCGTGCACCTCGGTGGTGGTCATCTGTTTCCCTGTTGGGGTCTTTTTGTCTCCCTTGAGGATTGTGGTGACGGTCTGGGTCGTGACGAGCACTGCACCATCGGCGATGCCCGGCTCGTGTACCTCCTTCAGTACGGCTTCCTTTTGTTGCTTTAGCTCGTTGTACTCCTTGAACGAGTTATAGGTGCCTTCGATGTGCAGATTGTCTTGCGGTTTCACCTGCTTGGGGCGCTCCGCCGGGCGGAACTGAGGCTTCTCGGGCTTCTCAAAGTCTCCCTCGGTGCGCAAGTTATCCTCGGGGCGGATTTGCTTCGGACGCTCCGCTGGTTTGAATGTTGCCTTTTCAGGCCGTTCGAACGCTCCCTCCGGGCGCAGGTTGTCATCGTGTTTGATCGGCTTCGGTCGTTCACCTGGTCCGACGGTGGATTTCTGTGGCCTCTCGAAGTCGCCCTCTGGGCGAAGGTTGTCCTGTGGTTTGATTTGTTTAGGCCTATCTGCCGGACGATACTGTTGCTTCTCTGGTGTCGTAAAATCACCCTCCGGGCGGAGGTTATCATCCGGTTTGATCGGTTTCGGACGCTCGCCAGATACGAATACGGTTTTCTCCACCCTTTCAAATGTTCCCTCCACGCGCAAGTTATCTTCATGCTTGACAATCTGCGCCCGCTCCGCTTTACCAACCGTCGTTGGTTTGGGACGATCGAAGTCTCCTTCTGGTTTCAGATTGTCTTGAGGTCGTACTTGCTTCGGACGCTCTGCAGGTCGGAATTGCGGTTTATCTTGCTTCTCAAAGTCTCCTTCCGGACGAAGGTTATCTTCCGGACGCACCTGCTTGGGTCGCTCAGCTGGTCTGAAGGGAGACTTCTCTGGACGCTCGAACTCTCCTTCAGGACGCAGATTGTCATCGTGACGAACTGGCTTAGGACGTTCTCCAGGCTGATATTTAGGACGATCTGGACTCTGGAAGTCTCCTTCAGGACGCAAGTTATCTTCCGGACGTACCTGCTTCGGACGTTCGGCTGGTCTGAATGGAGATTTTTCAGGTCGCTCAAAGTCTCCTTCCGGACGAAGATTATCCTCAGGGCGAACCTGTTTCGGTCGCTCAGCAGATTTATATTGAGGCTTCTCAGGAGTAGAGAACTCTCCTTCCGGACGAAGGTTATCTTCCGGACGCACCTGCTTGGGTCGCTCTGCTGGTCTAAATGGAGACTTTTCTGGACGATCGAATTCTCCTTCAGGACGCAGATTATCATCGTGGCGAATTGGCTTAGGACGTTCTCCAGGCTGATATTTAGGACGATCGGGGCTCTGGAAGTCTCCTTCAGAACGAAGGTTATCTTCCGGACGTACTTGCTTCGGACGCTCGGCTGGTCTGAATGGAGATTTCTCTGGACGCTCGAAGTCTCCTTCCGGACGAAGATTATCCTCAGGACGAACCTGCTTCGGACGCTCAGCAGACCTATACTGAGGCTTCTCAGGAGTAGAGAACTCTCCTTCCGGACGAAGGTTATCTTCCGGACGCACCTGCTTGGGTCGCTCAGCTGGTCTAAACGGAGTCTTTTCAGGGCGATCGAACTCTCCTTCAGGACGCAGATTGTCATCGTGACGAACTGGCTTAGGACGTTCTCCTGGCTGATATTTAGGACGATCGGGGCTCTGGAAGTCTCCTTCAGGGCGAAGGTTATCTTCCGGACGCACTTGCTTCGGACGCTCGGCTGGTCTGAATGGAGATTTCTCAGGACGTTCAAAATCTCCTTCCGGACGAAGATTATCCTCAGGACGTACTTGCTTAGGACGTTCCGAAGATCTGTACTGAGGCTTCTCGGGCGTAGAGAACTCCCCTTCCGGACGAAGATTGTCTTCGGGACGAACCTGCTTGGGTCGCTCAGCTGGTCTAAACGGAGTCTTTTCAGGGCGATCGAACTCTCCTTCAGGACGCAGATTGTCATCGTGACGAACTGGCTTAGGTCGTTCTCCAGGCTGATATTTAGGACGATCGGGGCTCTGGAAGTCTCCTTCAGGGCGAAGGTTATCTTCCGGACGTACTTGCTTTGGACGCTCGGCTGGTCTGAATGGAGATTTCTCTGGACGCTCGAAGTCTCCTTCCGGGCGAAGATTATCCTCAGGACGTACTTGCTTCGGACGCTCAGCCGGTCTATACTGAGGCTTCTCAGGCGTTGAGAATTCGCCTTCAGGACGCAGGTTATCCTCTGGTCGAACCTGCTTCGGACGCTCGGCTGGTCTGAAGGGAGACTTTTCTGGGCGATCGAACTCGCCTTCAAGACGCAGATTGTCATCGTGACGAACTGGCTTAGGACGTTCTCCTGGCTGATATTGAGGACGATCCGGGGCATGGAAGTCTCCTTCAGGACGTAGGTTATCTTCCGGACGCACCTGCTTCGGACGCTCGGCTGGTCTGAATGGAGATTTTTCAGGACGCTCGAAGTCTCCTTCCGGACGAAGATTATCCTCAGGTCGTACCTGCTTCGGACGCTCAGCCGATCTATACTGAGGCTTCTCAGGAGTAGAGAACTCCCCTTCAGGTCGAAGATTGTCCTCCGGTCGAACCTGCTTCGGACGCTCGGCGGGTCTAAACGGAGTCTTCTCTGGACGATCGAAGTCTCCTTCAGGACGTAGGTTGTCGTCGTGGCGTATAGGCTTCGAACGTTCTCCAGATATGTAAACCGTTTTCTCCGTTCGTTCAAAGTTACCTTCCATGTAAAGATTGTCCTCATGGCGAATGATTTGAGCTCGCTCAGCTTTTCCAACAACCGTAGGTTGAGGTCTTTCGAATTCTCCTTCTGGCTTCAAATTATCTTGAGGTCGTACTTGCTTCGGACGCTCAGCAGGTCGGTATTGCGTCTTATCTTGTTTCTCGAAGTCTCCTTCAGGACGAAGATTATCCTCTGGACGTACTTGCTTCGGACGATCAGCTGGTCTGAATGGAGACTTCTCTGGTCGCTCGAAGTCTCCTTCGGGACGAAGGTTATCCTCAGGACGAACCTGCTTCGGACGTTCAGCATACCTATACTGAGGCTTCTCTGGAGTAGAAAATTCGCCTTCAGGACGAAGATTGTCTTCGGGACGAACCTGCTTCGGACGCTCGGCTGGTCTGAAAAGAGTCTTTTCTGGGCGATCGAAATCGCCTTCAGGACGCAGATTGTCATCGTGACGAACTGGCTTAGGACGTTCTCCAGGCTGATATTGAGGACGAACCGGGGCCTGGAAGTCTCCTTCAGGACGAAGGTTATCTTCTGGACGCACCTGCTTCGGACGCTCGGCTGGTCTGAATGGAGATTTCTCAGGACGCTCGAAGTCTCCTTCCGGACGAAGATTATCCTCTGGGCGTACCTGCTTCGGACGCTCAGCCGATCTATATTGAGGCTTCTCAGGAGTAGAGAACTCGCCTTCCGGACGAAGATTGTCCTCCGGTCGAACCTGCTTCGGACGCTCGGCTGGCCTAAACGGAGTCTTTTCTGGACGATCGAAGTCTCCTTCAGGACGCAGGTTGTCGTCGTGGCGTATAGGCTTCGAACGTTCTCCAGATATGTAAACCGTTTTCTCCGTTCGTTCAAAGTTACCTTCCATGTAAAGATTGTCCTCATGGCGAATGATTTGAGCTCGCTCAGCCTTTCCAACAACCGTAGGTTGAGGTCTTTCGAATTCTCCTTCTGGTTTCAGATTGTCTTGAGGTCGTACTTGCTTCGGACGATCTGCAGGTCGGTATTGCGGCTTATCTTGTTTCTCGAAATCTCCTTCTGGGCGTAAGTTATCCTCAGGACGAACCTGTTTGGGACGCTCGGCTGGTCTGAAAGGAGACTTCTCAGGACGTTCAAAATCTCCTTCCGGACGAAGGTTATCCTCTGGGCGAACTTGCTTCGGACGCTCAGCCGATCTATACTGAGGCTTCTCTGGAGTAGAGAACTCGCCTTCCGGACGAAGATTGTCCTCCGGTCGAACCTGCTTCGGACGCTCGGCTGGTCTGAAAGGAGTCTTTTCTGGGCGATCGAACTCTCCTTCAGGACGCAGATTGTCATCGTGACGAACTGGCTTAGGACGTTCTCCAGGCTGATATTGAGGACGATCCGGGGTCTGGAAGTCTCCTTCAGGACGAAGGTTATCTTCCGGACGTACTTGCTTCGGACGCTCGGCTGGTCTGAATGGAGATTTTTCGGGACGTTCGAAGTCTCCTTCCGGACGAAGATTATCCTCTGGGCGTACCTGCTTCGGACGCTCAGCAGATCTATACTGAGGCTTCTCAGGAGTAGAGAACTCCCCTTCAGGACGAAGATTGTCCTCCGGTCGAACCTGTTTCGGACGCTCGGCGGGTCTAAACGGAGTCTTTTCTGGACGATCGAAGTCTCCTTCAGGACGAAGATTATCATCATGACGAACTGGCTTAGGACGTTCTCCAGGCTGATATTGAGGACGATCCGGGGCCTGGAAGTCTCCTTCAGGGCGAAGGTTATCTTCCGGACGCACCTGCTTCGGACGCTCGGCTGGTCTGAATGGAGATTTCTCAGGACGCTCGAAGTCTCCTTCTGGACGAAGATTATCCTCAGGTCGTACCTGCTTCGGACGCTCAGCCGATCTATACTGAGGCTTCTCAGGAGTAGAGAACTCCCCTTCAGGTCGAAGATTGTCCTCCGGTCGAACCTGCTTCGGACGCTCGGCTGGTCTAAACGGAGTCTTTTCTGGACGATCGAATTCTCCTTCTGGACGCAGGTTGTCGTCGTGGCGTATAGGCTTCGAACGTTCTCCAGATATGTAAACCGATTTCTCCGTTCGTTCAAAGTTACCTTCCATGTACAGATTGTCCTCATGGCGAATGATTTGAGCTCGCTCAGCCTTTCCAACAACCGTAGGTTGAGGTCTTTCGAATTCTCCTTCTGGCTTCAAATTATCTTGAGGTCGTACTTGCTTCGGACGATCTGCAGGTCGATATTGCGGCTTATCTTGTTTCTCGAAATCTCCTTCAGGGCGCAAGTTATCCTCAGGACGAACCTGCTTCGGACGCTCAGCTGGTCTGAAAGGAGACTTCTCTGGACGTTCGAAGTCTCCTTCCGGACGAAGGTTATCTTCAGGACGAACCTGCTTCGGACGCTCAGCAGACCTATACTGAGGTTTCTCCGGGGTAGAGAACTCGCCTTCCGGACGAAGATTGTCCTCCGGTCGAACCTGCTTCGGACGCTCGGCTGGTCTGAAAGGAGTCTTTTCTGGGCGATCGAACTCGCCTTCAGGACGCAGATTGTCATCGTGACGAACTGGCTTAGGACGTTCTCCAGGCTGATATTGAGGACGATCCGGGGCCTGGAAGTCTCCTTCAGGACGAAGGTTATCTTCCGGACGCACCTGCTTCGGACGCTCGGCTGGTCTGAATGGAGATTTCTCAGGACGCTCGAAGTCTCCTTCCGGACGAAGGTTATTCTCAGGACGAACCTGCTTCGGACGCTCAGCCGATCTATACTGAGGCTTCTCCGGGGTAGAGAACTCGCCTTCAGAACGAAGATTGTCCTCCGGTCTAACTTGCTTCGGACGCTCGGCTGGTCTGAAAGGAGTCTTTTCTGGACGATCGAAGTCTCCTTCAGGACGCAGATTGTCATCGTGACGAACTGGTTTAGGACGTTCTCCAGGCTGATATTGAGGACGATCCGGGGTCTGGAAGTCTCCTTCAGGACGAAGGTTATCTTCCGGACGCACCTGCTTCGGACGCTCGGCTGGTCTGAATGGAGATTTCTCAGGACGCTCGAAGTCTCCTTCAGGACGAAGATTATCCTCAGGACGAACCTGCTTCGGACGCTCAGCCGATCTATATTGAGGCTTCTCCGGAGTAGAGAAATCGCCTTCCGGACGAAGATTGTCCTCCGGTCGAACCTGCTTCGGACGCTCGGCTGGCCTAAACGGAGTCTTTTCTGGACGATCAAAGTCTCCTTCAGGACGCAGGTTGTCGTCGTGGCGTATAGGCTTCGAACGTTCTCCAGATATGTAAACCGTTTTCTCCGTTCGTTCAAAGTTACCTTCCATGTAAAGATTGTCCTCATGGCGAATGATTTGAGCTCGCTCAGCCTTTCCAACAATCGTAGGTTGAGGTCTTTCGAATTCTCCTTCTGGCTTCAAATTATCTTGAGGTCGTACTTGCTTCGGACGATCTGCAGGTCGGTATTGCGGCTTATCTTGTTTCTCGAAATCTCCTTCGGGGCGTAAGTTATCCTCAGGACGAACCTGTTTGGGACGCTCGGCTGGTCTGAATGGAGACTTCTCAGGACGTTCAAAATCTCCTTCCGGACGAAGGTTATCCTCTGGGCGAACCTGCTTCGGACGCTCAGCAGACCTATACTGAGGCTTCTCTGGAGTAGAGAACTCGCCTTCCGGACGAAGATTGTCCTCCGGTCGAACCTGCTTCGGACGCTCGGCTGGTCTGAAAGGAGTCTTTTCTGGGCGATCGAACTCGCCTTCAGGACGCAGATTGTCATCGTGACGAACTGGCTTAGGACGTTCTCCAGGCTGATATTGAGGACGATCCGGGGTCTGGAAGTCTCCTTCAGGACGAAGGTTATCTTCCGGACGTACTTGCTTCGGACGCTCGGCTGGTCTGAATGGAGATTTTTCGGGACGTTCGAAGTCTCCTTCCGGACGAAGATTATCCTCTGGGCGTACCTGCTTCGGACGCTCAGCCGATCTATACTGAGGCTTCTCCGGAGTAGAGAACTCGCCTTCAGGACGAAGATTGTCTTCCGGACGAACTTGCTTCGGACGCTCGGCTGGTTTGAAGGGGGACTTTTCTGGGCGATCGAACTCTCCTTCAGGACGCAGGTTGTCATCGTGACGAACTGGCTTAGGACGTTGTCCAGGCTGATATTGAGGACGATCCGGGGCCTGGAAGTCTCCTTCAGGACGAAGGTTATCTTCTGGACGCACTTGCTTAGGACGTTCAGCTGGTCTGAAGGGAGATTTTTCGGGACGCTCGAAGTCTCCTTCCGGACGAAGGTTATCCTCGGGTCTTATCTGCTTAGGACGCTCGGCAGATCTGAATGGAGTTTTTTCTGGAGTAGAAAACTCTCCTTCGGGACGTAAGTTATCCTCTGGACGGACCTGCTTCGGACGCTCGGCTGGTCTGAAGGGAGACTTTTCTGGACGCTCGAATTCTCCTTCAGGACGCAGATTGTCATCGTGACGAACTGGCTTCGGACGTTCTCCAGGCTGATATGTTGGACGATCTGGACTCTGGAAGTCTCCTTCGGGACGAAGATTGTCCTCAGGTTTAATCTGCTTCGGACGTTCGGCCGGTCTGAAAGGGGACTTTTCCGGACGTTCGAAGTCTCCTTCCGGACGCAAATTGTCATCGTGACGAACTGGCTTTGAACGTTCAGCTTTTCCAACAGTCGGTTTTTCAGGGCGTTCGAATTCTCCTTCTGGTTTGAGGTTATCCTGTGGCCTGATCTGTTTCGGTCGTTCCGCGGGACGATATTCGCTTTTCTCTGGAGTTGTGAATGCGCCTTCCGGCCGTAAATTGTCATCAGGTCGTATCGGCTTTGGTCGCTCAACCGGTGTATATCCTGCACGATCAGGCACATGGAAGTCACCTTCCGGTTTCAGATTATCCTCATGACGGATCGGTTTGGGCCTCTCATAGTCAGTTTTAAGTTTTGTGATGTCTGCTTTCTCAAAATCTTCCTTCGTCCATGTTAGTCTGCGCGCCGTCGCTTCTTGGTCAGTACTGCTATGCTCGATAGTGTACGACTCCCTACGGATTTGGTGTTGTTCCGCATCTTCTTTGGTCCACGTACCCCTTCGAACGGTGGATGATTGTTCGTTGAGCTCAGATGCGAAATTTTCTAAAAACGAAAAAGTATTAGCGATACGATACATCGATGTATTTTTTCTTGGAAGGTCAAGAGCTAATTAAATACCTTGTTGGTAAAAATTCTCCGAATTGCTCATAGTGGTGTATTTAGAAGATTTAGTTTGAGACGTCGCAGTGCCACCTCCACAATTGTAGCAGTTATGACGACTGAAATAAAAGGAAAAGATTTGAAATAAATTTAAAAAACATATTATTTGTAATATAAGCATGAAAATTCTTCCTAAACTTCAGGCAAATGGATACGACCGTCATAGAAAACATTAAAAAGACTAGATGATTGTGTTCGAAATTTAAATTGTGTTATCTGGTGTACGTATTTTTTAAAATCAACCGTAAAAAATACTTGCAGTTCAACAAAATAATGAACTTGCAAACAAACATGAAAAAAAAAACATAGATAGGTTAGTAAAACCAACAAAAGTAATCGTAAAGGGTACCACAATATCCAATGTTCGGAGCAAAGCAAGGACAAGCTTCAAATACTTTCAATCAAAGAGCCCTGGCATTGCTGAACATGTGAAATCACCTAAGTGAGATCTTCAGCTCACCGTGAGAAACAAGTATATAACAAAATGAGCATGAGTCTCGTAAATAGCGAGAAGTTCAAAACAAATGGTAGCATCAAGGAAGGGGGAGACCAAAACAAACTAAATAAATAAGCCTCACCATGCCCCCCCCCCCCCTATACCCCCCCACCCCCTTCATACCCCATTTACCGGTGACAAACCACGGCGCCGGCAATCCCAGATCACACCACCACAAACACGATCTCGGCCCAGCAGCCCGATGGCCGATGATGTCATCGCGGGTCGCGACGTTCGCGTAGGCTGTTCGTAAACGAGCATAAATTGAAACGATGGTGACCAAACGAACTGCGAACGGTGCATGGCGGCCCGGTCGAGTCAATTGACCATTTACGGTCTATACTCGGACACGTCGAGGTTACCCACTTGTATACGTACTGGGTACGTTGATAATCGCTGGGGCCGGGAGACAACCCAGACAAGCCAGGGGTGGGAAAGTGGGGAGGAACGAAAGACCAAAAAAACATGATTTCCTTCGACGATTGTCCGTCCACTCCTTCGCAGTTAGCTCGCCTGCAGCGATCGTAATGCAAGTCAGTTCCCAACAAAAACTAGCAAAAAAAAAATTTCGAAGGACTTTTCTTTCAACATTGCCGTAGGCGTTTGGTCCTAGATACAGTAAAAATGATGCCAAGAAAGCATAAAAGCACACGGCAAAAGTTTGCTTCTTACCCGCAAGTACAGATTTCGCAGATGCACTGCTCCTGGGCGGTCCGTTCGTCCTTGCGTTTGGTGGACGCGCTCCGATCGTTCACTTCCTTAATCGTCACACGATCCTGAAACGAAACAGTCACCATCAGTTACGGTCGGCATGAAGCAAGCGCCTTGCAGCTTGTTTAACCTACCACCATGTCCATCGACTTGAGGTTCTTAATACGCTCCGATTCGTCGAGCTCCGAGCGCCCGGAACTTTCCTCGAGGAAGGTGATCTTCTCCAGCACATCGATGTGCTTCTTCTGGTCGATCGTTTTCCACTGCTTTGTCTTTGCATCGTACACCTGCGGCGGGAGAGGAGGTGTCGTAAATAATTTTATGGTAATTGAAAAATGGTTAATGAAAAAGTGACTTGAGCCACTTCTAATAACTGAAAAACAAAATGCCAAACTTCACCAATTCGGTATGTACAGAAAATCGGTGTTAAAATTTTACGTCCTCAAACGAACAAATGTTTTTTCATCACAAAAGTTATTTCCTAATAACCAGCTCCGCCTTTATACACCTACCTTGGTGAGCTGAATGGTGGTCGTAATGTTGGCCAGCTCGGGCCGCTCCACCTCCAGCTCCTTGACGATCTCCGCCGGAATGTCGGTGGTGACGTCCTGCTCCAGAATGGTCTTCTGGTCGACCAGCTCCCAGCGCTTCAGCTTCGGGTTGAACAGCTTCGCCTCGAAGGACGTTTTCGTCACGTTCCGTACGTCGTCCTGCAGGTCGCCCGTCACGACGTCCTTCGGGACGATCTTCTCGTCGATCAGGTTCAACCGGCGACCGTGCTCGTCGTACGTCTTTCGCTTCACGATAGCTGAGTTGGACTCGCGCTGCTCCCGATACTCGGACGTCTTGCGCCGGGAGCGGCTTTCCTCGTCCATCTGCGCGTAGTGCGAAGCGGTTTCGTACGTTTTCGTCGACGCCGCGTGATGGCTGCTGTCGGCCTGGCTTTGCGCCGACTCGGTGACCAGCTGCGTGCTCTGGATGGTGCCGGCCAGCGAATCGTGCACCGACGACAGGCTAGCGACGGTGTGCGCCGATTCCGTTTTCGCGAGCATATGGTTGGAATGTTGTCCGGTGGTGCTGGTGGCCGCTTCCAGCGCTCGGTTGTAGTTTTCCAGCGTCGTCGAATCGATGATGGCGGTCTCCTTGGTGGTGTTGAGGGCGCTCGTTGACGAGCTGACGTTGGTGGACGAGCTGGTGGACACATGCTGGTCGGCACGTCGCGTGGACGACGTGTTGGTCGAGGTGGCGGTGGTACCCGCTTGGGAGTTTTTCACCCTCAACACGTCCGATGACTGGGCTGCCAGCTTGTCCGCACCGTCGCCGGTGCTCTGGAACGATGACGAGGTGGTACTGTAGCCTTGGGCCGCCTGGTACGACGAGGAGGTGCTCGTAATCTGGTTGCCGGCCGCATCGTACATAACCTTCGTCGTCGGTGCCTGACTCTGGGCCATCGAGTACCGCTGGCTGTCGACGTGCTGGCGTGTTTTACCGCCGTCCCCTACCAGCTGGAATGTTTTCTGATCGAAGGTGGAATGATCCGGCAGCACGGAGGTGGCACGTAGTGAACCATCCTGCCGATCGAGCCCCGACGCTATCTGTGTGAACTGTGTGCCACCTCCGGTGGAATGGAATGCTTCCGACGATGACGCCTGCAGTGTGCTGTGGGCGTTCTTCGCCGACGTCGACGACGAGGACGTCGAGGAAGAGGACATTTTGGTCGCCTTCGACGATTGGCTCGACGATTGCTCGCTTTTGCTCGACGATTGCACAACGTTGCTCGACGACTGCGACGAGTGATCGTGCATCTGCGAGCTGGAGATTGCACTGGATTCGGACACAACCTTCTCACTGCTGCTCGTGGCACTGCTGTGGGACGACTGTGACTGTTGTTCCATTTTCGTTATGGCACTGCTCTGCACGACTTTATTGCTGCTGATCACGTTGCTGTTGTTGTGCACGTTCGCGTCGAGAGCCATCTTGCTGATCTCGATCTTGCTCGGCCCGATGGTCGTTATCACTTCCTGCTGCTGACTATTTTGATCGCTCGAGGCAGCAGCGGTTTCCCGGGCGAAGGATTCCTTCGTGCTACCACCCCCACTGGACACCAGTACCGTTCGCTGTGACACTTTGCCCGATCCCCCCACCGTCGTGCCGATCATCTCCGTCGCGTCGATCGTATCGCTCGCGATGTGTCGGATCTCCTCGATGATGTTATCGATCTGTTTCGACTTGCTGGCCGCACTGCGCACACTGCTCACCGTACTGAACTTCTGCTCCTGGACCGACGTCGACGACGACGACGAGCGTTCCTCACTGGCACTGGCCCGGCTGGCGGTGGACGACTTACGAACCGTCTCCGAGCTCGACTGTTGCTTCGAGTTCGAGTCCCGGCTGGTTCCGCCCGTGGTCGTCGTCGAACTTACGGCCAGCGATTCCAGTGGGAGCGCGATCGAACCATGGTCAACCGATGTAACCGTCGTCGTCGACGACGTCGTCAGATGCGATCGTTCCGCGTCGATCAGACTCTGACTGTTCAGCTTCGCCTGCTTATCGCGCTTGTTCAAGCCCATTCTGCCCGCCTCTCTCTGTATTCACCTGATTACACCCGGGAATATTTAACCTGTGGGTAGGTTTCACCTCACTTGCCACTTGCACTTGGTCTTGCAAATATTTGTATTTTTTCCCCCTCGCTTGCTTTTTTGCCCTTTTTTTCGAGCACACTCGTTTATTCACCACTCCACTGGGGCGCTATCAGTGGCGCATCACACTGCCGGTGGCCACTTATCAAATTACGACCGATTTTCAAACCATCTGCCGGTGGTGGTGGTGGATGCGTTGACACACTTCACGCAAACGGTGCGCCACACGAGCGAGCGGGAGATGTTGAGATGCTGCCGTCGCCGTTTGCTTGCGCGCACGATGATGAGGTAATAATCCACTCGAAAACCGGACACACAGAATCCACAGCGGGCCAAGAGTCGAACCGACCGGAGCGGGCAACACGAACGTACTGAACCGGGTCCGTCCGTTTCGCGGGTCGAAAACCCTCCACCGGATTCACCTCGCCGACGACACAAACCTCCCCCCTTGGGGAGGGCTGGGAGTGTGTGGGGGATTCGCCTACGACCGGAGCGGGGCAGTGCGCGAGAGTAGGAGCTTGCGCGTGCGCGTAGTTGTGGGTAGAACCGCGAAACCCGCGCCGGGGTGTATGGGTGTTGTTTTTTTTCCCTTTACTTTTTTTACCACTCCGACCTTTCTTCGTTTCACCGGACCGCGAGAGTTTGGTACGCGGGGCCGCGCGCGGGGAGAGATCACTTCACTTGTTTGCTGGTCGACGGACACGATGTGACTGAGCGCGGCGTTCGCTCGCTGCATGAATTAAATATTATGAAAAGCCGTGAGACGGGTATACGACCACGATGTCCGGGAAGGTGTACTTTTTCGAGTCTTGCGGTGTGTGGCTCTCGATCGCGACACGACCAACAACTCCGCCGGCTCTTATAAGGGCGTATTGGTATCCGCCTACGTGGTACACGCCACCTTCAGAACCCAAAACTCCCAGCTGCCAAGCCGGTATGGGTGCGTGAAAGCTACCGGAAAGTAATAGCCGACCCGTTGTTTGTGGTTTCATAAGCTTCACGTTACCAGTACTTGCTGTGCGGCAATCCCATGGGATCCGCTCGGAAGCGATTAAAGGGCAGCAGGAATCCGTACGGCATTCCCGATTCCCTTCCGAGGTGAAATGTTTAAACACAATGCGTGTCTAAATTTATCCCAATTGCGTAAACCACTCAAGCCCCGGCGTCGGTCGACATACTGCTTTCATTTCAGTTCTTCGTGTATCGAACGGATGCATCATCGAACACCTTTTGTTTTATTTCCGAACGCTTGCCACAGCCTCAGTTCCTATCGCATCAGGAATAGATTCGATGGCAAGACCAAATTTAGAATGAAAACCAGCTCATCGGTGTGATTCACGCAGGCAAACAAGACAGATCAGCAGCGGCTTTGTGGTTCACATACGGTCGGTGCAGAGACCGACAACTCGTGCGGCGTGGGGGACGACGACGACGACGACGACGACCACAAACCTTACGGCCTTATGGGAGCCACCACCTCCGCATCCGACTGCAATTCGGTCTTGGCACAACGTCCCCAAAACTCCCACGTGCGCGGAGAGTTACGGCTCCGTGTGGCCCACGCCACGAAATGTTGCTTTCGAATTCGGAACGAGATATGTGTGGAGTTCAGCAAGCAAAGCAATCTTCACCCCACGATGGTGTTATTTAGCTCCAGTTTCAATCCCTCGGCAAAGAGGGATGTGTGGTTTGGCAGCAGTAATGGGTAATTTTCTTCACTCCGGAAAGGAAGCGTGCCGATGAGCGCGTTTCCTAAAATGCGGGCTGCACACTATCGGGTTCCGCAGGGAGGGAGGAGGAGTGAAAAGTGAACACACCACATCCTGCCGAAATGGCCGTTTTTGGGAAGGTGATACTTCTACGGCGTGCCGCTTTTGGGGTTACAAACTATTTTATTACATCTGGACGTCATGCCTTTATGAGATCATTTTGAGGACGACACAAGATTGTCACCAACAAATTAAATCTTTCTCCGAACTACGGTGATTTCCTTTCTATTTCGCGACAAGTGGGAAATACCAAACCACTAACGAATAATATAATAGTAGACACGTTGACTGACCTTTTGAAATGAGCTGATCTTTTCAATCAGTTCGATATTCTAGCCGACTCGAGAATCGATCTAGGAAATGTGAGGTTTAGTAGTTATTTCAGATCTTTTATCTTTTCCCACAAGCTCTATACAGGATTTATTACTTATCCACGTGCCAGTAGGCAACTAAATAAGTATCAGCACGTGCTTCGCTCATTGAAACTAAATGGGGTGTGTTGCATAAACTAGGCGCCTTATCGACCAATCATTTCAATCAGTGTACGGCCGGTACTTCAAACAGGCTTCCGTTTTAATACCGGAGCAACTAATTAATACATCAATGGTGACTTGCTCAAGTACGCTACTGTCACGTCCCAACACGATAGTCAGTTCTCGGCTGGAAACACACTGTTTTATTGCGGGTTCTCTACTTAACTGGTGGTGCTGCTACCTTTCCTATGATACTTCACATTCGTTAGGTTTGTGTAGCGAAATTCCTCAAAGTTGCCGATACGATAAGAACCCCAACAGGGTTGCTGCTATCGCCTTGAGAAAAGAAGGCTGACCGGTACATACTTAAGATAACGTATCGAGGTTATCGACCGTATTTATAGAAATTTAACAACGACAAAACTACTGCTTGCTGTAGCATTCGTTCTTGTTGTAGCCAGTCAATGGTGACTTCTTGGCCATCGTTGGACGAATGCTAAAATAAAACAAATATCTTCTTTCAGGCGCGAGAGGAATTTGATTTTACTTGAAAAGAAAATTTGCGTTATACGCAACACAACGTCTAATGCTATAGCTAACGGTGTCACATAAATTCATCGAACACTGGCTATCGCGTCCACTGCGTAGCACTTCTCTGGCCAACCCTTCCTACCAGGGGGCTACTACCAAAAACGCACACGAAGCGGGAAACCGTTGATAAAACGCACATAAACACGCCCCACTAAAGTCTAAGGTTTGAAAATTGACCTTCAATTAGTGTCGAGCGCCCTCGGACACTATGCGCTGTTGTACTTTGGCCCAAGTTTGGACTGCTCCGGTGAGGTAAGGTGACACAACTTATCACCGACCGTCCGCCTTGTATCGCAATAGCACTTTTCGAATTATTGGAGAGTTAGAATATAAAATTCACACTTCATACAACCTCACGTGTCCCACACCTCATTTGCGGTAGAATGCTGCAAGTTCATTTTAAAAAGGTTACACGCGAGTTTATCATTACCATGTTTGCATAGTGCGGGGCTGGTACGTCCAAGCTGATGATGGACAGAGGTGTGGCTGGGAGCTTTTTTGTTGTAGTTGCATTTATTTGTTGCTGTACGTATCTAACCTGACCGCTTGCTTATCAGTGCAAATGCATCGCACGAGCACGAACGTCCAGCCTTGAAATCTGTATACGGTGGACCGGGCTGGGAATTGTGTTCACTTAGTGAAATGTGCCGAACGAAGTGGTATGGTGATTGGTGAGAATGCATGGAGTTTCCCGGGTTCTCTGAAATTGGCCAACATTTCATTGCCGGTGGAGGTTTGGGGAAGCGATGGTTTAATTTAAGCCTCCGCACGACCACAAAACCAACGGATCGTTAAAGGTAATTGAAGAAAATGGGTATATTTGATGGTGCATTCTTATAGTCAATAAGTGTTATGAACACTTTTTACCTTTCATAACAACACACAATTTAATACCCTTATATAGGAAAGATAAAGAATAACATAAGTTGAAATCAAAGTTGCGGACAGATGTACAATCACTTTTATACAAACTGGGTCTAAAAGATGCCAATAATATTTTCTTGTGCAGCGTATGAAATAAAAAGATAATAACATAGGTGCGCAAATAACTATAACGTCAAGTAAAACTAACGTTTAACTACTTGCAATTGAAAATAATAAAACATCTGTTCTACATCAACACAAAGCTATTCAAAAATAAATTTCTTTCGTTTTGAATTTCGCTTGCTTGTGTTACATAAAACTAGTATTTTGAAACGTTAAAAGGTCATTTTATTTAACTTTTCTCCCCTATCACCTGCATTGATATGAGGGACATCCTTCGTCTCTTCGGCATTTCCTTTCGGTTCCTTAACTGTATAGGTGCAGGCGCTTCACATCATCACACGGCACCGTTTCTAGTGGCTCATCCGCAAAACTGCAATGGAGATGACCATGAAACCGATCGCAAACATCCACCTGCGAACGTCGTCTCGGGACGGCCTCCGGGCCATCGCCGTCGTCGTCATCGAGTAACGAAACGATGAGACTCTGTCCCATGGAGCTACTGGAAGTTTGTTCATCACACAGGTTTGCTCGTTCGGGCCATGGGGCCCCAGAACCGCGCGATCTTGCCCGCACCCCACCCGATCGGTTAACTTGTACGACCGGCGGGACCGAAGAGGCCACCCTGTGCTTTAAACCATCAGCTTTTTGCTCGTTCCTTTCGGTTTTGTTATTTTTATAGTCCCACACCGACCAAAATCCGGTAACTTTTATTGCAGCGAAACCAGTTTTTTCCATGCCTTTTTTTTAGCATTATTTGCGCCAAACGGAAAGCCGTCCCCAGTCGGTTTTGGTATTGAAAAGAGCAGGGCTTAAAGCAGCGACGTGGCCGACAGATTTCTGCTGACGACTCCAGTCAACGGTTTTTGAATGCTGGAGAGTGCGAAGAAAGGTTTCTTTTCCCCTAAAGAAAGTAAAAACAAACTTTCAGTTGGAGAAAAGACAATTAAATTCCAACTTATTGCAAGCACGAACAAAAGTGCATGTCCGTTTGCAACATTCATCAAATCGATCGAGTTGCTGTACAAACCGTGGGTGATAGCCAGTACCGTTTTTACAATCGCGTCAAGTGCTCCCATTACTACGTGCAACTTCCACTGCACCCCGGCATGAAGTCATCACTGCGTGATCGGCGATCACGTAGGTTGTACTGGAACTGGTGCAGTTCGACTAATGATTAACAGACGATCGACTGTCCTGGTGTGCGCCTTTTTGCCCAGACCACGTCCATAGTTTACAAAACCCGGTAAGGCGACGCCATTGATTTATTGGAAGTGTGTGTGAAACCGCTTCCATTTGCGGGCGTAGGTTGGTAAAGCCAGCTGGCGTGGGGAGGTGTCGTGAGTAAAGACTTCCCCGGGTCACAGGAAGTCGTCCGGCCATGGACCGCCGGGTGCCTTCTTGCGGTGTGTGGGCGGATGGAGTTCCAGAGCCTAACGAGCCGGTGCAGTGATCGTGTGTTACATGTTTAGGCGAAAGACAAATGTTTTCTAATAGAAGGAGAAAAGCGAAGTGCACATACATTTTAACTGTCTGCTACATCAAATCGGTCGTCTATCGGGAGCAGCCAAAAATCGCGAGCGCCATATGCTCGGCTTGATCGGTCGTGACTCGATGATCAATTTCATTCAATTACCGTTTGTTGTTCGACGGTAGGACGTGGAGAGGAGGCTGCACTACTTTACATCTCTCCCATCTCGATGATTTTAAGTACGGCCTCAATGTTATTCGTCTTAAGTGCTTCCTTGAACCTGCTGATCATGGTCGACGCGAATGTTCCGGCTGGAAGAATCGGACCAATACGAGAGGATAGAAGAAAAAAACAACACCACGCAACGAGTTAATAGTAAGGAACGAAAACATTCCACCTACGCTAGGTGAATTAATTTAGTAAAAAAAACAAGCGCTGTAAAGTAGGGACTGAAACAAAGGGCTGGTTGGATGTTGGGTTATTGTCAGGTGGATGTCGGGGGAGTTTTATTTGTCTGGACACTTATGCATTGTAATGCTTATGAAATTCTCTTCCGCAGCTATGGCTGCATCCGGTGCGGTTTTTAACAGTCGCGGTGTGGGTTTCAAGCTATTTAAATTTCCTGTAGCAGTTGTAGGCCTATCCATTGTCATAGTGAAGAAAGAGAACCGGGTTATTTTTAGACTTGAAAATTTCAAAACAAAATTATAGATTAAATTTTACTACCATTTTGGGGTGTAAAAAACATAAATTAGCTATGTGAACAATTCATGATTACACTTAAATGAATGCTAATATGTTGACGATGATTTATGTTTCGTTGAATATTTAGCCATGTTCGTTGAATCGGAAATCTAATTGGAAGAAAATCGGTCCTATTATTCCTAATCTGTTTACATCATAATATGCTCTAAGTAATGGCGATTGAAAGATGAATCGAACCGTCTCTGTTTTGGCAACCATTTGATAAGATATGCTATTTCATGTGGAATATCTCCGTCCAGTGATAATTGCATTCATTACCATGTCAACAACCTACGGCCGGTGGAACACGAATTTCTATCTTTTCAGGAAAAGTTGGTTCAGTTAGTTGTAAAATCAACCCACTTGCAAAACGAGCCCAAATCCGTCATTCCATCCGTCAACCTCGACCAATTTCAGTGATGTCAGACTCTCTGAGGCCCCTGCCCGGTTGGCCAACAGTAAAAAACTAACTAACGGTAACTTTTGCTCTCTCCGTCCTAAACCATAACAAACGACCGTTTGTTCATCGTATGGCCACCGGGTGGATTGAATTATTCATGTCCATAAAGTCATTTAGCAAACGACTTCTTTCGGTGGTACTGATGAACTCTCAGCCAGAAAGAAGTGTAGACGACCATGCCGGTCCGGTACTGATCCGTGGCCGTTGAATAAGCAACCGTTTTCGGTTTCATCGTTCATTGACGTACCGCTTCGTCGGAACGAGAAATTGCGACGATGGCCGAGCCGATCGTCGGGTTGACAATAAGGTGTGAAAAACGAACACTACGGAGCATGCCAGAAGTGGTTGTGGCACGATTTTTATCCATATTTGAAGAAAAGACATTTCTAAGTGGATATCCACCCCACCCCGCGCCAGCTTACCTCTTAACCTCGACGCATTGTAGAGGATACCGTGGATACGCTTCAGTGCCAGCTGTATTTCGTTCGTGTTAGCCAGTCGGATTTTGTAGTTCTTCACCAGGTCCTCGTTCGTGGCCATCATCTCGTTGTGGTACTTGATGACGTCTTCGCTGCATTTTTAGTTGCCGACAGATGGATAAAAACGAGTGCCGAGAGGAGGTTAGTGAAGGCCGATGAGGGGAGAAATGATATGGGTCGGTTTGTGTGTGTGTGTGAATGTACAGTCACTAAGGAAACGAGGATCGGCTCCGGAACTGGGCGAATATTTTCTTTCCACTTTTCATGAATCATGACATCATCGCCGAGAGTTGCTATGACAGCAGCAGCAGCGGGGTACTTTGTTTACCGGCTTTTGCGTGACGATGAACGTACTCCTTCTTGGCGATCATCCCTGAGCTGTCGGCTACAGACTTAATTTTTCTGGTGACAATCGTTGAGTCAATTTGCACCTTTCAGCGTGTTGGGCCACACGGCATCGGTTATGCGCATGCAATGCGGTCAGCGCGTAATATAAGCACTTTACTCACCCGTTGTAGTATCGGGCGTCCTCCGCCCGTATGAGATGGCTTTTGATCTGGTTAACGTTGTCCACGATCTCCGAGTTGATTTGCTTTTCCGTGTCCTGCAGGCCCTGCAGCTTGTGAAACAGTTCCTTCACTTCGTCGTGAATGACCGGAAAGCACGCGGTAGACTGAAGAAATTAGCAACCAAATAAATCTTAGTTCAATCTTCGCCGCAAGAGCCGATCATGGCTCACAATAAGTTCATTCATCATGCACTTACGTCCATGTTTTCTATATTGAGAAACTGCACCAACGACTGCACGAGGTCACCGGCCAGACCGATGTCCTCGGTGTAGAAGCGCGTCCTCCCGTCGTAGCTGAAGTGTAGGCACACGCTTTTGGCCGTACGCAAGCTGATCAGGTTCAGCTTCAGCTCTGTGGCGTCAGTGTCTGATGTCATGTACTCGATGTCGGAAGGCAGCAGGAAATTCTGCGCGCAGTAAATAAACGACCATGGGCCGGAGGAATTAAATGCAACATTAATGGCATATAAAGAACGGTCTTAGTAGAAATCGACTGCGATGGTCAGCATTGACCGTCCCAAGAACCGTGCCTAACCTGATTGACCCAGATGCATATGCGCTTCAGACGCTCCGTGATTCGAAACTCGACGTAACAATCCCCCGGGCCATCCTTGGCTGGAAGGGTGTTTATGTAGGCTGGTAAGGGAGGGTGGTCGTCGTATGGAAAGGAAAGAAAAACAACGTTTCTCGTTCATTCCTTTTCGGTGTATCATCAACGAGCGGGTTTGCAGTCGGTGGGCGATCGGAGTGCGAATGGGTGTCTCATTTAGCCATGTATGCAGCCATGGGGCCACCGCCGCAGCGCCATACGATATGAACCGATGGGCACCACCAAAACGGGTTATGACGAGGTGATGAAGATGGAGTGCAAAAATAAAAGCGACTAAAGTGCCCAACAAACGCGAGTCAACATAACAGGAAAAAAATAAACCGAAAGCACGGTAAACACATCTCGGGGAGTGGGAAAACTCGTTTTTACATTTATCGCTTTCGTTGGTGGGAGACCCGAATATGAAGAAAAAAAGGTATGATATTTGCATTGACAAGGGTTTGCTAAAGATTTGTTAAATAATTACAAAACAATGTCTGTTGGTGAGCGTGTTAGGATACCACTAGTACAAAGGAAGGTTTGTTACCTGTTTTTAGGAGTTTTTAAAATTTCTTCTCAGAAAATTATTATTAAACTTGTGGATTTTAATTCATAAGTTAAAGATTAGGCGAGATAATGGCATTAATAAATAAAACAGTGCATTTCAATAAATTTTAATATCATCCAATGCAAAAAGTGGTTAAGATTCAAATTATTTGAGTGTATGTATTTAATCTTAGGTTTGGCAAAACACGCGTACAATCCAACGTGTTGACTAGAAAACAATTTTCTGGTATTTTTCTGTGAAACAAAGTAATAAATTAGGTTTGAGAGAGGCTAAAGCAAAGTTAAATGTCGTGTATGTAGCAAAAAATTATAATATTTTTCGAAAGGGTTTGGACAGGACTAGAAAATCCATGGATTCGAAGGATAGGATTTAATAAACTTGAAATAGCGTGCAAATAGTTTTGCAGCGTTGTAGAAGATCCCTTAAATGGAATCTGTATAAATTCAGGACGCGAAACATGGTTGATATAGCAGAAGAAAAATGCTACTTACAAATACTCTTCGGCGACCCGGTTAGACTATGCGGAATGGTGTACATCGCAAACTTGGGTAGCTGGCGTGTTAGTTCAAAGACATGAAACTGCACGCTGCTCGGGTACCCAACGAATGCCTTGATGTGAATGTCCTGTGCGTTATCCTTGACCGTCTTCAGGGGGATCAGTATCCGTGAGACGTCTTTCGTCAGATGCGCTATCAGCGTTTCCTCCTTGAACAGCTGGTCGGCAAAGATTAGCACCGCCCGGATGGTGGTGGAGTTGTTTGTCGATACGGTGATGTCGATGTTCATGTCGTTGTTGTCGTAGCTGGTAGAGATGCCGATCTGAAGCCGCGTGTTGGACGGAATGATGCCCACGTTGTCTGGTATGCTCTGCACCAGATTGCTCTCGTTGGTGCTGGACAGTATCTCCTTGTTGTACTTGATGTTGTTCTCGTAGTGCTTTAACTCGAGCAGCAGTTTTTGCTTTTGCGTGAGCAAGCTGCTCATCTCCTCGTCGGCAATGTTGTGAAGCGTGAGCATATTTACGCTGGGTGTCGTGTAGCCTCGGACTGCAATCGTAAAGGAGGAAAGGGAGACAATAAATTAATTCGGTTCGAGTGATCTCATCGGGCGCATTTGAGCAAAGGAGTTAAGGAGTGTCCTTACTTTCTCCGTCGGCCGTAACGACGACAAGATCGAGCGTTCCTATCCCTCGGTAGTCATTGCATGCGATCCCACAAACAAAATCGTTCATTTTCATCTTAAACCACACGTCACCGTTTCGCGGATCGCGCACATCAATCTTGCCGCTCTTCCAACCGATTATCATCTGGCGTGTTTCGCAGCCCAAAATGTCGTACGTGGCCATGGCGGTAGCGCGAGTTTTCGACTTGATACGCCACAACCGAAGATTTTCCTCGAACACACCGATCGTGCCGTTTTTCACACTGTACATAAACTGTCCGGTTCGAAGGGTAACCAGATGCTGGATCTCATTACCCTCGGTGAACTCATGAAGCAGTGTTTCCTTCTTGTAGATCCGTATACATCCATCATCGGTACCGATAATTAGCTGCAATATGGGTGGACAGCGTTTTGACAGACGGGTGTCAGATAAAATTGGTGGGTTAGTTTTCCGCAATCAAACAAAAATGCCAAGATGGGCACATATCTGACTTACCTCGTTCTGGCCATCCTTATCAATATCGATTAGCAATAATGCGATCACACTGCCGGACGTTATCAGCCACAGCACTTCGGTACCATCTTGGTTGTAGCCACGTACTACAGCTGAAAGAATGAAGGGCAAGTTTTATTATATGAGGTTCGGTTTGCAGGTTATTATTTTTCGTCTGCTATTGAAACGTTATTTCGTTCAGTACAATGCACTGTAACATTTACTAAAGGCTAGAAATTGGAATAAAATATACTCTAAAGCTTATACTAGTCTTACCGTTACCCCCGACTACCAACGTATTGCCTGAGATGTTTCCATAAGATCCTATCACGGCGGAGCGGACACCTTCATGGAAATCTCTCTGAAACATGTTGCAGTTTTCATCGACATGGTATGCTATAGTGAGGTAGTGAAGCGAAGGAACCAATTGACCGTAAACGATAAAAAAAAAACATCAAATCAATATAAAGCAATGGCACCGTCGTCACCATTGAACGAACCTAACACATGCGAAGGACTTCCAATCACCAGAATGTCTCGTTCGTCGTCCTTCTTCAATCGTCCGGCCACGATCGCCCGTATAGGAAAGTTCATGTTCAGCAGGGCGATATCGTTTTTAATTTCCGAAATCGAAAGTTTCGAGTTTTGAAGCCCATATCTCTTGTGCGGCGTGTGTATTAGAATCTGAAATGACACACAAGCAGGAAAAACCAACATTCAAAATGTGGCTTGGATTCAGTTCGTGCTTCATCAATTGCAGCACGGTTCGATCGGGTGATCGGGCGATAGATTTGGATGTTTGATGGATAACTTGTTTTTAACCTCCTCTGCGAGGTTAACCAATGCGACGGGATTCCTCAGACGCCGTGCAAAAGAACCTGCACCTACCTTATCCGCAGTGGTGACCATGGTCAGGCAGGAGTGAATTCCGTCGTACTTTCCGCATGTTACCAACTTCTCAAACACTTTGTAGTTCAACGAGAACGAAAATACCGGTTTCGTTGAGATGTCCATAGTTTGTAATTCGCTGAAGGGCAGACCAATTGCACCATCCGAAATCACTCGATTGTTTCGGAGTAGTAAAAGCAATCAGGTACTTTGTTATGACCTATGCTTTAATTGTTTGTGGATCACTTTGCTCCACCATTGGCACCATGGTAACACTCGTTCATGCGTATAAAGGCGTGTGCAACAGGTGCAACATCTGATTTATTATATTGCGAGATGTAGTTCCTAAATTTCAACAACACTAGTTAAAAAAGTATCTATTCGCACGTAATACGCCCTAGTAGTAGACATGAAAAGTGTTTTAGTGCGTGTTGTTTTTAAACATTTAAATTATTATTCTTTTTGTCATCTGTCATGCATGAAATATTTCGTTTGGTGTTGGAATATTTCATTCAATACCGGTGTGTTGTATTCATCTTGTTTAGAATCGAGTATTTAAATTGCAGTATAAACGCATTACGAAGTTGTCGAGCATCTAACATCTGTTTGTTTATTTCATGCGGAAAAAAGCACCGGTTTGTTTATCGTTCGTTCTAAATAAATTTGTAAAAAGGTACGCAAAAAAATAACCATGGATGATCAAGTGTGTCCGCGATGCAAAACTACCAAGTATCGGAATCCGTCCCTTAAGTTGATGGTAAATGTCTGCGGTCATACGCTGTGCGAAAGCTGTGTGGAATTGCTGTTCTTGAAAGGATCCGGATCCTGCCCCGAATGTAATGTGGCGCTGCGAAGGAGCAATTTCCGCGTGCAGCTGTTCGAGGATTCCAACGTCGACAAGGAGGTACAAATTCGCAAGCGGATACTTAAGGACTACAACAAGAAAGAGGATGATTTTGCTTCCCTCGACGAGTACAATGACTATTTGGAGATGATTGAAGAGCTCGTGTTCAATCTTTGCAACAACATCGATATTATCAACACGAACAAGCGAATTGAACAGTATAAGCGTGATAATCGAGAAATAACTATGAAGAACAAATCAAAATTGAGCAAAGATGAGCTGGAACTAGAGCAGCTGGTAGAATACGAGAAGGAACAGTTCGATCAGCGCCGGAAGGAGCTGGCGTTGATTGAGGCGGAAAATAGGAAGCAAAAAACGAAAAACAAAGAAGAGCTGATCGATTCGCTAATGGCTAGCTACGAGGACGCCAGTGCCATCGTCGACAAGTTTACCCAAAAAGCAGAGCAGGCACAGATTCAACTTCCAAAACCGGTCGCACCACCTCCGGCACCGAAGCATACACATTTCTCGTCGGGCATAGCGACTGGATTTGCGGGCCAACACGGGTTTCTGGCGGTGCCGAAGCTAGAAGAAGGACCACTTTACGCATATGAACCTCAGGAATTCTCGACCGATGGACCGACCCCACCAACGCTGGGCGAAGTTATCACCAATGGCTACATTCGACACATAAGGTAGGTTTTGTGGGATTTTGCCAGTAACTAACGGAAAAATAATGCATTGTTTTTGCGGGATTTCAGGACTGAAACTACGGCAGAGAAGGCGGGAGGATTCAAAACAGATTTATCTTGCTTGCGAGCGATTCAGGAAGCACTTGCAGGATTGTACCATGGTTAGCTAGTGTTCATGTAAGGAATTTAAACTAATAAAATAAGTTTTTTTCTAAAAAGTGTACAAAATATGAAGATACTACACATTTCTAGTAGGTTGTAATACAATTTTACTTTATATTAGATATGTTCATCGGATTCATATAGGTATTAAAATTATCTTGCTTTTCGTTTCTTATTTGAGTAAATTAAAAATTATTATGGAGCTACTTTAACACGAATTGATTTTAATCTACATATACAACGTATACAATTTACATATACGCATACAACGATGCGATGGGATCTAAAAACCCTTCGTATTTTATTGTCAAGTTTTCAAAGAACATCGACTGCATGATAGAAGCCGTTGCCAATAGCAACTAACGATGTTTTCGTCAGTACCTGGCGGCAGTGCTTAGAACAAAGTTCACTTTCGGACATTTTCTATAGAGAACAAGAGATGTTCAAGAATAGAATATCGGTGGTAAGTCGAGCCCGAAACGTGGGCAAAGGAAGCAGCTTACAACTGTCGTCAAGTGCTGACGAAAATAATAGTGGTGGTGATAAACCAACACTCAGCCCATGCTTGATGACATCACTTCCATCCGGCTACGGTTCGCCTTCGGTTTCAACGGCAGTTGCTATAGACAAGGTGTCCACAATGGAGGTCTCCGATTCGACTAACCTGGGAGTGTGTGTTAAGGAAAATTTCTTTGCAATCGACGATAGTGGCGAAATACGGGAGAACGAATTGTTGCTGGAGGACGATGAGGACGGCGACATTACGAAAGATCTCGATTTTGCAAGCAAACCTTCCCCGTCGTTGTTTTCGGTTACATCATCGAGCACTCCGCGCACGCGGTTGCCAATCGGCCATGAGCAAACAATTGGAAACGGATTCGCACCGAACATTACAAAAGAATTTGAAGAGTTAAGCGCACAGCAGAGTAATATGAACGGGATGACAACGCACGCCGGTTCTGCATCGGACTTTCTTGTTCCCGAAGGGGCGATAACACCGCTACCCGTTAACAGATGGGTTGTTCCAGAAACGCCAGAAACAACTGGGCAACTACCGGGGAAGCTATTACCCGTTGACTCGGTAAAGATTACGGCCAGAAAGTTTCAGCGTAGATCTATTTCGTCTGCCATCGACGACCTAAATGAGATGTCGGCCGAATTGTTGCAATTTGTAAAATCCTTCGAGGAGAAGTATGCCATGCCCAAGCAATAATTTGCTTATTACTTGTATCGTTATAGCGATCAGTAGAAGATAGTTAAACGAAATGAGCATTAACGAATAAATATTCAAGATCCACTAGAAAAATGTAACAGAAACCGTTAATTTGTATGTAAAGGGCGTAGAAAATACATCAAACAAAATATTGGTGACCAGTTAAACAGGTTTTAGGAAGTTGTTAATTTAAAAATTTCGGATTAATGTCCACCTCGGATGAATGCAATGACAACGAAAATGTTTGTTTTCAAGAGATGTACACATATAGTTTCTATTTGTTCATTCATATTTTTCTATATCTCTTTGAAGAAATGTCTGTCGTTCAACCTTCGTCGTACGCACAAATCACGCCGCTGTTAACATAATCTTTTTTTTTTGTAAGCAGTACTGGGGTAATGCAGCATTTTGATATGTATATGATATTTTAAAACATCCTGAAGAACAACCATCATGATCTATATGACCACCGTACGTTGTCAGGTTGGTAGCGGTTGTATTAAGTTGACAGAAATTCAGTTAAATAAATTCTCTGACTCTCGTGAATCGTGCATACTACGCCAGCCAAAGATTCCTTGACGGTCACTTTTCGTCCGGTTGTTAACAACCTCCGCCGGTTGGATTCGGCGTGTCCTGTTGGGGAAACAATTTGTCTGCGACTTATCTTAGCTATTGATATGCTGGTATGTCGTTTTGTTTTACTCTCGTTTGCTTCTTTTAGTTTTGAATAGAACGTTTTTTCACACTCCTTGTCTGCATAATAAGTTTTTTGCCGCAGGCGATCGTGGTTTCGCGTCATTAATTCCACACCATTACATCTTTCTTGTAAGTTTCGGAATTTGTGTTCCTGTTTGTTTGTTTGTTCGTGTATGTTAGTAGGTTTGGGGTTTTCTTATTTGTACACTGATATGTCACTGATCTTATTCATGTTTCTTTCGAAGGGCTCACTCATGATCATATTCTAAGGATATATTTATATATTCGGGTTTTGATAAACTGTTTGCTCAGCCTCAACCGTGTCGTTTGTGCGTGTGTGCTCTCCGTGCCGTCCGGGTCCATTTGGGAATTCGGGCAGCCACTGAGGCGAAGCTGCTGGATAGTATCGAGATGGGAAATCGATGTAGACCGCTTCGAAGGGTTTAGCATTCGTTTGACTCACACGCGAATACTGGTTCGTTTGTTTTGTTATTTCACTTCGATAATGGACACGCTCGGCAAGGAAGAACACACCGTCGCTAACGATCCCGAGCCGATGTAAGAAAAACTGCTTGCGCTCTTTCCCTAGGAGCGTAACGTGTTCGCGTTGGTCCGTTTGTTCGCGAAGGAAAACCGCCTTCTAGTACTGGTCGGATGGTGTATTCAGTACGAATGCCTTCATCATCGAATGGAAATATTTGTTCTCGTATATTCGCTGGCGTAGAAGGAATCTGGCTGCGAAAATAGTTTATTCTTCTTTGTGCTTCTCTCCAGTGAAAAGTAGAATGCCTGTGCTGAAAGATAGCAAACGGACACGAATACGCTAGGCCCCTCCTCGGGGGAGTCAGGAGTTTGGACAAGAAACATGTTGAAGCTGGCTAGTCCTATGGTTAGCGATGGGGAATTCTCATAAAAATATCTCTCCTCGGACAGCATACAGTAGTAGGGATTTTTTGTCGTGTAAACCACATCATGAAGGTTCGTATAAGGATATACATATTATGAACAGCTTGCATGTCCTTTCTTCTTTTGTTTTGTTTAGATTATCGCATTCAACTATAACTTCTTCTTTTACTCGTCTCTTTGTGTATGTGTGGTTTTTATGTTTTTTTTTTCATGTAGCTTTATGTTTTGCGTGTATGTGTGTGTGTAATTTAAATGATATTAAAATGTTCTCACTTCGCATAAATGCGAGCTTTGGTAGTTTTGTCACTCTGATTTAAACTTTCACAGCAACTCCACTTTACTCCTGGAAACTTTACATTTAATGTATGTTAGAGGATTAAAAGTTCAAAATGCCTCAGCCAGTATGAATTTATGTATAGTTTTGTGTTTTGTTTTGTCAGTTTTTTTTAATTTTATTTAGCTTATATGTTACGAGTTCTTTCTTTTTTTTGCAGGATGCTCCTAAGACTAGTGGATTGTTAGCAATTTGGATTGGATTTGTTTAAAATTTCTCTTCCACTGCGCCTCTCGTCGTCGTGTAATCGTCGTAGTAGTATGTATATATGTATATGTACTTTAATGTATAACGATATGTTTTCATTGCATAAGAACCGATTATATCAGCAAGGGTATTTATTGTTTTGTTTTCAATCAATATTATGCTTGTAGTAGGTGTTCATTGTAATGGACGAAAAGTGTGAACCATGCTTCTCTTTTTTCTTATCACCCACATCCTCCTTCCACTAACTCCACAAATTATCATCTTCATCCTCATCATTATTGAACGTACAAGCCGAATGGAATAAGTAGGACACGTTTCGGTAGTGACAACAGCAATACACTTCATAACAACGCTAGAAATTTCTTCGAGATGTAGAGTAAAAGGATTTGGTTTTTCGTTAAGAGTGGCCTTAAATAGCCTTTTCGTTTGTTCGTTCTGTGGGCTGTACACTTGGCATCAATCACAGTAGGGAACAAAGTGTAGAGACACGAAATGTGAGGATAAAGTGGATTTCATATTTTGAAAATGTGTTTCCCATGCCACTTACGTGTTATTTGGGCGTTTTAAAAGTTTGATTGAATAAAAAAGGCTTGGAATAAACACAATCTGTTGATGCGATCAAAGGAACATTCGGCACTTTCATCTAACTTCTTGTCTTTGTTTAAAAAAATCCTAGTCGATTTTCTTTCCTTTTCGTAAAATATGTTTCCAAATTAGTAACATAAGCTAGAAATTGTTTTTTTTTCATGTGTTCTTTGACTTATGGTTCTTTAAGATTATTTTAAGGACATTCAGTGATATGTATTAGTTCCAGTTAAACGGTTTGTCTTTCATTCACGTGAACGATGGCATCAATTAGCACCGTTCTTTTCTTTCGCTTCTCAGCTCGCTTTTTCTTTTCGTTCCTTCCTTTTGATATGTTTGTCTATGTAACAAGTTTCTAATTGATTTTGTGCTGGTGTGTGAAATGTTAATTCTTATGTTCCGTTCAGCTCACTAGAATACTTGTTTGTTTTTTCTTTCAGTTGATTCGATTCGATTTTACTTGCAGTATTAGGCTCTGCTTGCGGAGTATTTGTGAGAATTTTAAAATACTTTACTAAACATTGCTTAACTAAACTACAAGGGGGGAATATACGCAAGATCATCAAAAGAAAAGGATAACTTTATACATACTAAATGCATGTTTGACGGTTAAGAACGTTAAACTATTTCAAAACTGAAAGTAATTCGGAGGAAATCTATTCGGTATATTCATCAGCTTGGTTGATTGGATTTTCAGTTTGATTTGATTTTGTGCTGGTTGAGTTTAAATATCTCTTAATGCTTATTGTAGATGATGCGCTTTTCACCGGCTGTATGCTCAATTTGGTGCTTTACCTAGAAAGAGGCAGGAAGGGAATGCTCAATTAGTCAAATATGAACTCGCCAATCGATAATGCTTTCCAAAGCGCCCACTTTTGACGTAAGTCCGTGGCATGCAAATTGATTCCGATTAGTATTGAATAATTTAACGAGTTTTCCGAAACACCTTACCTGATCGGCAGCAACCGTTCCGACGCAGAGCAGCGGATCTTTGAAGTACGAGCAAACCTTGGCGATGAAAAGAAAGGATAGGGAATAAATGTTAGAAAAAACGTACACGTGGCAAGGCGAAAAGTTCGTGTGATGTGGGGTTAATTGAAGGGGACTGTGGTTCCTGACGAAGGACGCCAATTGCTTGAAGGCGTATTCGTTGTCGATTTGATGAAAGGGTTTCCAATGGAAAATATCTTCTATAACGCTTACCTTACGCGGTACTTGCCGATGTCTTCTCTGCACCTGACAGCACAGTCCCCTGTGGAGTTGGGGCATGGACGACAACGACGACGACGACGGTGAACAAAAAGTTCGGAAAGAGAAGAAAAGAATCGAATTGTAATCGGGTGGATTATGGGAGCCTTCGTCATCTTAACGAGCCGGGGAAGGAATCATTCCGGTCAATGTCTGTCGCTGAAAGCGATCTTCTGGCTAAACTCGGGCGCTTAAAAGGATTATCGTTAGGGGAAAGATGATACTCGCCAGAACTCAACCCCTGTTGTCTGAGAGTTATCTAAACGAATTGGTTGTGATGGCTTTGTGAAATTATTTTCGCTCCGACTTTTTGCATTAACGTTCTTCAACGGAATTCCAACTTAACGCTCCGGCTGTAATATTCCGGCTTTTTTTGTGGTCGAAATGCAAAGAATGAGCTGACAAAAGGGATGTTATGAACGTCGGTGATTTAATCTTACCGTGTAATATCACAGTCACTGGATGTGATGCAATCTTCGCCGTACTGCTTGGCGACGATGGTCGGCGGTCGGCAGACGCTGGCCCCGCTGAGGGCGGAAATGTCGCAGACCAGCCCGGACTCGCAGTCGGAATCGTGCCTGCACAGCTCGCCGTACTTTCGCCCGTACAGCGGCATACACTGGCCCATTACTGAAAGAGGTGAAACTTTGGGTGGTGTTGGGTTCGGTTCGGGGGTTTTGGTTTTGTGGTCAACAAGTTAACAGTTCGAAAAAGACGGAAAGAAGAAGAGACGAGAAGAGACAAACACAGCAGACCGATCGATGAAAAGATAGGGAAAGAGAAAATAATGGCTCTAATTAGTTCGCCGACCGACTCGCGTGGCGCTGCCCTTTTTTTTTTTTTTGGGGCGCACACATTTAAACCACGAGCAGTCGTTTACAACTTACAGACGGGCAGGGTACAACATCGAGAAATAGAGA